>NW_028141949.1:11030000-11520000 GCF_025532165.1 Camponotus vicinus | reverse complement strand
AGGGAGAGAGGGAGGGAAAGGAGAAAACAGGAAATGAGTAGACTCGAAGAAAAATTTTCTAAGATCGAGTCATCCGCGCGAGAAGGTTCGTAACGGAAATAAGACACCTGACTCTTCGTCTTCGTATCCCGGACGCAGGTACTTCGCGGGTCTCGCGCGGTCCATGAAGAGCGTCAACAACGCGCAACTTCCGGATGAGCAAGACGATCGAAGACGTGACGTCTACGCTGACATCGGCGGCTGGATCCTTCAAATCGTCGGAACTAACGAACATCGATTCATTGAACGCGCCGAACGTTCGTTAAACTTATCGAACCATCTATCGAATAATCAATGGCACGGCCGATCAATCGGAAAATGTAATTTATTGTCGTGTAATAAGACTCAGTGCTTCAGCGACGGGGTTGAGGCTACTTACAAAACATTACTCCCTTAATTGACTATTTTGTAAATATTTGCGCGTAACTTTCGTTGAAATAATCTTCGCCTCGATAATATGATCGTTCGAGGGAATAACTCGCGAAACTAGCTCTATTTCAAACGTGTTTGTAAATTTTCCCACATAAGTGTAGTTTCTCATGAGTTTTGATCGATCCGAAATATCCGCATTGAATTAGAAATATGTCCCCTTGAACGAACATCGTTGTTGAAAGAGGACCGAAGATGAGATTGTATTTAATATATACAGACACGATAAGAAGCATATGTGAGAATGATTTGTCTGTCCTCTCACTGAGAGTTGTGTCGGGGTTGTGGACTGTTACAGTTGTAGCTGGAATTCCTTACCTCATGAAGGTCTAAACGACCGACACACATATCGACATCCAGATGCGTGAGATCGAGCTGTGAATGAAGAAAAAGTACTATTCACCGGACAATTATAATCAAACCAGTGATAGAATGAAGAAAAAAATGCGATGAGAAAGTGCGCACGATGACAGAAGAAGCTACGAGGAACAGTTTGGACAGGATAAATATCGCCGTTGAGCGAGTAACAATTTCACGTTTCTTAAAGAAACAAAATGCCTCGTTGTCATTTAACTTCGTCTATATCATTGCCTATCATCGTCGTCAATTATAATTATCATCCATCATTGTGTTTGTCCGAACTCATTAATGTCCTCGTTATTATCGTTATCAGTACCATAATACAATGTCATTTGCATTGCCATAATCAATGATATCTTCTCGATGTGTTCATCCGTGTGTTACGCGCAGAAAGTTAAATAAACTTTTGCGAGATTCTAATATTTCTGTAAGAATAACGTAACAATCTTAATATCTCTCATATTCTATGATTGATAAAAGGACATTATAAAAGAAAAAATTTAAATATATATTAAATATGTATACGACATATTTGAGAAATTAAAAATATTCGAGAAAAATACATTCGATAGTCACGCAATAGACAGAATTATTCTCGCAACATATGCATTTCTTATATAGAGTTTTTTTTGATCCTTAATATCCGATTTTCGTCTAACGCTGAATATTGTTTATCGATTTTGTTTTACTCGTTAACCCGTTAACGTCACGAAGAGCGATACCACCTTCTGTTGCATTTCATCGGTAACATTCGTACAATAAAGGGTAGAACTTTATAGTATAGAGAGAGAGAGAGAGAGAGAGAAAGAGAGAAAGAAAAATATAACTCGCGCTGTTGACGAAATCATCCTAATGTTCTACCTAGATTTTATGGTACATGCTCTAGCGATTAATTTAACATGAGATTAATTGTTTGTAACTAAATCTTTCTCAATCTGAGACCTTATTTTATCGGTCTCTATATATTTTCTTATATATCCCAACAAATTCTATTGATCTTGGAGCTATTTTTTTCTTCTTATTTTCATAAGGGGATCTGAAGAATGTGAAAGCGTAGAGGCCCAGAGTTAACACGAAATTTTGAACAAATATTTTATCTAATTTATCTAATTTATTAATGACAAGATTTCTTAATAATACAGAATTCTTATAGAAAAATCTCTCTTCATAAAATTTTCATAAATCTTTTATTCGAAGGAAAAGCCTAATTAAATTTAATATTTATTGAATTTACTAGAATTTTAAAATATTTAACATTATAATAATTATTGAAATAACAATTACTATTATTATTAATATCCTTGAAATTTCAAAATTTATAAAAACGATAAAAGAAAATACATTATAATATTATAAATGAAAGCCTCTTACAAATTGCGAATATATAATTGTGTATGTATTGTTTTTTATTTAAAGTGCTACTTTTTAGACCCGACATAAATATATTCTGGCCATTCTTTACAATATTTTACATCGAGGATCACATGAATTTCTCTGTTGTTGCTTCCATTATCACTAATCGCTTATATATTTAAACCGACACGTAATTGCATAAAACTGACGTAAAATGTAAGTAAAGAATAGCCTTTCGATGATGCGTGATTAAGTCGTGCGAAGAAACCATGATATATGAGAAGAGGTATTTATTTATTTATTTATTTATTTATTATACATTGAATTACCTCGTTACTTGTATTCACTGTTCTATCGCTTCGATAATCTGCGCAAGATACAAGTACGTCATCATCTTCAGAATTATCAAATTACAGGTGAAATACATGTGATAATATTGTATTCCGACGTAGGAGCATAAAATCGATCATTTTAGATACTCTAGAAAACATCATTGCGTCACAAACGGATGAGGATTTTGCGATCAATGCAAAATTAGTCATACTGTATCTGTGATCATGATTATCAAACGTCGTGAATTTATCGCAAATGTGAGAGTCAGTAAGTCCTCGTTATTCACATAAGAGCAGTATGTACGATAATAAAAGTCGATATTATACGATAATAATAAATACATTTCCTAATATCCTTTGTATTTGCTTCGCCCATCGTTAATAATGGTATAGGTTTCATTAATTATATTATGCGCTTACATACAATCTGATACAAAAATGATTTATTAGAAATCTCTAATCCATTGCGGAATATCCAAAGAAGAACTAAATTGTGAAATCTCGTATTAAAGATACACTTAAAAATCAAGAATAATTACATTAACTATGATAGAATTTATAAAAATTACGAAAAATACATACAGAATATTTTGTATTCTAAATACACACAACAAAATATGTTAATATTTAAAAAGATCATTTTTATTTTTATTTTCTTAGACACTTGTTTATATTAATTTGTAAGTTATTATGAAAATAAATTTATTTTTTTCTGTTTTTCTTATATAATCTCTAAATAATTCAAATATTTGTTCTAGCGTTCATCAATTTCCAAATCTTTTCTAAATAAAGATTTGCATCTAATTCGTAAATAGTAGTCTTTAACAAATTAAGTATAGGTGCAAGTGTAGGTTCTTTTAATTCTAGACGGCGATCGTCGTATTCAGAGGGTAAGTTAATTGCAAAAAAGTCTTTACATATTTTACAATAAAACAATTTTATAGAAAATTGATAGAAATATATAAACAGCCATTCCAGAACAGCGTTAATTTTAATAAAATTATCGCTATATTGACATGTTATTAAATAAATTAATATAATGATAGATTTAAATATTTTTCAATATGTAACTGAGCTAATTTCACAAAAATCTGTCTTCAAAGATATTTACTCTATTTGCATTTGTATTGTACAATTTGTCACTTCAAGATTACAATTTATCACTTCAGATACAAAGTATCCTGGAACTGTATTAAAAAATTTTAACATGTCCTATATACTCTTATCCAGAGAATAACTGAAATAATGTATAAAATAATAAGATTTTAAAATGTTAAAATCATATTTGAAGAATAAAGCGTTCATAATAATTGAATCACATTTAGCTCAGTTTTTAATGAAAAATATTGAAACGGGAAAATGTTTGTATAACTTGAACATAAAAAATCAGGTAAGAAAAAGTTCTCATACAAAGTTTTGTTTATTATTTTTCTGTGTACTAAATTCAGGCTATTATTCTAAGTTTTACTTACATTTTACGTTGAAAATACTTTGTACATATCTGCGTAACATATAACAATTGCAGCTTTGAGAAGTTGTAAAAAACATGATTATATATATTCTCTTTTCAATGGGTTTAATTAATATATTGAAAATAATTTTAGAGATTCTTTTTTAAATTTTAAAAAAATATTACAAAATCAGATGTTCAAGATCAATTCCAAAACCCTCATAAAGTACTTGATGAGCTTCTTGAAGTTTCTTTGAGTTGGATATTAATTCAACTCTAACAAATAATTGACAATAATCAATTGAAAAAAATATACAACATTTAGGGAATCTCCTCGATGAGAATGAAGTACTCGAATGGATGGTGAAACAGAAGACCGATGAGAGCATAGAAGAGATTGATCGTGAGATTCTCATCAAATACATTGAGACAAAAGAATTTCTCGCTGTCATATTTTGTAAGGAACAAATTTCAATTAGCATATCTTATATAAAAATAGCAAAATAATTTTTTTTTCTATTTTTCATCTTTTTAAATATATTATATTAGCACATACATTGTGTTATATTAAAACTAAATTTAATAACTATCGTATATAAGGAAATGTTACAAACAAAGAACTTATGTATCAAAATATGAAATATTGCTTGAAATTTATATATTTTACTTTATATATTTTATATTACAATATGTTTATGTTATAAAAAATTAGACAAAGAGGAGGATCCAGAAAGCCCTAGAGTGCTTAGACATATCGAACTGATTGACGATGAGGCTGCGGAGTACGGAATAAAGATTGTCAGGATGAAGGATCGATTGATGGCAAAAAAATATGGCTTCCGAAATCCACCCGGTATCACTTATTTCCGCAAGGGTAAGAATATTAATTACGACGGTGACATCGATGACGAGGAAGAGATCCTCGATTGGTTGACCAACCCGGAAAATATGGAACTCACTGATCATATAGAGCGTATTAACAGGAAGATGTTTCAAAAAGTTCGACAAACGACCGACTATTTAGCCGTATTTTTCTGTGAGTATCAGTATGAATATAATGTTCAACATAGTTAATAACATTTCCTTCCGTTTATCCTTTTTTAATATGTCGTCTGTTTTAGACAGCAACGACTGCAAACAATGCGGCCGAGTATTAGCGGAGATCGAACATATCGACGATGAAGCCGATGGAGCCGGTATTAAATTCGTCAAACTTGATGACAAACAATTAGCCAAGCAGTATGGTGTTTTCGCATTACCAGCGATATTATTCTTTAAGATGGGATCAAAGGAACCAGTTATATATGCAGGTATAAGATTCAAGTTTCTTAGAATTTCATTAGAAAGAGATGTAAAAACAGAAGATATAAAAACAGAGATATAAAACAGAAAAATTAAAATTAAAAATATTTTTCTTGACAGGTGATCTGTATGACGAAGAGCAAATTTTGCAATGGTTGTTGACGCAAAAGGATCCGTCAGGTGAGGTAATCGAGGCTCTGGAAGGCGAGGACCTTCTAAATTTGATACGAGAATCGGAATCTTTAGCCGTATATTTCTGTAAGTTGTAAAATAGATAACTTTTCGCGGGATCACGGAATGAATTGCCGAGCAGCTATTGGCTTCGCTTTATTTTTTATTCTTTATTTTGATCGCGTTCTTAATTGACATATGATTATTATCTCGATGAACAAATCAATAGAATCTATAGTATTTCACACTATATTTTTATATGTCTATATATCTTTCTTCCTTTGTTCTTCCGTATATCCCCTAATTTTTATATATCGTTATAAAAATTAATCTTGACATCACATCATTATATATAACTTTGAAAGAAAAAAAAGAACTGCTAACTATATTTAACAATTGTCAGCCCGCTTGTTTGATCTTCCGATTCCTTCGTTTTATACGTTATTTCCCGCTATCCGACTATTGCTCCGATGCCGTACACATTGTGTACTAATGCCGTAGGGAACAGAACGCTTTGCGACATGTGCCAATCAAAATCATACCGCAAGCAGATGCGCCACAAGCAGGAACACAAGACCGCGGAACATGGAGATGCCACTGAGGACATCGATGGTACAACAGATCAAAGCAAGAGCAGAATTTATAGGCCATGAGCTTTCTCGCTATCTCTTTCTATTTTTCTTTATTTATTCTCTTCCTCTCCCATCTCTTTATGTGGTTTATAATTTATGTTCCAGATTAGTTATCTCAATCACAGATAAATTTCCCATAAAACATAGACGGAGAAAAAGAAATTAGCTGTCGCAGCAAAACCATTATTATTCCATACTATAATTTTGCTAATCAATTACTCGATATTATATTTTGCAGCAAAATCTGCTTTAAAATCTGCTCATAAAATAGAAAAATTGTTGAATATAAATTTACAGACTAGTAAAAACATAAATTTGCTACTAAACCAAAAAAATTGTATTAGTTTTAATAAATGCATTTTACACTTGAACTGTTATTCTTTTGATAACGGAGTAAAAATTAATTTATTATTGTAACAAAATAATTCGTAGATATACACAGCTATTTTTATTGAAATTGATACTCTCAACAATTCCTTTTGTCTCTAAATAATAATTGATGAAATTTACTATGATAGTATAAAATATACTGTGCCAGCAAATTCTTTTCTTCGTTTATAAGCGCACGATTTATTAATACGCGATATAGGCAAACTTTGTCGGAATCCCGAAAAATTTCATACACGTACCATCATAGTGCATGCGCTTTTTTATAAGAGATTATAGGAAGGAATACCGATGATTAACATGACACAATTTTGTGCGTTTCCTATTCAATATTATTATTTTCTATAAATTTATCATCGTAACTAAAAAAATATTAATATGAGTAAATTTTAAATTTTTAATAAAAATACATTCAGAAACGATTTGCCTTTTATCATCAGTGTTCTTTCGATTATTTTAGTTTTTATAGTTAATAAAGAATTGGATGTAAAACCACTCCAGGCCGTATTATATTCATAGGATGCTTTCTCCAAGAAATAATGTCCTCTCTCCGATATATTCTCTATGTACAATTACACAGTTACACAGGTGCACGTGCACGAGAGCAAAGCATGCAACATGAGAACAGAACACGCAGCCAAGCAGTAGTGACCTACAGATCCCGATGAGCATGCAAAATTCTTTTCCACATTTATTGTTAGTCTATCAATGAAAACGGATTCTAATATCATTGATGTTCAAATATCATATGTGTAATTCATAGATCGATCATCCGATCATTGTTGCAATACTACTTACCCTTCATGTGTATTTGCCTTGTATCTAGCAGATTCCTTCCTTATATCGAGTAGACTATTCGCATCAACGATATCGATGTGTGATTTAGTATTAAAAATGCCTCTTTATATTGTTGAAGTAGATTATACAAGATTGTGAATTTTTAATGAGGATTTGATAGTAATAGAATCTCCCTTCAGATCCCGACGATTGTACGCAATGCGTGGCAATACTCGAGGAACTAGAGAACATCGATGATGATTGCGACAGACACGGCATCACATTTGTAAAAACACAAGTAAGTAAAATATGACAAGTAAAAAATAGACATATCAAAGATTTACTTGCTTTCTTTCTTATTTTATATTTATTTTATAATTTTATATTATTGTATTTATTTTATAATTTTATTATATTTATTTTAAATGAACAGATTGATTCATTAATATACAAACAAAAACGCAATAATTTTGATTGGAAAATTTATCTCGAAAACAAAGATTAATGCAAAAAAAATTTTTTTCTTTTTCTTTCTCCATTTCTATAAGGATTTCAAGGTAGCCGAAGATTACGGGGTGACGGACTTTCCAGTATTAGTTTACTTCGAGAAACAAACGCCAAATGTGTTCGAAGGTCTGTAATTTTGACGAGTAGCTCTCTCAATAAATTACGATATTTTATTTTAACGATTCTATATTATTTTAACGATTCCTTACTTATAGGTGATCTCTCTGTGGAGGAGGAGGTATTACAATGGTTGATTACTCAAAGAACGGAAGATCGGATCGAATTGATCACAAGAGTTATGTTAGAAACATCCGTTGAAGAGACACAGTATTTAGCGGTTTATTTCAGTAAGTTAATTATTTTCGAAGAATAAGAGAGAACTCTGGCAATTATTATTATATAGTTATATAAATGTAAAATCAATGTCTCGTAGATAAGCAAAATTGTCATATATGCGACGAAATTTTGGAGGGTTTAGAAAGGATAGACGACGAGTGCGATGTATTTGGTATACATATGGTAAAAATTCAAGACGCACATCTGGCGAAACGATATTCAATTAAGACATTTCCGGCGCTCGTTTATTTCCGAAATGGCAATCCTTTACTTTTTGAAGGTTCAATTATCTATTTATATCTCAATAATCTTGTTATCTTATAATAAATAAAGGTAGATAAAATTTCGAAATGTTGCATGCGTTAGGGGACCTTCAAAACGAAGAATCGGTCCTCGAGTGGCTGATCGACGATGACAATCGAGAACTGGCTGATGAAATAGAATCCGTCAATGAAAGAATGCTGGAGAGACTTCTCGATGAATCTCCTTTCTTAGCTGTTTTTTTTTGTAAGTCTGTCAATAATCATTATCGGTTTCGAACTCTTTGTTTTTCACTAAGCGCATTTTTTTAAACTACGTATTTCTTTTAAACTTCGCCGTTCAAAAAAATTTAATGAGAGACACTCTGTATATAACTGTATTTTATTTTATATTATCCAGATGATGAAGATTGTCCAGAATGTGACGAAATCATGGAAGCATTGGAGAAAATTGACGGCGAGGCCGATCTCTTCGGTATCGACTTCGTCAAGATTTCTAGCTCGGATGCTGCTGAAAAATATAGCATTCTTAACGTTCCATCCCTCGTGTATTTTCGAAAGAAAATGCCACTTGTATACGACGGTGACCTTATGCAAGAAGATAAGATTTTGCAATGGCTTACTTCTCAAGATGTGTTTGAGATCAAAAATGAGATCGAGGAAGTTAACAGAAAAATGTTAGACAAGCTGTTGGACGAGAATGAATTCCTTGCGGTTTTCTTTTGTGAGTAAACAAAAAATTACTAGAATTATGAATTATATATATAGGGTGTCCCGGGTTTTTTCGGAGAAACTTTGGGAGCTTATTCTACAAGTTGAAATAAGAAAAAAATGTTATATGAAGTGTTTGGAAACGCTTTATTACGAAGTTATTACAAATAACATGATATCGTCCCAAACAACACTCTTGGTGTTTACTTGATGATTGGTCCGGGTGATGAGGGGGACCGGTCCTATGACCTCCGAGATCATCAAATTTATAACGCCTCTTGATTTTTACCTATGGGGAACTTTAAAAGATAAGGTTTACTGTACAGAGATGACTTCACTTGAAGAACTAGTATAACGAATTACAAACTCAGTTGCTAAAATTTGACAAAACGCTCAAGAAATTTGTGATATAATAAGTTCCATAAGACATCGATATGAAGCTTGTATCAACGTACAAGGACAATACTTCGAAATGAGTGGATAAACACGTTTGACTCATTATTTTTGGTTTGTGAACATTTTTTCTCATAACTTCATAATAAAGCGTTTCCGAACAAACTTTATATAACATTTTTTTCTTATTTCAACTTGTAGAATAAGCTCCCAAAGTTTGTCCGGAAAAACCCGGGACACCCTGTATACAGGGTGTCCCATTTTAACATTCACACTCGAATATCTCGAAACCATAGCGGTTTCGGTGAAAATGTTTTAAACAAAAGTTGTATGGTTTTAAGGGGGCCATAAGATGGTGTCATTAGTTTTACCTTGAAAAGTCGTTTGAAGGTCACGTGAAGGTCACCTCCAACTTTTTAAATGGGACACCCTATATACTTTTGCACATTCTTGTAGCTTGCCACGAGAACTTTCCAAAACACTATAATTAAATATTTTTTCATTAAGTACTTTTCGAGTTATGAGGCTTGAAATAATTTCTTAATCTTACATAAACTATAAAATATCTAGTAAAATATTCATTTTTCGATTATCTTACCTTAATACTTTTATGTACAAAATAATGAGAGTAATCAATTGGTGTAAAGAAAACAACTGTATGTTTTCTTTACACCAATTGATTACTCTCATTATTTTGTACATAAAAGTATTAAGGCAAGATAATCGAAAAATGAATATTTTACTAGATATTTTATAGTTTATGTAAAATTAAGAAATTATTTCAAGCCTCATAACTCGAAAAGTACTTAATAAAAAAATATTTAATTATAGTGTTTTGGAAAGTTCTCGAGGCAAGCTACAAGAATATGCAAAAGTATATAGGATGTCCCATTTAAAAAGTTGGAGGTGACTTTCACGTGATCTTCAAACGACTTTTCAAGGTAAAACTAATGACACCATCTTATGGCCCCCTTAAAACCATACAACTTTTGTTTAAAACATTTTCACCGAAACCGCCATGGTTTCGAGATATTCGAGTGTGAATGTTAAAATGGGACACCCTGTATAATTATACATAATTATACATATAATTATATGCGCAACGCCATTGGATTTAATGATCATCGTCTATTTGTTACGTCCATTGTTTCCAGATGAACACGATAGTGAAGAAAGCGAGGATGTAAACAAGAAATTGGAAGAAATCGACGGCGAGACTGATAATCTGGACATCACATTCGTTAAAATGGCAGATCCCAGATATGCTAGGAAATGGGGAGTTATCAAGCTGCCTGCCATCGTCCATTTTCGCAAACGATTCCCTAGTATTTATAGAGGTAAAAGATATCATAGAAAATATTTTTGATCACAACGAAAATATCTTTCTTTCCCGTCAGTTATGTTCCGGTTAATTCTTTCTTTCTAGGTGATCTACATAATGAACAGGATGTTCTCGAATGGTTACGCAAGAACAGATATCGACAGCCGGAATTGAACATCTATATGTACATGCTGATCGCCATCACCATCCTCTTCCTCATGTACACCGGTTTCCTCCTGTCGTGTTTTCGCTCGGAACCGTCCGCACCCGTCGCGCATCCCAAGCAAGCGTGAAACATGTGCTCAATACGGAAGTGACGACAAAATAAGAGACAGGATTTGTGAACTTCGCGCTTATGCGCTGCTCGGTATTCTCTCTTTGATTCCCGTATGATTATGCGTGGCTAAGTTAGTCCGGAACGAACAATTTACATATAAATAGTGCTTAAGGCGATAAGAATGACAATAACGATGAATACAATTGTTGGAATGAAAACGACGAAGCGATCTGCCTTGCACGCCCTGCCAGGCCGCTGTCAAATGTTAAATGAAACTATTGCGTGAAAGAGAAAGAGAGAGAATGCGTTTATTGAATCTTGTTTTATGAGATTACTTTGAATATAAGGATCGAAAGTAAATTACATGTAGCGCAAGTTTAAAAAATTTTCGTTTCTCGAACGATAAAATGCGAGTGTTTACGAGATGAAAAAGAGAGATTTTTTTCTTTTAAATTAACATTGATACTATTACATTCTTTGTGTCTCAGAGAATATACAAAAAACACAACTTATTGTGTATTATTTTAATTTATGTACACACACACATTCAATATTATTATATATCATATCTTTATATATATATATATATATATATATATATATATATATATATGAAATATATAATATTAAAAAAATAAAATTTATTCATACGAATACTTTTGGCTCTTAACCTTTTCCCTGACGGATTTTTTTCAACAAATGTAACAAAAAATTGTCACATTTTTTAATTACATTTTTCAATTAGTTAAAGAAAAAAAAGTTGGATAGGACGAGATAATTCGGTCGCGTTAGACCGAATTTGTAAGACTAGCCGGGACGAATAAACTCGGCCGCATCATGGGAAGAGATTAATTAGTGCAATATCGTTTAACGCTACTTCTAGAAATAATAATTAAATATCATCATTATAATGTTTCTTTTTTTTTAATAAGGAGTACCTTTGATTTCTGCTAGTATATATTGTAATATCATTATATATAGAGTAAAATTACCGTTATTTATTATAATTATCATATATTGTATATAGAATAAAATTATTACTGTTATATCGATAATTATCATTATTATCTCATTAATATATTATTCTTATTATTATTACTATTATCCATTTAAAAATTATCGGTATTATTGATAATAGTTATTAATATTTTTATTATTGTTATTGTTATTATTATCATTATAATTGTAAGCATAAATATAACTTTATTATTATTATTATTATTAAGTAATTATTGTTATCATTATTGGTAATATGTAGTAATGATTGATAGATATGACAGCGGTCTGCTTATATAGGTCTTGTCAATATGACCCCTCGTAATGATGAATCGTTAACGTGTCATGAGCCGATACAATTAATGACACGATTAAAAAAAGCTTATTTTTATACACTATCATCTAACGAACGGAATTAATGATGTCATCATTACTATAATGAATAAAAAGAAATGCACCCTTGGACCAACTCCAAACCGTTAAAATGCCATTTTCATCTGCCAAGTGTAAATAGGATTGTAACATGAACATAAATAATAATATAATACGTGTAAAAAACGATTTTTCTCTTATTTAGATATTTTTCTTTCTTCACAGGATTATAAATAGATATCATATTTCATATATGCGTATTATGTATTATAATTGTTTTGAGTACTTTTTTGACTTTTTGTGATGTGAGTTTTTACATGGAAGTATTTCAAGAGAGCGTGTATGAAAAAGATATACAGGGTGAGTTAAATAAAGTGTTACAGCTTAATATCTAAAACGACTGGATGGATTTTAATATTTTTGGATACGATTTTCTCGATGTACTCTTTTACATGGATATTATTGTTATTTTCATTTTCCGCAATCGCTCTCTCGTGGAGTGGGGGCTAGCTCCGTTTTTTTAAATGGCATCCTCCAAAAAATTAATATTAATGGATTCTACATTGAAAAAGGAACCATTTTCATTCGAAAAATTTTTTTCTACTGTTACGTTCAGGCCCGGAAAAGGATGGGTCGAAGGAAGAGCGTAACACATATTTGACGTAACACTACAATCATTAGTTACTGAACTACAATCATTCAAAATTGTCCGGAGTGCCGAATTCCGAACGCTCATATCTACACAGATCACTGAACTGCGAGTGTATTCATTTTAATAAATGTTCAAAGCATATCATGTATTTACAAGCACTTAAATAGTCTTTTGACAATATTTCTGCGAACATTTAACAGCATAATTGGTATAATCGATGTGTAGGCAGCTTGAATTCGTTCCTTCAGTTCTTTTTTCATAGTAGGTACTGTGCTAAATACTTTTTCCTTTACGTATCCCCAGAAAAAAAATCTGGTGTTAGATCAGCTGAACGGAGGTGGCCATTGAATAAGTCCATCACATCCAATCTATCGTTAATCAAACATCAAGGGACACGGTAGTGTCCCGCGCCAACTTCATGCAAAGCATTAGCGAGGCATTCTGTGTATCTATACGCGAGTCGGACAGTTGAGAGTAACTCAGATTGCCGGATTTCAATAACGGCTGAACGGATCGAATTCTTATTAGGCTTAATCGATAGAGCGAGTTTGAATTGTATAAAGAAAGTATATTTATTTTTGTGCTGCGTGATCTATAAACGGAGATATCATGACGCAAAATCGAAATATGAAAATTTTCAATCAAGAAACGTCTTTATCATCACCTATCTTATCATTTCTATTTTTAAATAAATTTTTAATTTTTTAATATTATATTTTTGAATATAATTGAAAATGATATTATTATTTTTGAAAATTAAAACAACTATTTTGTATAAGTGTTTTCAATTAAATATTTCTATTTAACTTGTACAAGTTTTTTTCTATTTCTATACTTCTATTTATCTTGTACAAATTTTTATCCTTAGTTGGCGTAATTTTTTATATCACTATTTTTGTAGACAAGACAACAGTTAGATACAATTAATGCATGAACTTGGCACCTTTTTTTACCTTTCTTTTAAAAAGGTAAGTTTTTAGGGATTTTAATTTACCTCATCTAACACTTTTAAATTTTCTTTTTTTGGGGATACATAAAAGAAAAAATATTTTCATAGTTTCTACTGCGAGAGGAAAACTGAAGGAACGAATCGAGTTGCTTGCACATCGATTACACCATATGCTGTTAAGTGTTCGCAGAAATATTGTCGAAAGACTACTTAAGAGGATGCTAGACTTGTCCTGTTTTACCGATTAAAACGGGAATTAGTAATATTCAAATATCTTCCCACATAGCACCAAGTTGTCTAAAAGTACTACTAAAACTGGACATATTTTTGTCACAGACATCTTTTACTGACATCGTTAAGTTGACGAAAAGATGGCTAAAAGTCGTCTCATGACCCGAATTGAGTGACTTTTTAATCTTATCCATATGATGACTAAAAGATGACTTGATTCATTCTACATAGATTATCGACACTCGGTAATAGGAATACTTCAATACACGCAATAAATGGATTATTTCTCCCATTTAATTATATAATTAATAATTTAAATGAACTATTTCTCCCGCCTAATTTCTAATAATCTGTTTAATATTCTGAATCCCAACAAGGAATCCAGATTATTAAATAAATTATTTTAAATTCAATTTGTTAGAAATTAAACTGATAAACAGTAATGTCAGGAAAAGGATGCGGCTCACACGAATACAATCATTCTGTGTAGCACATGTATATGTGGCTCTCTCTGATTGATGCGTGTGAGCAGTATCCTCTTTCTGGCATTACTGCTCGTAAAAGACAAAAATATGCTTCAGATCTTATATTAATTACTAATTCTTTATATACATTTCGTGATAAATATTAAATACGAGATAAGTTAAGAGTGACTCGCTGCGTAGTGGCAAGCGAAGAAACACGTGCCACATACTATTATGTCTTTTTTTATGTCATCTTTATAGACATCTTTTCGTTTTGTCGAAAAAATAACTTAAAAAAGACATCTTTTCGTTATCTTTTAGTATAATGTGCTGTATGAGTTTTTATATAGATCAATAAATCTTCTATGATTATGTTACGTCCGATGGATTCCACGATTCTTTTCTTTCTTCGAAACGATATCGTGGAAGAAAAAAAATCAAGGATCGGCTTGCATTTGAAACACAAAGCGATCTTTCTTAAGAATAATGATAGCGCATAGAAGAACGCAACCTAACCCGCGTATATATTGTATATAACCATTTAAACCTAACAAATCTAATACTGCGAATGGCCAGTCGAGATAGCGTTAACAAAACTCTAAATAAATTTGTGAATTATGAGACGAAAAGTTGTTATAAGAGATTTCAACTGTCCCGTATCTATTGGTATGGCTTTATGCTTGAAGCCGCTCTATCTAAAGAATTTTTAAAACAAAGATCTGTTGGTTCTCGGGAAGATAGTAAAAATCTAAACATATGGCAATACTTTTGAAATTGATAGTACACGTGCGCTCGTTCGACAAGCCACCCTCAAGCGTTCTTCGAATCGTTAAATTATCAAACGATAAATTAATCAGCTCACTCCCATTTTCTACTAGATGGAGCTAAGTCTCGAGCCAAAGGGCTTAACCAATTAAAATCTTAAGAAACGCCTCTTCTCCCAAAAATCAGCCTCCTTGCCTTTAAGAAGTGAGTAATTGAAATTATTTCATTTGTTCAAAAAAGATTCCCACCATCCAGTAAGGAGGAGGAGCAATAACTTTAAAAAATGCAAGCGCAAGGCGCGACAAGCAGTGCAGTTGACAGTACAGTTCACAGTTCCTTACGCAATTTATTCAGCATTCATTCATTCATTCATTCTATTAGTCACAGTCGAGATTCACATTTTTGAGAATTCAATCTTAATTTGATTTAAATTATATAGCCTCGGGGATCCTTTTTTGCGTTATCCAATTGAGTTATTAATCTGTTTTATATCTCGGTGAAAAAATGGTTTTGTTAAGATTTAATTGTGCATCGTGTGTAAGTGAATATTAGTATCATAGTATAGCTAGGCGGGTTCTAACTCAGGTCCTCTCAGGGGGGTGAGGCGCGAGGGGAACCGCGGCGCGGGGGGAGTGACGTCACGCGCGGGGAAGGAGGAATTGCCGCGCGCGGAGAGTGACGTCACACGCGGGGAAGGGGGATCCGCGGCGCGACCGATGGACGAGGGGGTCCGCGAGGAAAAGGGGGATCCGCAGAAGGAGAACGGTGCGAAGGTATAAGAACGATAGCGCTACGTGTGGGAAAAGGATAGCGCTAAGTGTGTGAAGAGGACAGTGCGACAAGGATGGCATCAACGTGCGACAAGGATGGCGTCAACGTGGGACAAGGACGACGCATTGTAAGATGACGCATAGGTGGGAGAAGGACAACGCAAAGGTAAGTGAGTGAGTGAGTGATAGCGACGAGCATATGAAAGAGAGAGAACGATAACGCGTGCGAGAGAGAATGATAATATCACGAGACAATGCGTGCGAGAGAGAGAATCATAGCGCAAGAACAACGCGCGCGAAAGAGAGAACGGTAGCGCGTACGAAAGAGAGAACGATAATATCGCGAGAACAACGCATGCGAGAGAGAACGATAATATCGCGAGACTTACAACTAGCGCGCGAGAGAGAGATAGCGCAAGGGATGGGAGCGCAAGGGAAAGGTGTGTAAATAATTGCAATTTTTTCAATTACAAATATATAATTTATTAAAATGTGTGTATGTAATTACACAATTGTGTGTGTGTGTGTGTGTGTGTGTGTATGTGTACTTAATATATAATATATAATAAAAAATATATAATAAAAAATATATAATAAAAAATATAAAATATATATAGGGGGGGTGATGTGCCGGGCTAAGGGGGAGGCTGCTTCTGGAACAGAAATGAAAAAAGATGCTGCGTTAATGGAAATATAATACGATAAGATTTATAAAAAAAAAAAAAAACACTTACATCTATCAATCCATTCCTCTTCTCTTTCTTCCCCTTGTCTTTCTTCCTCTTGTCTTTCCTCATTCTCCTCCTCTTCATCATCCTCCTGTTCCTTTTCTTCCTGCTCCTGCTCCTCCTGTTCTCTTTCCTCTTCCTCCTCCTGCTCCTCTTCCTCTTCTTCTATAACCCAATTTTCTTGAACCCACTGTTCTTCTATGTCATCGTAGGGCTTTTCCCCGAAAAGCCGCCGCAAGTCGAAAATATCTTCGACCTGACGACTCTCCGGGGTGTCGCCCCACATATAAGAGAAGTCCTCTCTCCTAGCCCGACGAACCGTCCGCACCCATTGTCGACGCTCTATGTTGACGAATCCGGGAATTTCCATTTCATCCTGGAACTACATAAAAATATAATTAATATAAACACAATTTTTTACAAAATATTCACAAAAAACACTACTTACATTCCACAGGAACGTCAGCTTCAAGAACACGATGCATAACAAATCAAAAAATTTTCTCTTCCACTCGGGATAGATATTTATGCGATCCATTTTTTCTTTTTTTAATTTGGCACTTCTTAACTAGCACACTATCTGCAACTTTGTGACGAGGCAACGAGGTCTCGACACGAGATTTTATAGTAGAGATGTAGCATTATCACCATATCAAAAACGCGTCGTAAGACAAAAGTATGCGCGGTCCCATGCAACTCAGCATGATATAATATAATATTAACATCATCATATCGCGACTTTGTGAGGAGACAATCGTCTCGGTACGAAACTTTAGAATAGGGACGTATCATTATCGCTTTACCAAAAACGCATCGTAAGACAAAAGTATGCATGTTCCCATGCAACTTAGCATGATATAATATAATGTTACAATATAATGCGTCAACCCTGATCGAACGGTTATTGAACGGTCATCGAACGCTCATCGAACGGAAATGAACGACCGTCGAACGGAAACGAACGACTGTTGAACGGCTATTGAACGGTAATTGAACAGAAACGAACGATCGTTGAACGACATTAAACGACTGTCGAACAGCAATTAAACGGTCATCGAACGGAAATGAACGACCATCGAACGACATTAAACGACTGTCGAACGGCAATTGAACGGTCATCGAACGGAAATGAACGACCGTCGAACGACATTACGGCTATTGAACGACTGTTGAACGGCTATCGAACGATAACTGAACGGTTATCGAACGGAAATGAACGATCGTTGAATGGAAATGAACGCCCGTCGAACGGAAATGAACGGAAATGAATGGAAATCAACGACTATCAAACGCAAAACAATATTCAATTATCAAACAATTATTTAAATGTATTACCATGAATCGAAATACAATATCTAATGACAGATGTGTCACGTACGGAAACACGATATTGCCCACGTGCATAGATAAGGAAAGAAAGGAGAGAATAAGAAAAACGATAAAAATATATTGCATCATCAATTTATTATAAATATGGATTCGATGAATCATCATCATGATGTTTCAACCACCAATTATAAATCTTAAATACATTTTGTAAAGCGCAATTTTTTGCATGATTTTCACAACGCACAGTCTTCTTAACATCTAACTTATTTAAAGAAGCTACATCCTCATAGTCTGCATCCAAAGTTTTGATAATAACATCGTTTCTCGCATCATCGCCCAGTATATCGGCTAGCCATTGTCGTTTTTCGTGCCCTTTAACGATACGAGAGGTGACGCATCATCCTCCTCCGTTGTACTCATCACTGCCGTCGTAATTAAACGTTTCGATTTCCAATATGAAACGTGTCCATCATCCCACGATAATCCATGATGATTTTTAATCAACCATAAAACCTGACATCTCTCAGATTTTGTGAGCATGTGCCATGGTACGGGACATGTAAAAATGTAATGAGAAAGTACGGATCCTTTTCTCAGAACCGCAGCTTCCTTCACGACAAAATTTCTCCCGATAATAAATCCTTGTAGATCCACAAACGTTGGCGCAGCCATGATGACAAGATCCGATCGCAGACTGATGTTAATCGTCAAACATCTCAATCTTTTATATTTTTCTTCATGCGCATTGGAGGGAATATTTACTGACTTATGTAATTTTGCGGATTACATTGGTCAATGGATTATATTCGACAACCCGATCGTGCAAGATGAGACAATAGACGGTAGTATTCGCCGGTATATTTTCCCTGCATTCAAACTCTATTCTCACGTCCACGGTAACAGTTTTGACAGACTCGTTTTGCCGCGAGCAATCAATGACCGCGAGAAGACCGCAATGTAGAAACTTTGAAATGGTTAATAGCGTGGTGCTGTTATCGCATCCGTAATAAGATTTGCGAAAACGAGAGTACATGTCGAATAGAACGGCGAATCTACTTTTCAAAATCTAAATTTAAATCATCGTAGGGATAAAAATCCGAGTTTAAATAGAGTTTAACGTTGGTCAATTTGCAGTCATCGAATAATGTAACATCTTGTGACATCTGAATTCTTTTTACCAGTTTGCAGTGCAAAGATCACGTATTGTGGTTTCTCTAGTTGGGAGGCGGCTTTCACGGTCCACGAATGCTTAGTCGTGCTATGTAGCAGAGGAAATTCGTATAGATCCCAAGATCGGAAACTCATGTTCAAGTATCGTCCGCTTTCCAACATTCGTAACATCGACAATTTATTAATCTTGTCCAATATTACATGAGACATACGCCACTGTATCTTGAGTAATTCAATCTCAGCTTCCGACGATGGATGTTTGAATAGACAATTATTATCGTTGCGCGAACGTATCAGAATCAATTCGTGACGAGCGTTAATCACAACGCGTTTATAATCTTCGCAAAATCCCAGCAACATGTTGAGCGGTACGCAATAGTTGAAATAATTTTTGTCATCGTTGTACGTCAAATCCCACGCAGCGTTCTTCAAGTTTATACTTTTCTGGTGTGTCAGAGAGACATAATTTTTGAGCGTCGAAGTTATTCCAACATTTCTGTTGCGATCAATTTCTACTCCGTCGAGTTCGTATCGAAGCTCATCAAACATGAATGTGACGCAATTGTTTCCCAATGCAACCTTCATTTCGTCATTCGCTTTACGCACATTCAGCTTTCCCTCGATGTAAAGAAAGCTTTTACACGGTAACGTATACAAATCCTGATGTTGTATAGGTATTCGTATCTCGTCGCTGTATCCAAGCGTCGTATTGGCGTACGGATTGTACGTGTGAGTCTCAATCTTGACGATGCGATCGTCAAAGACTGGCTCACCTCCGATATTCAAAATATCAATCATTCTTTTCGTACGGTGAATCCCAATGATTTTAAAAATTCACGATTCAATGTGCTCAGCTTCTTTTTAATGGCTATTTTATTATTATCACCCGATATCGCAATAGTATTGTCCCTCGTAAAAGTATTGTCTCTCGCGTGCTCCGTTTCGTTCAGCACATACTATGTTTGTCGCCGTCGTATATGCAATCTTACGGTAATTTCCTCTCCTCGAAAATCGAGCAATCGACCTCTTTGATCCACAATGCGTATCGTTAAATCCGTAATGCTCCGTACGATGATCGGCAGATAAATGATCTGTGCCGGCGTTTCCGATATCTTATATCCTGGCGGTACGCTCGGTGAAAATTCATGTATCGTGTGTACGCGCATACCATTGCTGTACGCACCAGTAGTCATGTTACATTCTATACGAATAATATTTACGTTTATAATATTAACCGGTTCGTCCGATTCGTACCACTTGCGAGGCTGCAATATACGATTCGGCGAGAATCCAAGCAAGGATCCTACATTGTCGGGTTTGGTAAAGTTTATTCTGTAGGCGCATTTGATTTCACTCTTTAGCGTGCTATGATTGGCGCGGAGCGCTATTGGATATTCCTCATCATAATCGTTTTCAACATCTCTGGAAAGGTGTTCATCTTGCAAAATTGCGCGTTTGAGATAGTCATTTATAGCGTGCAATTCGTACGATCCTTCGGGAATCGTAATTTCTTTGTCGTCGTTGCCAAAGTAAAAGTTATTATTCGAAAAATTTACGTTCGGAATCGTATGATAAGTTTCTAAATCCGTTAATCCGAGCTCGTAATCGGCATCGGCAAATCTATAGCGGGAAAATAACTTACAGCGAGAACGCTGCTTCTGCCAGTCAACGTAAGTGTCAGTGACATATCGAACGAATACTGAGTCATGACGATGGATTGTCAGGCTTTAAATTGATCGTCGACTGTTTGAAGAAATTTTAAACACAACTGTCCACAGATACTCTGATTGTAACTTTGATAAGATGTGTAATTGTATTCAATTTTCACTCGTCCAAAATATCGCACAAGTTCCTTGGGTGGTCGAAGATTTCCAAAACTGTCGAAATATACGATACGATCTCCCCTCTTTGCGTACGCTACCCAATGAGTACTGGGACCATCAACGTCATCCAAATTGACGATACCGCTCTCGTTTCGTCGTACACCGCTTATCGGTAAATTATTAAGCATGAAAACACCTCTAAAGAACAGTATGCGCATACGTTTCGCCAATTGTTCCAATTGCACGTTAGTTGTCGCATCCGTTAGGCATTTTTAATGTTTTTTCGATGTTTTTTTTTCTCTTAGACTTTGTTGAGAATCCCTGTCCACGCTTGTACGGAGCGAGATAAAGTCCGCGACTTTCCATAGCGCGATTGTGACGCTGCATCTCTTCCAGCTGACGTTGCGCCGCCTTGCTATCATTTACCGCCTTTGCGATTCCCGCCGCACCGCCGGCCAAAGAACCGACAACTCCCAACAACGGTAAAAGTGGTAAAATACCACCGCGTTTCGCTACTGGAAGTATTCGTTTTTTCCTCCTCCTTGTCGTCGACAAGGGGGCTTTTTCATCCCCATGCCGAGTTTTGTCTTTGCCTTCATTGCCGCCCAAACAGTCGTAGCGGCTGCTCTTTCGCCAAGAGTCGAATCCCTCGCGGTAATGCGTTCTCGCGCTCTTGCAGCTAGTATGCGATCCGCGACGTGTCGTTGGCCGAGGTCGTTGCTTCGCGAGTAAGCAATGTCGTGCTCGCGACAAGCGGCGTCCAATGGATTGATGCCTCGATCGCCTCTAGCCAATCGTTTCTCTAATCGAGTTCCCGGGCCGCAAAACCGGGAATATGTAATTCGATGGCAAGCGCATTTATCGCACGATTTAATAGACCGCTACCTCTTACAATTCTCGCTGACATTCGTAGCAATCTTTTATTACCGATGGTAGACCGTCGATGTGTGTTCGCTGCCACAGCTGATTGTAATGTCGCATGCACGAACGATATTGTCGAACCTCCGAATCAGTCTTTATATATTCTGGAAGCTTGTCCCACAATCGTTCCATGTAATCACCAAAATTTTGCAGTAAAACAATCTTTGGGATATACTGCAGTTGTTCGGCGGTAAGCTAGAGAATGTCTCTTTTATCCGACAGAAGGAGAAACATTTTTGATACTGAGCAGTTTCGAGTCGAGACACCTCTATAAATAGGTCTCCCCCCCTCGTGATCATTCGCAAAATTGATTCGAAAGAGAAAACATGCGATTCGTGCGACAAGCGCGGATAATCAAAGTATCAAATTTCGACGATAGACTAATATCGGAGAAAAAAGTACGCAAGCATGAAAACATGCTACCGACTACTATACGCAGTATCGTTTGCGGCCTTTCAAACTGCGGTAAGACAAACGTGTTGATTAGTTTGATAGAAAGTCCGTACGGTGTACGTTTCGAGAACGTGTATGTATACTCGAAATCGCTTCAACAACCGAAATATAGATACTTGGAAAATTTACTAGCACCTATAGACGAAATTGGTTATTTTACATTCTCTAATAACAGCGATGTCATTCCACCGAGCGAGGCGCTTCCGAATTCCATCTTTATCTTTGATGACGTGGCATGCGACAAGCAAGATACGATAAGAGAGTACTTTGCAATGGGTCGACACTCGAGCGTCGACTGTTTCTATCTTTGTCAAACGTACGCCAAGATACCTAAGCATCTTATACGCGACAATGCGAATCTTTTGATTTTATTTAAACAAGACGGCACAAACTTGAAACACGTGTACAACGATCATGTAAATACCGACATGTCTTACGATGATTTCCGCGCATTGTGTCAGAAATGTTGGCAACGCAAATATGGCTTCGTAGTCATTGATAAAGACAGTACGTTGATCAATGGACGATATAGAAGAGGATTTAATGATTTCGCGATATCGTAATCGCGATCAGTCGTCATCGACACATCGATCGAGCATCATGAACGGCGATCGTGAAAAGATTGCGAGAGAGATTGCAAAAACGAGCGAATCAATTCGCAAAAAATATCGCGTTTTGAAAACTGGTAAAATGGAGGAAGACGTTGCATTGGAAAGACAATTTAAGCCAATTACCGAATCTTTAAAACAGCTTGTCGAAAATACTGTGGAATCTGATGCGTCGAAAATCGAGCCATTGAGTTTGACGTTCGGAGAGAAGCACGAGGAAAAAATAAAAGAGTCAAAGCAAGGAATAAAGCGAGCACGGATAAATATGCCGATAAACGATTCGCCGATATATTCGACACCGAATCGATCAAAACGAAGGAAACAATTTTCTAATATGTTTCTGCTACTGTTTCTACTCCGATAAAAGTACAACCGTGTCAAACAATCCCAGGTAGAACATGAAACTCATAATGACATCATTATAACGTCATCATGATTTTATTTATCACTTAAAAGTTACCTAGACAAAAATGATTAAAAAATGAGTTAAAGATGACAAAAAGAATCATAAATTTTTAAGTTCAATAATCGCATTATATAATTTTAAAAAGATTATGTTGCTTAAATATAATTAAAATATACATGAATAATGTATAGATTTAATACAGCGGCTGTGTTCGCGACCTTATTATTGCGTGGGTTATTATTATGTTTGCCGAAGCTTCGGCTAGAGGGGGAATCAACTCGAAGGAATTCGGCAACGGTCGAATTTCAGGGGAGTCTGTCTCCGTATTATATTCGATCAACATATCGTTACGGTCACTCAATTCTGTCTGGATCGCACTCTCTTTGCTTAAACTATTAAAAGAATAGAAATTTATTTGACCGGTGCGCGTATCGCGCTCTACAGTGTACTTGATCCTTAATAAAATTAATTATCAGCGAAATCGTGGACATATACTTATTTACACATTAACACACACACACACAAATACAATTTGGTCCTTCGAGCCGGATCAAGTGCACATTTCAGAGCAAGGCGCTTGCCATTGATGAGTGATCGCGGTGAAGGTGCGCGTTGGTTAAGGAGACAATCGTGGTAATTAGTGATCGGCTACTTCTAGTGTGGTAAAATCGAGAATTTGATAGACATTTGAATAGACTTCGGGAACATTCGATTCGCGACCAGTAGTTGTGTTGTTTCGGTCGACCTTGTGAGTCGCTGGGTCTGCGTGTTATCGACGTGTCCATGTTCTGTTTTCCTTCGCTCGCTCTCTCTCTATGTTTCACCAGGAAACAAGTGACGGTTGTGAGCAATAAAATAATACAAAATGAGCATCGAAAGTTATCGCAGACAAAGAAGTCAATTGAAAGGAAGATTGACGAATATACGAAATTTCATCACTAAGGTTGGTAAAGACGTGGATCGTGTGGCACCGGAAAAAATCGCGGCGCGTCTTCAAGCCGTGGAGGACATACATTCAAAATTTCAAGGTATATCACAACAGCTCATAACATTAGTAGTGGAGGAGGAAGATCTTCGGAGAGATGCGGCGGAGGAGGGCGAGTTCGATGAGCGATATTTCATGATGAGGGCGACTTTGGTACAGCTATTGGAGAGACTCAAGCCGTCGGCGGCTCCGTCTACGGGTCCGTCCACGGCCATCGGGGGTTCGGTTGGTGATGCGGCCGTAATGCAGGTTCTCGAGTAACAAACACTTTTAATTCAGAGATTGGCTGAGCGATCGATTGGAGGCAACGATGATGCGCTGACACGAATAGTAGAGCAACAAGGTCAGCTATTAGAGAGAATAAATGCACGATCAAGTGTGTCCTCACGAGAATCTCAAGTAAAATTACCAGTGATCAAGTTGCCATCATTTGATGGCAATATTGAGGAATGGAAGCGATATTCTGATACATTCAGAACATTAATACACGACAGCGAATTAACTAATGTGCAAAAGCATCAATATCTAGTCGGTTCGTTAAGCGGCCAAGCAGCCAAAATAATCGAATCAATCGAGATTTCGGAGGACAATTACGTCATTGCATGGGATCTATTGAAGAAAAGATACGATGACGAAAGGGGTATTCGAAAAAGACACATACAGTGTTTGTTCGAGTTACCGCAAGTAAAACGAGAATCAGCGAGTGCGATCCAGGAATTAGTAGATCACGTGCAAAAACATTTGCGAATATTGCAGGTCATGAAACTTCCTACTGAGTCTTGGGGAGATTTAATCATTTATTTAATTGAGAAAAACCTGGACAACGCCACGAGGCGGCGTTGGGAAGAATATATTGAGCAAAGGGAAAATGTGACGACGAGCACAATTATCGAATTTTTGCAACGGCAATGTCAGCTGTTGCGGCGAACAGCCTTGGACGGCGAGAGCATCAACAGACCGAGAGACGATGTTCGTGAGAGGGACAGGGCAAGTAAACAGCGATCGTTAAATTTGAAATCACAGAGCAAGACGACATTGTCAACAACCATACAAGAGAAGAAATGTTATCTCTGTCAAAGATATCATCACATTTATTCATGCAAACACTTTTTGGGTTTGTCCGTTGAGGATCGGATCAAGGAAGTCAAGCGATTGAAACTTTGTCTTAATTGTCTCAGGAGGGATTTTTCGAGGAATTGCAGATCTGGTTCATGCCAGGAATGCGGCGAGCGGCACAACACATTGTGTCACGTGAAGAAGCGGACATCCAGTTATACATCTACAGACCAGGAGAGGGGTACAACGGACCACTCAAGGGAGTCATCCGGAAGCAGCACGCTATGCTCCACAATGAAGGGCGCAATGGAGTCATCGACGAGCGAGTATTCGACGTCCGGAAGCGTATCGGTTCAACACGCCCGAATCAAGGGCGAGCGTAAGCGAGTTTTAATGTCAACTGTTGTTGTAAATGTTAGATCAAGCAATAATAATAATTGTCATTTGCGAGTCCTGTTAGACAGTGCGAGCGAAGTAAATTTTGTTACTTTATCAGCGTGTAATAGATTAAATATAAAATTGGATACTATACGTGAGTCGATAAGTGGATTAAATATGACCTGCACGATTGATCACAGTTGTCGAGTTTTGATGAAATCGCGAACTTCGAAGTTCGAGCTGAGCTTGTGTTGTCTGGTCGTACCTAAGATAACGAAGTGCTTGCCGTCATTTTCGATTGAATTGCCTAAATTGTCTATTCCGGAAAATTTAAAGTTGGCTGATCCGTTTTTTCATAATCCAGGCCAGATCGACGCGCTTATAGGCGGGGAATTCTTTTTGTACTTGTTAGAAACCTGAAGGATCGAACTCGGGGACGGTTTACCGATATTACAAAATACCAAGTTCGGTTGGATCGTGTCAGATTCAATACCGTCACATTTAATTATAAATCGAATGACTGATCGTCCACTTTTGAATAATCATGCGTGTTCAACTACACGTCTAGCATCGGTAGAAGATATTTTACGAAAGTTCTGGGAGTTGGAAGAGTACGTAGACAATAATATAAAACTGTCGGTAGAGGAACAAGTTTGCGAGAATTATTTTGTAAACACGACAAGTCGAGACGCGTCTGGACGATTCGTCGTTCGATTACCTTTCCACGAAGGCAGGGCTCAGCTCGGGCGATCGAAAGAAATTGCGATGAGGCGCCTGATTTTCTTGGAACGGAAATTTCATAGGAATCCGAATTTTTATAAGTTATACTCCGAATTTATGCGCGAATATATTGAATTAAATCATATGTCAAAGGTTATTAGGGCTAGCATATCGAATCCCGTGTATTTACCACATCATGGCGTTTTTCGCGAATCAAATATAACATCTCGATTGCGAGTGGTATTCGACGCCTCCGCAAAGACTACATCGGGTCTTTCTTTAAATGACACGCTGATGGTGGGAGCAAATTTACAAGACAACATAAATATTATTTTGCGATTTCGAGTGCCGACTATTGCAATTACGGCTGATTTGAAGAAAATATATCGTCAAATTTTATTACACCACGATGATCGCGACTATCAAAGAATTCTATGGCGATTTTCTCCGAATGATCCAATAGATGAATATCAATTGAATACCGTAACATACGGTCAGGCATGTGCCCCGTTTTTGGCTGTTCGTTGCGTGCGGCAGTTGGCGGAGAACGGAGCTTGTCGATTCAATCGAGCATCGCATGTTTTATTAAATGACTTATATGTAGACGACATTCTCACGGGAGTCGATAGTGAGCTTGAAGCGATCGAATTGATATCGCCAGCTAGAGGAACTATTGCGCGGAGGCGGGTTCGAGACTCACAAGTGGCGTTCGAATTGCGAGAAGGGTCTGCCTGAGTTACATGCTGCCGATCGAGTGGGGGATTCGCCCGTGATGACGATCGACGCAAATTCTATAAAAACGTTGGGATTGAATTGGCATCCTAGATCAGACATGCTTCAGTTTTCAATCGAGCCTATGACGAGCTCAGTCAATACGAAGCGCGAGGTTTTATCGACGATTTTCAAACTATTTGATCCGCTCGGGATGATCGGTCCTATTTTGACGCGAGCAAAATTAATTATGCAGGAGACGTGGTCGTCCAATCTGGGGTGGGACGAGCCATTGACAGAAAATCTTCGCCGGGCATGGGATATGTATGTGCAAGATTTACAAGGAATTAATACGATTCAAGTACCGCGTAGGGTAATTCAAGGTTCCAGAGCGGTATGATTTAATTTACATGCATTTTGCGACGCTTCTTTAAGGGCTTACGGAGCCTGCATTTATTTACAAACAATCGATGTTGACAATAATTATAGTTCTTCGCTGCTGTGTTCTAAATCGCGAGTGGCTCCAGTTAAAAGTAAAACGATTACGCTGCCTAGGCTCGAGCTGTGCGGGGCAGTCGTTCTTGTAAGATTATTTCAGAACGTAAAAAGGGCACTCAGAATAGAAGTCAGTGAGATGCATGCTTGGAGTGATTCTACGATAATATTGGCATGGATCGCCGGTGATCCTTCGCGTCAAAAATCATTTGTATCAAATCGTGTGGCTGAGATTCAGTCTATTCTTCCGCGTGAGCAGTGGCATCACGTCGACGGAAGCGAGAACCCCGCAGATTTAATTTCGAGGGGTACAAGTCTAAAGAATTTAAAACAGAGCAATGTTTGGTGGAGGGGTCCTGACTGGTTGTCAATTCCGACAATTGTGAACATCAGATATTAAAATCACCGAGTCTCACCGAAGACGACGAGAAGGTTGTTCAAGCCGAACAAGTTTCGGGCGCGCGAACTTTCGCTACTGTTGGCGATTCGGAGAATTTCATAGAAGTTCTACTAAATAATTTTTCGTCGTTGACCAGGATCGAACGCATTTTAGCTTGGGTTATTCGATTCGGATTTAATGTTAAATTAAATCATGACAAGCGTAAGTTCGAGTCTTTGTCGACCGAGGAGATTCGGAACGCGCATCACGTATTAATTTTAGCGGTACAAAGGATTCACTTTTCCGACGTAGTGTCAAACATATCAGCAAAGAGGCAAATTCGAGCCGGCAGCAAATTGTTGTCGCTTAATCCTTTCATAGATGAAAGGGGACTTCTCAGGGTGGGCGGCAGAATTCAAAAACCTCAGGTAGCATTCGAGAAAAAACATCCGATTATTTTGCCATCCGACAGCAGATTCACACGGCTACTGTTTGAGAGAGAACACCGTAGATTGCTGCACATAGGCCCACAGGCATTGTTGTATTCGATTCGAGAAAGTTACTGGCCGCTCAAGGGAAAGAACATCGCACGCAGGGTCACACGCGACTGTAAAATTTGTTTTCGCTGCAATCCGAGACCGTTGTCGCAGATTATGGGACAATTGCCCGCAGATCGAGTCACACCGACACGCCCGTTTTTTGTGACCGGTATAGATTTCGCCGGACCTATTACGACGTTAGTTAATCGAGGCCGCGGAAAGAAGACTAATAAGTCTTACATATCATTGTTTGTATGCTTCACGACAAAGGCGGTTCATCTCGAGGCGGTCAGTGATCTTAGCACAGCGTCATTTATAGCTGCCCTTAGACGTTTTGTGGGACGTCGAGGTTGTCCACAACGCATTTATTGCGACAATGCAACCAACTTTGTCGGATCAAAAAATGAGCTTTGTGCAATATATAGATTATTAGAGAAGGAAAAACACGATGTAATGAACGAATTATGCATTCCGAATAATATTGAATGGAAATTCATTCCACCTTCGTCGCCTCATATGAGGGGATTATGGAAGGCTGGAATAAAATCATGTAAGTTCCATTTAAAACGCGTTATAGGAGAGAGTTTTTTGACCTTCGAGGAATTGGCTACCGTATTGATACAAATTGAAGCATGCCTGAATTTGCGTCCGATTTGTCAAATGCCATCAACAGCTGCAGATTTACAGCCTTTAACACCAGGTCATTTTTTAATTGGTGATTTATTAACGGCTCTCCCAGATATTGACGTAACGGACACCCCTATTAATCGGCTCGATCGTTGGCAGGCGGTTCAGAAAATCGTGCAGGATTTTTGGAATCGATGGAGTAAGGAATACTTGACTTCATTGCAAGGCAGAACCAAGTGGACACGCGAGCGAGATAATCTGACTGTTGACGATGTTGTCTTGATACAAGACAACAACACGCTGCCATTAAGGTGGAAATTAGGCAAGGTCGTTGAAACCCATAAGGGTACTGATAATAGAGTGCGTGTTGTAACCCTTAAAGTCGCGAGTGGAATTTGTAAGCGACCCATCAATAAATTATGTAAACTCCCGTCGAACGATGCGTTACCTGCATTACCTGTAAATGAGTGTAAGGATTAATCGTCATTAATGGTGGGCGGGATGTATAGATTTACAGCGGCTGTGTTCGCGACCTTATTATTGCGTGGGTTATTATTATGTTTGCCGAAGCTTCGGTTAGAGGGGGAATCAACTCGAAGGAATTCGGCAACGGTTGAATTTCAGGGGAGTCTCCGTATTATATTCGATCAACATATCGTTACGGTCGCTCAATTCTGTCTGGATCGCACTCTCTTTGCTTAAACTATTAAAAGAATAGAAATTTATTTGACCGGTGCGCGTATCGCGCTCTACAGTGTACTTGATCCTTAATAAAATTAATTATCAGCGAAATCGTGGACATATACTTATTTACACATTAACACACACACACACACACACACACAAATACAAATAATTAAATAAACAAGTAATTGCGTAATATACTTATTTATATATATATATATATATATATATATATATATATATAAATAAGTCACCAAAACATTGCCAAAAGTATATCAAATGAGATCATTATAATTTTTCTATGACTTAAAAATGACTTTTAGGTGACGTCATAATAATGTCATTATGAGTTTCATGTTCTACCTGGGATACCATCCTCGTCCGTTGAAGAAATTTACGAGACCACGCCTGATTCGTTTGTAACATCGGTCCGACACGAATTAGAAACGTCCGAAGGTCAGAAAACGTTCCGAGATCATTTTGGTCCACTAGCGCAAAAATATATAGGAGCTATCATGAGTGTTGATAAAAATAAGAGTATGGATTACGTCTACGGTGTTAAATTTACCAGCGAAGGAATGATGCTCGGTGATAAACGTTTCGATGTGGACAAGGATGATAATATAATTATCGATGGAATAAAATATACGAGAACCGAAGGTATCTACGATTTGATTTTTAGAAAATTTCCCAATCATAAAAAATATACTTAAGACGATTTGTATAAATATCAAAGTATATTAAAAACAACAAATGCGTATAAACGTGACAACAAAGTTAATAATCCTATTAAAAGTAATAAAGGATACAAGTATAAATATATAATTGCGCCATTATTCCCCGATAGAAAGGTGGGAAGAGGTATAGACGCGCCGCGCACCATGACGCTAAGCGACAATATGATCGATTACGTGCATTGGAACGATCCCAACGAATTGGTAGATCGTTTGCGATTGCTGGACGCCTCGCGTCGAGCCGGCAACAATGCTTACGATAATGAAATCTTGTCAATTATCGAAGAACTTCGCGAGGCCGGCATTATTATAAATTAAATGCGTCGACGATACGTGTCATTCGGTCAATGTTCTCGGTACCGAAATGTCGATTAATAAATTTGGATTATCGCTCGGAACGTCGAATAATTTGTACTATCAATGGAATGGATTATTGAGAAATTACGTTCGCGATAATGCTCTCTGCCAGACTACTACCGGCTTTGACGCAAGGTCGCGCAAGATTCAACGCGTAGCGCAACCGGAAACTGATACTGACGCCGTCAACAAACGATACGTGGATAAACTTTTGAGAGATCGACAGGGAGAAATTGAGCAAAAAATTATCGCGCTCGAAACAAACGTGCAGACGCTACGAATAATGATGGACGAGATAAAGAATGTGCTGAAATATGCAACATCTGACTCGGCACAGTAAACGAGACATACTAATATCGCAATATTAATTATGCCTCGATCAAACGTGCGAGAGAAGAAAAACACCTCCGAAAAGCGACAACTAGTCGAGGAATTACATGCTCCGGCGAGAAGAAATTTTCCACGAAGACGCGTCATTGTACGCGGATACGATGATCTGTGGCATGCGGACGTGGTCGACATGCGTTCGTACTCTCGACTCAACAAGGGTCTTAAATACATACTCACAATTATCGATGTGTTGAGCAAGTATGCGTGGGCCGTACCGCTCAAGAGTAAGAGCGGAAACGAAATGTCCGAAACGATCGCAAAGATTATTGGAGACGATAAAAGGTGTCCGAAAAATTTTCAAACCGACAGAGGAAAAGAATTTTACAACGCGAGTGTGCAGAAACTCATGAAGAAACACAATATTAATCATTACTCGACATATTCCGTTATGAAAGCCTCGGTCGTGGAACGATTCAATCGTACTTTAAAAAACAATATGTGGAAAATGTTTACGTTCAATGGAAATTACAAATGGATCGACGAGCTACCTCGACTCGTTACAGAGTACAATACGCGAAAACATCGCACCATCGGTATGAGACCTGTCGACGTCACTCCGGCGATCGCCGAAAAACTTTTAAATACGGTGTATAGCAACGTAAAAATTGCGACTCCGATAAAATTTAAAGTAGGCGATTCGGTACACGTGAGTAAATACAAGACCATCTTTGAAAAAGGTTTCACACCTAATTGAACGACCGAAGTTTTTAAGATTGTCGAGGTGCAGAAAACTAATCCCGCGACATTCATACTCGAAGATTCGCGTGGAGATCCCGTCGCTGGAGGATTCTGCGAATATTATTTACAACGCGTCGCTAATCCCGACGTATATCTCGTGGAAAAAATTTTGCGGGAAAAGGGTGATGACGTATACGTAAAATGATTGGGAATGGATAAATCACACAACTCTTGGATACATAAAAATAATGTATTGTAAACATTTATTAAAATATATAAAATATATAAAAAATGTGTATAAAATATATAAAATTGTAAACATTTATTAAAATATATAAAATATAATGTATAAAATATAAAATGTATAAAATATAAAAATATAAAAAATAAAAATATGTACATGGTTATGTACAAAATATACAATTACTTAATAAACAAAATATACATTTATTTACAATGATATCCTATAATGTCCCCACAGTAGCGTATCGGTGGTTTCGGGTACGATATATCGCTTGTCGTCGTACGGACTCAGAGCAATTTTTGTCTCGCGGATTATGTATACTTGATGTAATTTCGATCGTATACACGATTGCTGACGCGTCATTTCAATTTCTTCTTTCAAACACCGCGTGTAATCGTCAAACGTTATCGTTTTCGCGACAACGTTGCTCTTGACGCCTTTAACTTTCTTCGTGTCTTTCTTACCATCGACTCGTAACGCGTACATTTTTGCTCTGAGCCCGACAAATTCGGTCATTATGGCACCGTTGTTTTCATCCTTCATTAGACCCGGTACCTTTTTATTTACAAGCGGTATACCGTACACATTGTCTACCGCATAATCGCTCGTGTCGAATCTGCTGACATCGCGCTTCATATTCTCGTACACGTCTTCGCTCAATGTGATATATGAGACTGTCGGTGTCGGTGTACATGACTTTACCTTTGTCGCGATACATTGGCGCCATATACTCGTGATGAAACTCGTACAAACACGTCTTGGATATGTCGAGTATGCATATACCCACGTAAATTGGTTTGTAGAATTTCACCTCGAGATTTCACAATTCCACAGCTATTAAGTTTTCCGAAAAGACGCTTCTGCTGTGGAAATTTGGTTTTGCGATCATTGCCTCTGCGCCGTACCGCCCGTCCCAGTGCGTTATCAGCCTAACATCTACACGATTCCGCACATTTTCCATCGTTTTGCCAAATACCGCATTATTCATTAATTGGTATAAATTTTTTCGAAATCATTTTTAGCCAATGTTCTAAAATGTGTATTTAGTTCTATATAATTTCGAAGCCATGGAGATTGAGAAAACTGTAATATTCGGTGTATTTTTGTGATGCGAAGACCGTGACGCGTACACTGCTGCAGATTGTGGTAGTGTATCACGTAACGCTTCTTATCGTATAATGTTGCGAGCAGCTTGAGCTCTCGCTTACCAGGTGGTTTGTCGCGTGTCGGGCAAAACGATAGGTCAGTGTGCGCATCGTGAAGATGTTGCGGGTACTCGAGATCGACTTCGAGGATATAGCCTGTAGGCGAATCTAGCGCGATCGATGATACGTCAAAATTGGTCACGTCGTCGACCCATCAAAAATTGGTGTAAGACAACGGTTGACACATTGCCCATCCGTACAAATTATTTACATCAAAGTACATCAAGTACGATGATGGTTTCGATGGATCGTACGACTGCATGTATTTGTTATTAGCGCGAGCGTATCTACCCGAACATTGGCTCAGACCACTGCGTATACCACGTACGATGAACATAACCATGTCGATGTCGGTAAGCAATTCGAACGTAATTTTCGTATGCTTCAACATGGCGTCCCACGTGTATCCGGGGAGAGTATAGTAATACGGGGTCGAGTTCGTAACTTTCGATGCAACTATCGCAAAAGTTTTCGAAAATATCGGCTAATAACAAGACATCGATTTTGAGGTATAAATCGCTATATTCGCCTAGTGTTCGAATGGAGAATCACTTCCAGATATTCTCGGCGTGCGCATAATCGCTCTCGGATACAGTTTCGTCGGTCAAGGAACTGTAAAATGATTCGCGCGGTGGTAAACACGTATCATGCAACCTGTCCACAGAATCGATATATTCGTACGGAAATACGCCTTTCCGTGTTAATAAATTGAAATGTTCGGTGGATAAATTTTGAAATTCCGATTTAAAAATTTTGAGTTTATCTTTATCTAAAAATGATGCCAATTTGTCGAGACTCGATGCGAGAAATTTGAATGAATCGATAAAACGTAATTTTACATGAGTTTTTGATTTTTCTTTTTTAAGGTCAACATTTTTGGTAAACGAAATATATTTCTCTTTTGTTATCGGAAGTAACTCGATTTTCCCTTCGAACGATGTGGCTATTTCCTAGATAATGAAATGTGAATCAACCGGATAAATTATGAAAAACTATGGGAATGCAAAAAGATTCTTTATAATTTAAATTGCAATTTGAGTGTGCGGGACCTCTGTATCGTCCGGTCAGATAGCAATGATCGCGTACGCGTGTATCGTCTTCCGCGAATGGTTTTTCACATATATGACATTGAGTGGCGCTATGGAATTTTTCACACTCCTCGGGTGTTAAATCTACCATGGGGACATTAGTAGTTAAAATACTTTTTACACGCAATGCTAAATTTTTAAGGTCTTCGACGAACCATGCTATACAATCGGCACTGCGACGCGAATGGTACGCCGATAATGATTCGTCGAACGAATAATGTACATAATATGCAATACTAAATACCCGATGGTGTTGATACACGTTCTTCTCTTCCTCCGTCTTGGTCAAAACGCATTCCAAATCGGCGTATACGATGAATGGAAGCCGCTCCTTCCGATTAAAGTTGTTAAACTCGAGCCACTTGTCCTTGTCGCTCGGTAACCGGATAGCGCAACCATTCATCTCACAGCAGTCGACCGTATGTGACTGCAACTTGTCGTCGGAACTAAAATAATGCAGGCATCTGTAAAAGAAAAAAATGTTTTAATTAATATTTGAGCAATTTGTTATATAACTTATAATTATTTGAATTATATAAATTAAACTTACCGGTCGCAGATATATTTTTGATTCTTGTGTTTGCTCAGTTGTGAGCTCACGAGCCGCGATAAATTTTTGATCCAAGCGAAATGTCCAACGTTGTTGCCATCTTCCACGTATAGCAGATTCACATGCTTATCCCGCTTTTGCTCCGTAAGATGTATCGGAACAATGCCTTTGTTTTCAATGCTGTACACATTGATCGAAACGTTGTTAACAAGTTCAAATTTCTTAATCTGATTCACAGTCACTGGAAACTCAATGTCCTGGAGATTCAGCACTGTCGCGTAATGCGGATACGATGATTCCCGTTCCGCGTTCCTTTCTGCGGGGTATAGAGCGGAGACCACTGCCCACGCGAAACACGCATTGTCCTTTGATTGCACGTTAATCACCGCTCTTTTCGTCATAATCTCCCGCGGCAATTTAATGTGACATCCCGCGCGCATAGGATTATACTTATTTATATTTACAGTCAAATTAAGTATTCGCGACAATGCCCACCCGCTGTCGCGTTCCTGAAACTCTTCCAGCAATGTTAGGGTGGGCTCGATAACGCGCCGTTCGTACCACTCGCGTAAATCGGATGTGCGAAAGAGTTCATAGTTTCTCGTACTGATACTTTTGTTGGCGCGTTTATCTCCGGTCACGAATTCACCGTTAAATATAGTGTTCACTTTCACATTATAACGTTTCTTCATAATGTTCTTCACATGTTCTAGCACAATGTCTTTGGCGTCCTCGAGAAATTGGCGAGGTTCGATATAATTACAGTTTATCACCGCACCAGTCAATACGCGACTCTCGAACGCCGTATCAATTTCACGCCACACAAGTCCATTTTGACGCGCGCTACATCCGGCACCCGCGTGTACGAAACGTCCGCATAAAGAATTTTTCAAACCTTCGAGACGCGCGATCCGAGCAATCAGCGATTGTCGATTTCCGATCGATAATCGTGGTCGTTTGATCCGACTTTACTCTTCCAACGACTCGATATACGTATCGCATCGTTGCTCCCACACAATGTAGTCTTCCAATGAATTCACCAAAGTGGATTGCTCTCGCAAACTTTGTTCCTCCATATTGTATCAGACTTGCGAAATGCGCTTCCCAATGATAGTTCTGGATGTACTTTAGCGAAAATACTGGTGGGGTGTGCCTCTTTATCATGATTTATATACTGTTTCGTACATATCATCGAACATTCTAGAATGATTTCATCTTAAAAAATTCCACGGAATAGCGTGTGCAATTTAACCTTGATAATTTCACGTTTTGTCACGTACATTTGAAAATTCTAACGTGATTGCATCAGGAGCAGCCGTACATCGGTGCTCGATTTTAGCGCATTCAGCTAAATCTTTGTCTAGGGGTGATGCGCATTTTAACCTTGGCGGTTATTTTTTCGCGTTTTGTCACGTACATTTGAAAAATCTAACGTGATTGCATCAGGAGCAGCCGTACGTCGGCTTGGAAGTTTAGTGCACTCAGCTAAATCTTTGTCTGAATGCTATACAGGATGTCCCATTTTAAGTGTCCACCCCAAATATCTCTCTCATTTTTTATTTTAGAGAAAAATGGTTCAGACATGTTTTGTATGGTTTCGAGGGGGTGTAAAGAAAACACATAATTGTTTCGAAGAAAAAAAATGTAATTGTTAATTGCAAATTACATTTTTTTTCTTCGAAACAACTATGTGTTTTCTTTACACCAATTGATTCCTCTCATTATTTTGTGCATAAAAGTATTAAGGTAAGATAATCGAAAAATGAATGTTTTACAAGATATTTTACGGTTTATGTAAAATTAAGAAATGATTTCAAGCTTTATAACTCGAAAAGTACTTAATGAAAACTAACTTAATTATAGTGTTTTGGAAAGCCCTCGAGATAAGCTACAAGAATGTGTAAAAATATATAGGGTGTTCCATTTAAAAAAATTTAAGTGACCTTCACGTGACCTTCAAATGACTCTTCAAGGTTAAATCAATGGTACCATCTTATGGCCCCCTCGAAACCATACAAAACATGTCTGAACCATTTTTCTCTAAAATCAAAAATGAGAGATATTTGGGGTGGACACTTAAAATGGGACACCCTGTATAGCATTCATCTTCATCGTGCGAATTGCATACTTGGAAAAAGATACGCTCTAACCCCGACGTCGTATAAATATTTGGATATTGGAATAAGCGTTGGAGCTGTATCATACGTGGAGCTGATTCTCGGTGATAATCGAGGCAATCAAATTGTTCGAAATGCATCGAGCATTAAGAAATTAACACTCGAATAAGTGTACTCGAGCAAAAGGAAAAAATAAGGGGGAGTCGGGTCTAACCGTTCATTCGGCGCTCCTGGCAGCCGTTAAAGGATATATCGCTTGTCTGTGCTAACACAAAACAACGCTCGCCCTTCTGGAAAGATCCAAGATTAATAAATAACGCGTTAGGCAGTCAGATTCAAACGGAGCCTAGTAACTGTCGAGTTCCTGAAAAATCGGGACCTTTCCAGAAGGAGCTCGAGTATAAATTAACGCGCTCGGCGAACACGGTTGGTTGTCTCTCCAAGGATCTCGATGCGCTCTTTCGCCCTGTCGGTTTAAATTGTACGTTCCGTTGCTTGCGGATCATAACGATTCTCTCCGTGGCTCACTGATTTAACTTCAACTAGATTCTGGTGTTAGTAATTTGTATGTTAATTGCACAAAGACAGTGGACTTGTAAATAGTTTGAAATAAAGTGTAAGATCCTGTATATATATATATATATATATATATATATATATATATATATATATATACATCTGTAACGATGCACCCCCGAATGCATCGTTTCCCGGCGAATACCAGCCGGAAGCTGCCGCCCGACGAACATCGGTCGGGCAATGGCAGAGGCGCTGTGCGCCCATTTTTAATAACGTAAAGAACAACCGGGTAGGGACTCTCAACTATTGAGACACTGCCGTCGGGAGCCGTTACCGGCGGTTGAAAACCCGCGTTCGGCACCCCGAACTCCCCCGGGCGGATCCGAACCGTTCCGATTTTTACCGCCGCTCGGTGGGGATAATTACCGAATACGCCGGCGCGGGTAATTAGCCAAGTATAAAACGGGCTCTCCACGGCACATCGAGACAGATCCTTCCGATCCTTCTCAAGCAGCCGAGCTCGTCTGAAGACAAGCAAAGCAATCTAGAGAAAATCCTTGCGAAAGTAACAAGGCCTGAAGGTAGTGTGAACGCTGCCTCTGCCGATCGATATCGGCGTCTTTGAACTCGCCTCCGAACCGAGATCCTCATCAGGCATCGCGCCTTCACGGGGTGGAACACGAGCCGCCTCCGACGCTCGCTAGCGTTGCGACGCCTTCCGAAACCTTAACATCCTTAAAGGGGATCGAATCATACTAAATTACTGAAGCACCGGGATTTAAAGCGCCGAACATCTGTGCGGTAAACATCGGCCGAAAGAAACGCGGGCAAAAACGCGCCCGACGGGTTGCAAAAACGCGATAACGCGCCGATACCGAGAATCGGGCAAGTGCGCCCAGATATTAAATCGATATTCTTGTCGAACGCGCATACACACACACACAACACCTTTGTACATTAACATATATACACGCGCATACACTCACACACACATTTGTACATTATCGTTATACACGCGCATACACACACACACATCTTTGTACATTAACATATATACACGCGCATACACTCACACACACATTTGTACATATACACCGAAACAATAAATCCATTATTTCACACATATATACGTCACCGAATTATTTGATTTCCGCCACCTGGATCCGACGGCTATCCGTATAATTCAGATTTCGCGGTATACGAAAAACCGCCCGTTACACATCTCGTTATCGAGACTTCTCGTTTTCTCTCGCTTCCTCCTCGGAGTCGTTCGTTCTCATGCCGCTCTCATTCTTCGGCCCATTTCGCCGAGTTATCGCAACCATTTGTTGGTCCTTCGAGCCGGATCTTTTCCCGGTGTCCTATGAATGAGTGCAGTGGGACTCTCAGTGCCTTCCCGGAGGAATTGGAAGAAATAAAATGGAAGCTGAGGACATCATTCAAAGTCAGCGTGAGTTACACGGATGAATAGCTCGCGCCGTCGAAAATCTAAACAAACTCGGCCAGGCGAACATCACGGCTGGAGCTGTCCAGACCCGGCTGACTGGCCTGGAAAAGTGTTGGGCGACTTTCGAGGCTCAACACGCTCTCCTCCGAGCCCAGCACCGCGAGGAGATCTACAAGCATGAGTATATGAAGAAGGATTATGCCTCAATCATGGAGGAAGCCTATTATCAAAACAAGGATACGTTACTTGATTACGCGGCGCGATTCCCGAGCCCGGCGACCGCGACCTCCGCGAGCGGCAATGGGACGGTTCCACACCGGACGATCCTACCTCGGATCCAGCTGCCGCCCTTCACTGGCAAGTACGACGAGTGGAACTCCTTCCGGGACCTCTTCACATCCATCATCAGGCAGGATAACTCCATTGCGCCGGTGGAGAAGCTGCATTACCTGAAGTCGTGCCTGAAAGGGGAAGCCGAGCTGTTAGTGCGGAATTTACCAACCACGGCAGAGAATTTCGAGCGCGCATGCGCTCTACTTACAAGCCGGTTCGAGAACAAAAGACTCCTGGTGCGTTCCTATCTTGGCCAGTTCACTGCCCTGCAGAAGCTAAAAGGTGAGTCCGTCTCTGAATTGAGTAATCTGTGCAACCGCGTGCGGACCACCGTAGATTCACTGGCCAGCATAGGTCGGCCTATCATCAGCAGCGAGGATTATTTCGTCCACTCGGTCATCGAGCTTCTCGATACGCGATCGCGCCGCGAGTGGGAGAACCATGTGAGCGATACAACCGAACCGCCGAAGTGCTCGGAATTGATGCGCTTCCTGGAGCGTCGCCTTCAAACTCTGGAGGCTTTGCAGCCGGCCAAAGCCGCGGAGACGAGCTCAAGCAAAACGGGCGTCAACGCGACGCGACAAACTCGCACCCTGCACGCGCGCAAACAGGAGTCAAAGCGCGGGCGTTGCTCCCTTTGCAGCAAGGACCATTACATCATGCTGTGTGATGTCTTCAAGGCCAAGACCGCCGACGAGAGGAAGCAGCACGTGACGGCCAACGCACTGTGCCTCAACTGCCTCGGACGGCATCAGTTGAGCGAGTGCACCTCGCAGAAGACGTGCATGGTTTGGGGCGTATCCCGATTGGACACGTAACGATTCGACACCGCTCGATTGGACACGCATTATTGGACACGTTTTATTGGACACCGCTCGATTGGACACCGCACGATTCGACACCGCACGATTCGACACTGCACGATTGGACACGCACATTGCACGATTGGACACGGCAGCATTGGACACTGCACGATTGGACACGTACATTGCACGATTGGACACCGCACGATTGGACACCGCACGATTGGACACAGCACGATTCGACACCGCACGATTCGAAACCGCACGATTGGACACCGCACGATTGGACACCGCACGATTGGACACCGCACGGTTGGACACCGCACGGTTGGACATCGTACGATTGGACACCGCACGATTGGACACCGCACGATTGGACACGCATTATTGGACACGTTTTATTGGACACCGCTCGATTGGACACCGCACGATTCGACACCGCACGATTCGACACTGCACGATTGGACACGCACATTGCACGATTGGACACGTTTTATTGGACACCGCTCGATCGGACACCGCACGATTCGACACCGCACGATTCGACACTGCACGATTGGACACGCACATTGCACGATTGGACACGGCAGCATTGGACACTGCACGATTGGACACGTACATTGCACGATTGGACACCGCACGATTGGACACCGCACGATTCGACACGCACGATTCGACACCGCACGATTCGACACCGCACGATTCGACACCGCACGATTCGACACCGTACGATTCGACACGCACGATTCGACACCGCACGATTCGACACCGCACATTTGGACATGTATGCACCCCGCCGGTAGGGATGCCTACGATAGGGTGCAACTTTCCACGCGAAGCGAGGTTCCACTTTGCAACTTTTCACGCGAAGCGAGGGGGACGGGGTGGGTGCGGGAGGGGGGCCGAAGGCCCCCCTTGCACCCCCCCGTGTGTGTGTGTGTGTGTGTCTGCTCCATGCTCTTTGTGCGGTGTCGAATCGTGCGTGTCGAATCGTGCGGTGTCGAATCGTGCGTGTCGAATCGTGCGGTGTCGAATCGTGCGGTGTCGAATCGTGCGGTGTCGAATCGTGCGGTGTCCAATCGTGCGGTGTCCAATCGTGCGGTGTCCAACCGTGCGGTGTCCAACCGTGCGGTGTCCAATTATGCGGTGTCCAATCGTGCGGTTTCGAATTGTGCGGTGTTGAATCTTGCGTGTCGAATCGTGCGGTGTCCAATCGTGCGGTGTCCAACCGTGCGGTGTCCAATTGTTCGATGTCCAATCATGCGGTGTCGAATCGTGCGGTGTCGAATCATGCTGTGTCCAATCGTGCGGTGTCCAATGCTGCCGTGTCCAATCGTGCAATGTACGTGTCCAATCGTGCAGTGTCCAATGCTGCCGTGTCCAATCGTGCAATGTGCGTGTCCAATCGTGCAGTGTCGAATCGTGCGGTGTCGAATCGTGCGGTGTCCAATCGAGCGGTGTCCAATAAAACGTGTCCAATAATGCGTGTCCAATCGAGCGGTGTCGAATAGTTACGTGTCCAAAAGGAGGTCACCCCATGGTTTGCAGCGGTCGTCATCATTCGTCGTTGCATGACGCCTGCGGAATCACGACGGGCGAGACGTCTGTTCACCTCGCGCGATGACCGCCCGAGAAGGCGGTGGTGGTGCTGCTCGCCACCGCTCGTGTTCGCGTTGCCGACCGGTTCGGCACCCTCCATACTGTTCGTGCGCTCGTCGATCCGGGCTCGGAATCATCACTAGTTTCGGAGTCATTAGCGCAGCGCTTGAAGTTACCCCGGGCCTCTGCTTCTGTTGCGGTCTTCGGGATAGGCGGGGTCCAGACCGGCCGAGCGCGCGGTCGTATGTATCTAAAGGTCTCACCTCAGAGTGGCGGGGCTTCGTTCGACGTCGCAGCCTTGATCCTACCGCAGCTCACAATTTACGACGGCCGGATAGGGGCGAATCCTCAGGACTGGCCACACCTCAGCGGGCTGGAGCTCGCCGATCCGGACTTCCTGGCAGCTGACCCCGTGGAGCTGTTACTGGGAGCGGACATTCACGCCTCCATTATCCGCGACGGACTCCGAAGAAGCAGGCCGCAAACACCTGTGGCACAACAGACCACATTAGGTTGGATACTGTCCGGCCCTGCCGGGCATACCCCAGCCTCAACCAGAGCGGCAATTCACCACTGTCAGTCAGGGGAAGATCTGACCGCGCTGGTGCAGCGATTCTGGTGGCAAGAGGAGCTACCCAGCACTACAGCCCCCCTTTCTTACGAGGATCGGGAATGCGAGGACCACTTCCGGCGCACGCATAAACGCTCCGCGGACGGTCGGTACGTCGTCCGACTCCCGATCAAGGAGCCGCTGCCGGACTTCGCTGGGACACGCACAACAGCCGTGCGCGTCCTTCTCGGCATGGAGCAAAGGTTCGCTAAAGATACGGACCTGCACGACCTCTACCTCGAGTTCATGCGACAGTACGAAGCTCTCGGACATATGACTCGAGTGGGCTGCCCTTCGGCGGACGGTAATAGAATAAGCTTTTTCCCTCACTACGGCGTCCTGAAGGAGGCCAGCACGACGTCCAAACTATGCGTCGTGTTCAATGGGTCGACTCCGAATCCAACCGGACGCACCCTGAATCAATGTCTTATGGTAGGGCCGAGTTTGCTGCCCTCACTCGCCGACGTCATCCTGCGCTGGCGCCGTCATCGATTCGTCATCGCCGCGGACATCGAGAAGATGTACCGACAGATCCTGATGCATCCGGAGGACCGAGACCTGCAAAGAATTATTTGGCGTCGAAGACCGGAGGACGAGCTCGAAGAGTTTCAACTGAACACGGTTACTTACGGTTTGTCCAGCGCGCCGTTCTTGGCCATGCGTACGCTAAGTCAGCTGGCCAGCGATGAGAGTGAGCGATACCCCATCGCAGCGGACGCCCTGCAGCGGGACGTCTACATGGATGATGTATTTTCCGGCACGACGACCCTAGAGGAAGCACAGGAACTCCAACTCCAATTGTTCGGCCTCTGCATGGCGGGCGGATTCCCGTTCCGAAAGTGGTCGGCGAACGACGCGGCGGTACTCACGGGCATTCCGGCGGAGCATCTGGCACAACGAGAGGCACGCGCCTGGCAGCTCAACGAAGCTCACTCGACGCTGGGATTAAGGTGGCATCCACGGACGGACGACTTTTCATTTGCCACGAGTCGCATCTCCGTCATGACCTTCACAAAAAGGTCTGTGCTTTCGCTTACGGCGCGACTCTTCGACCCTCTCGGATGGCTGGCGCCAACCGTCGTGGGCGCTAAGATTGCTATTCAGAGCACCTGGCTCCAGGGACTGACCTGGGACGAACCCCTGGATGACGGCTTAGCCGGCTACTGGCGTCGATTCCAGGTGAGCTCCCACTTCTAGAGGCGGTTCGAGTGCCTCAGTGGATCGGGCTATCCGCAATGGAAGACAGCATAGAGCTCCACGGGTTCGCCGACGCTTCGGAGCGCGCATTCGCCGCGGTGCTCTACCTGCGAGGACGAATCAGTCGATCATGGCGAACAACATTATTGGCCGCCAAAACCAAGGTGGCGCCCATTAAGCGGGTGACGTTGCCACGACTGGAGCTGTGTGCCGCGGTGCTCTTGACTCGTTTGGCCACACATCTTCGGACAACGCTCGGATTAGAGCGGAAGCCGCTACATTGCTGGACTCCACCGTGACCCTGGGATGGATCAAGGGTCATCCGACTAGATGGAGGATCTACGTAGCCAACCGTGTAGCCGAGATCCAGACTTCGGTCCCCTGTGGCATCACGTTCCCGGCTCAGACAATCCGGCGGACTGTGCGTCTCGGGGACTATCGCCGGGCAGCCTGGTGAGACATGAGCTTTGGTGGCACGGCCCCCCTTGGTTGTCGGCGGAGGCCTCAGCCTGGTGGACCTACATAGATGATCAGAATAAGGAACTACCGGAGAGACGCACCTTAACATTCACGATGGCGATTGCCGAGTCCCCTGAAGAGGAGCCGGGAGAGTTGCTGCGGTTTTCCTCCTGGCATCGTCTCCTCCGGGTCACGGCTTGGTGCAGAAGGTGGCTGAGGCTCCGGGGCAACGCCGGAGCGACAGGCCCTGCGTCGGCGCGGGACGAAGTGGGGGACACCCTATCGGCGATGGAATTGAAGGAACCAAGGCAGCTGTGGATCCGCCGCGTCCAGGCGCTGAAATTCAAGGCAGAATTAGATGCGCTACGACAGGGACGCGCGCTTAAGGGTTCGAGCAAACTCACCTCCTTCAATCCTTTTTCAGACGCCCAAGGTCTACTACGAGTGGGAGGACGTCTCAAGCACAGCCTGCTGAACTGGGACGAGCGCCATCCAGTGATACTGCCCGCAGACTCACATCTCATCAGACTGGTACTGGAGGCCTGCCACCTGCGGGCATTGCATGGCGGAGTACAACTGACTTTGAGTCTGGTTCGCCAGCTCTATTGGGTGCCGCGAGGCCGAGCACTGGTGAAGCAGGTGATCCAGCGGTGCATCGCTTGCGTGCGTTGGCGGGCGGTCACTCCACAACAATTGATGGGAAGCCTCCCTCGGGAACGAGTAACTCCGGGACGCCCGTTCCTCAACACCGGCGTGGACTACGCCGGACCGATACAGCTGCGGATCACCAAGGGACGAGGGCACCGCTCGTATCGAGCATTCGTGGCCATCTTCGTTTGCCTCAGCACGTGAGCCGTCCACTTAGAGGTGGTTTCGGATTACACAGCGGACGCATTCCTTGCTGCGCTGCGGCGGTTCGTGTCCGTCGCGGGCTGTGCAGCACGATCTGGAGCGACTGCGGGACTACCTTCGTGGGAACAGATCGCCAGTTGCGGAACCTTTTCGCCGCGAGCGGCCCCGGGCGACGGCGGATCATCGACGGACTTGCTTCCGAGCGGATCCAGTGGCGATTCAACCCACCAGCAGCGCCGCATTTCGGTGGGATCTGGGAGGCCGCCGTGAAGTCGGTCAAGCATCACCTGCGGCGGGTGTTGGGCGACACTATGCTCACATATAAGGAAATGTCGACCCTCCTCGCTCAGATCGAGGCCTGCCTGAACTCACGACCTCTCCAGGCCCTCAATGATGACCCGGAGGACTTGGTCGCGCTGATTCCTGGACACTTTCTGGTCGGGTCCGCTTTCACCGCCGTGCCGGAACCCTCGCTGAGCGATCAACCCGACAATCGAATCTCACGGTGGCAGTTGCTGCAGCGAATGAGGCATCACTTCTGGGAGCGCTAGTCCCGGGAGTATCTCCATTCGATCGCACACAGACCAAAATGGTGACGACAGGAGCTGAGCTTCGAGGTCGGTCGGCTGTGCCTCATTCGGAGCGAAAACACGCCGCCCACACGGTGGCCTCTGGCCCGCATTGTCCGCACGCATCCCGGTGATGATGGACTCGTCCGCGTGGTCACCGTCCGCACAGCCTCCTCGCAATTTACACGGCCGATCGCGAAGCTCATTCTCCTACCGGTGAGCCACGCTAAGACAGAAGAAATTCAGTGAATTTAAATGCAAATAGCCGTAGTGATAGATTTAAGTTACGAAGTATTTAATCAAGGTATCGATGCATTAATAATTACCTGTGTGAAATTCTTGTAAATCAATGTTCGCGATCCGTACCGCCTTATCCCTTGCGCCCTTAATTCGCGGTCACTTAGGAGAAAAAAACCCCCCTCCGAGACCCTGCCATCTCTATGTAATCTTTCGCCCGAAGCCTCGGGCAAGGCGGGCGGGATGTTCGAAATGCATCGAGCATTAAGAAATTAACACTCGAATAAGTGTACTCAAGCAAAAGGAAAAAAAAGGGGGAGTCGCGCCCAACCGTTCATTCGGCGCTCCTGGCAGCCGTTAAAGGATATATCGCTTGTCTGTGCTAACACAAAACAACGCTCGCCCTTCTGGAAAGATCCAAGATTAATAAATAACGCGTTAGGCAGTCAGATTCAAACGGAGCCTAGTAACTGTCGAGTTCCTGAAAAATCGGGACCTTTCCAGAAGGAGCTCGAGTATAAATTGACGCGCTCGGCGAACACGGTTGGTTGTCTCTCCAAGGATCTCGATGCGCTCTTTCGCCCTGTCGGTTTAAATTGTACGTTCCGATGCTTGCGGATCATAACGATTCTCTCCGTGGCTCACTGATTTAAGATAGTTGTACCCCAAAATCAAAATGTTGAAAATTTGCTGATTTTTTAGCAAAATTTATTTTTGTTGTAAACAAAACGTACGTGAAATTTTGGATCGATTGCCCGTACAGTTTTCTAGATATTCACAGTCAAAGTTCTTACTTTTCATAATGATTAACATAAGGCAAATGGTGTTGACAACGACAAAACGTGTATTTTTATTTTTTGTAAATGACGAAACATTGAAATTTACTCCAAAATTCGCACAAAACTAGTTAAAACCTTTATGAAGAGGATATTTTTTTTGGGGAAGGGCCATCCATACAGTTGTAGAGTAATATTAATCCAAAAATTGACATTAATCTATTTTCGGGGTATCTCGATGAACAACTGCTGAAGGAATTGTACACGTGGCAACGTTGCCTGACCGCGCGGCGCTCGATTCAAACCGATCGAAACATGGTTTGGTTACTAGGTATTTAAGAAAAAAGCAAATATGTTCATGTAAAAATATAAACGATTTATTTCAATAAATATATTTGTAATAACATTATTTAGATTTATTTTGACGCATTTTTAACAATTTCAATAAATACATTTGTAATAATATTCTTTACATCTATTTTGATGCATTTTTAATAATTTCAATAAATTTTTGTATTATATCAGCATTATTAGTAACGTGAGGTTTTTTGTTGTCCTTTTTTTCTGATAAAAAAGAAATGAGCGAGTTTTCCCCATCTCTCGTATAAATTTCTTTTAACTGCTCAAAAGAAATATCAAGCGATGCAATTTTTCTTATCATATAATTAGATAAAATGGATTTAAATATAGATAGGTTATTAACTTTGGAATGTATCACAGATTTGTCAGTATAATCTGTTACTTTCATTTCGAATCTCTTTACATTTTTTAATATAAGGCTCACAGGAAAATTTGCAACAACTAATTGTTGTAATATTGATACAGCAAATACAGCTTCATGATAATTTTCATTTTTGGAGTGATTTTCCAATAAATCTTCAGCTAATTTAGATAACGTACACATACCTTTTCCCTTACGATCAGGAAATTTTTGTCTAAATAACTGTAAACTGTCACAAAACCCATAAACGATCGACTTAAAACAATCATTTAGCGAATATTTTATACATTCTCTTAAAAAAAACGATATATCGAAAGAAGCATTATGTGCTATCAATATACATTTTTTACTTTTACCTACTTTACATAAAAATGCATAAAACGTCTGTAATGCATCCACCATAGACAACGTAAGTAATTTTTCATTTCGTAAATATAGTTCCCTTCCGATATTGTGTAAGCCATTGATTTCAGAAGCAAACTTATCTACATCTTGAGTGGGCGTTACATAAACCGAAAATACATTTTCTTGAACTATAGCAGCAAGTTGTAAAATATCTGAATTTTTCTTTCGGCCTGAAGTTTCTAAATCAAATACAACCATCTTATAATCTTCTTTTAAATCTGTATTTTCAATTACTTCATTGAGACTCGATTTTTCATTGTTGCTACGTTTTTCAAAAGCTACATTAGACTTATAAGTAATACCTTCCTCTTTTTCATTGACTACTCGCAATTTTTCTCTTTCTTGTCTCAGCTCGTTTCTTCTCCGCTTAGACGTTGTATATTGAGATTTTATAGATTTGGTTACGTTAATTTTATCTAATTTATTACAATGACTTAGCATGTGACTAGTGATTGGAAGATTGATTGATTCTTTTAAATCTTTCAAGTACATATTTCCATCATTCTTTACTAAAACAGCACTAGCTACTCGAATATCGCCAGATGTACTTGTACTGTAACTTTTATTTTTTGGAAATTTTCGTGTAACTGTATGGTTAAAAGCTTCATTAGCTTGGCTAGAAGCAGAAATGCAATATTTAAATGCATTATCAGCATAAACAGAAAAAATTTCCTTTAAGTCTTCATAAAACTGTTCGTTTGTGATGGTAAATTTTAGTTTATACAGCTCAGCATTATTGCCAGAAACTTTTTTGCACCAACGACCGCAATTTTCATGTTTGTTATATAGATGGTCAGGAATACAGCGGACGTTATTGGCTAATTCTATACTATTGCCTTTATTTTGCGCAATGGCATAGCTAAAGCATTTTTTTATGTGCGATATAAATCCTTTTTTTCTTAACTGGCTATGTTTACATTGCAGACCATAAATTTTTTTTGAAAAATTTTTTTTCACATGGTTCATATCTGCTAATTTATAAATTGCACTTCCTTTATTCTTTTTATTAACGGCAGGCATTAGAGAACTATCTTCATCTCCAAACACTAATTTCACTTCCAAATTAGCCTCTTTTAAAATATTACTATCAGCAATAAGATCGGAACCGGCATCAGCTTCCATTGCTTTTGCACTGCCAGTGAAACTTTGTCGGCAATCGTGTTTATCCTTCGCTCGTCCCAGGCTGCATAAACGGCATTTTCTGTTACGTGTACGATAATCCAATATTTTTTTGGATAAGAAACCTATTATTGCCCCGTATCCATTCAAGCTGTCGTAATTTCTACCGTTTCCGCGTTTCAACCAACCCATATCGTAAGAAACAATGACATTGACAATGTTGCCTAGTTTTGTCAAAATCTTGACTGTTATTATTATTATCAGCTGCAATTGCTTCATTAATATTGAGGAAAAACTCTTCTTGAATTTCAATCGGCCTGTAAATGAATAATTTAACAAAGATGATGTATTCAATGTGATTTTTATTTGACACACACAATTAAACAGTTTATTATTTTATTTATATGTTCATTTATTCGTTGTAAATATGACTGCATACACACAAGTAGAATTTAAATATAATACTAACATTGTTAAATGTAAGATGAAAAGATTGTATAAATCATTATGTCGATGCAAAAATTAATTTCATACATTTTGTACAATTTCGGTTTATGTACGGTTTTCATCATGAAAAATAATCAAAAAACTAAACAATACAATCCTACACATTACTTCTTGCTATACGTAGGCTACTTCAGACTATATTCAAATTCATCGATGAATATGAAATGTAATAAAAATTAGTGTTTTTGTATACGAAGACTACTTTGAACTATTTTCAAATTCATCGATGAAACCCTGAAACCTGCAGTAATTGATATATAAAAAAAAATTTGTGAAATGTTATTTACATTTCCTTTCGCAATTCCTCAACATTTCGAAGGACCAACTTTCTTTCTGTTAAAGCAGCTTTTCTACAGGAACTTCTTGCTGCTGCTTCAATCGCTGGACCAATTTCTTGTTCATATTTTCGGAAAATTTTTGTTGAAATTGTTGGAATATCCAAACAAGCAAGAATTTTATTGAGCTCTGTACAACCCACTCCTGCATTCAAGCTACCTATAATCAAATTTATCATGCATAAGTCTATAAAATCTATTAAAGTATTAATCAAAATACAAACAGTGTAATTATCCCTGCGAATAATTTTAGATAAGATTTATGTGAAAGTCATATAACAATTTGAAACAGGTGTCTTATGGATGTCATATTTGTTTCATTATGCTCTCATTGGGATAGACATATTATTTAAAATATGTACAACTTTAATCCATCGCCGAAAAAATGTTACGAGCTTCAGGTATAAGCATATTATCATAACCATTTTAAACTGAAATTTCATTGAAAATACATAAAAAATGTCATCAATAACAGGTTAGTTTAGATACGAAATTATATAAGTTATCGAATAATATCTCTGAAATCTAATGAAAGTATCATAAGGCACATGTAGAAAATAGTTGATAATATACTTCTTTTAAATTCCCATACGTATTAATATCGTTTGAATCCTGTCTAAATTTTTTTGCAGGGATGTAAATGAACATTATTAATTACCTAGAACTGCATTTGTTGTAACATTATTATGTACTTTATCTTTAATATAAACTTGAGCATCTTCAGCGACAGGATGAAATTCTCCGGTGTCAACTCGAGTTAATATTTGACATTGGTCACACTTTACCATAAAAGTGGAAAGTAAACCTCGCTTAATTTCTTTTTCAATTCTTTGGTGACAAATGTAACTTGCATTCTTTACATTTGAGGTTTTTTGCCAAAACTTGAATGTCAACGATCCTGTTTCCTATGCAAACATTAGACATTCAATTTCTCCGGAGATTGCATTATGCTTTTTCTTCCAAATTTGAGCACATGCAGCTGCTACTTTTTCTCTCCTTTTGAGTTCTTTTTTTTTTGATAAATCTCCCCTTAGGATTTCTCGTAACCGATGACATTTTGCATGAGCGACGCGACGGTAGAGGTTATGTAATGACTTGAGAAAAGTAAATATCCAACCTATAACTCAACTTAGAGAACGCGACGTTGCCACGTCTAAACTTTTCATTTTCATTACGTGGAGCATTAGTCAATTAATTTTTGTTCATGTTATTATAATTTTGTATTACAGTGTAAATAGTTTTAATACGAATTGTATTTCTCCTATTAAGATTTTTAGTGTACAAATTTTATATATTTTTTGCACTTTTTATGTCATTCTCTACATTGACTGATGCAGTCGGGGTACAACTACCTTAACTTCAACTAGATTCTGGTATTAATAATTTGATTGTTAATTGCACAAAGACAGTGGACTTGTAAATAATTTGAAATAAAGTGTAAGATCCTGTATATATATATACAGGGTGATTCAAAATAACATAATTGTCCTTAAAATGACATATTCTTGAATCAATTCTAAGACGATTTTTCCTTCGGCAAAATTTCGTCCGAAGCTTAGTTTTTGAATTATTAAAGGAAGTAGTTAACGTATGACGGGTCGAATACAAGAGGCAGGCAAGGGTGGCGCGATTCACCGTCAGACGCGGGTGCTTACGCGGGGCGCCTGCTGCGATCAGCTGGTCGCTATACACATACGAACACATACATTCTCTCTCTGTCTGTCTGTCTGTCTGTCTGTCTGTCTGTCTGTCAGTCTGTCAGTCTGTCTGTCTGTCTGTCTGTCTGTCTCTCTCTCTCTCTCTCTCTCTCTCTCTCTCTCTCTCTCTCTCTCTCATTCGCTCACTCACCTGTAATTTTTTTTTTTTACGAGAGAGGGGAAAATGCATTTTATGCATACCCACCGGTCGATCCAGTGAGTTATGTGGGACTCGAGTACCAAGTCGAATTACCAACTCGGTACTCCCTATCCACTAAAAACCCCTCTCTTTTCACGAATTTCCTTTGACACACTGTCCCTCTGACTTCCCGAGATCTGTTTTCACATAACGTCAAAAAATAGTTATTATTAACTTGTTCGATGACTTTTGATGTATTGCTGTAATTGCTTGAAGGAGAAATGAATTTTCCGATAGATCGTACGTTCTCAAATTTAACGTAGATATCACGTTGCAAAAGACAAGAAATCCACACTAAATTATTAACTGAAAGTTTTTCTTCTTTCATGAACTGTATTCTTTTATAAACTTTAACGTAATCACATTTATTTACTCACTCGATGAGATGAGAAATTTACCAATGACTCTATCACTAATCACTATCAATCACTGTCGAATAATCACTGTTGGCAATTAAAAACCATTCGATTAAAGAAACACACGCGCACATACGTTATTACACTACGGGACTACGCGACAACGCGGTGATATTTACCAGGCGACAGCAAATAGTTTTTGGTTATGATAAGTTACGGTAGGTTTTTCAATCAAACACATGTTCACGTTCGATAGCGCTGTTAGTACCTTAACCTATCGTAACCTACCATAACCAAAAACTGTTTGCTGTCGCCGGGTAAATATCATCGCGTTGTCGCGTTGTGTAATAACGTATGTGCGCGTGTCTTTCTTTAATCGAGTGGTTTTTAATTGCCAACAGTGATTATTCGACAGTGATTGATAGTGATTAGTGATAGAGTCATTGGTAAATTTCTCATCTTATCGAGTGAGTGAATGAATGTGATTATGTTGAAGTTTATAAAAGAATACAGTTTATAAAAGAAAAAAGAACTTTCGATTAATTATTTAGAGTGGATCTCTGTCTCTTAGAACGTGATATATACGTTCAATTTGAGTGAAAGTACGATTTGTCGGAAAATTCATTTCTCAAGAAATTACAGCAATGCATCGAACAAAGTAATAATAACTATTCTTTGGTGTTGTGTGAAAACAGATTTCGGGATGTCAAATAAACAATGTTAGAGAAAATTCATGAAAGAGAGGGGTTTTTAGTGGGTAGGGAGTACCGAGTTGGTAATTCGACTTCGTACTCGAGTCCCACATAACTCACCGGACCGTCCGGTGAGTATGCATAAAATGCATTTTCCCCTCTCTCGTAAAAAAAAAAAAAAAAAAGTACAATTTAAAATAATAATAATAATTAAAGCGAAAATGTATAATAATAAAAAGTAAATAATAATTTAAGTAAGAATAATGACTTAAAGTAAGTAAGCAAATGAGAGAGAGAGAGAGAGAGTGAGGGAGGGAGAGAGAGAGGCAGAGAGAGAGGCAGAGAGAGAAAGAGAGATCAGGTGATCGCAGCAGACGCCCCGCGTAAGCACCCGCGTCTGACGGTGAATCGCGCCACTCTTGCCTGCCTCTTGTATCCGACCCGTCATAAGTTAATTACTTTTTTTAATAATTCAAAAACTAAGCGTCGGACGAAATTTTGCCAAAGGAAAAATCGTCTTAGAATTGACTCAAGAATGTGTCATTTTAAGGACAATTAGGTTATTTTGAATCACCCTGTATATATATATATTTATTATATATACATATACATATATAAATAAATATATATATATATACATATACAATATACAAATATATATATATATATATATATATATATATATACATATATATATATATATATACATATACATAAATAAATAATTTAAGATATTTGGTACATCATTTTTAATTATCTAATAAATAATTATATAAAATTTAACTCTATTGTTGGATCTTTTCGCAAAAAATTCAAAAGAGATATAATGTTATTATAAATACATCGGGTTATTGTAAATATATCAGATGACATTCAAAAATATTCTTTTCCTTATCAATTAAGCATACCGTGTCCCTTTGCGGCATGAAAAGTGAGAAAGTAATAAGTTACTAATTGCTAGTTTAACAGGTGTCCGTTTTATCTATATTCGCTAGAATATTCATTTCAGTAAAGGAAAATGGGACGAGAAAAAGAGAAAAAAAAGTAACTATCAATCTATTGTAAAGGACCTATTTATGTGCTCGCGAGTATAGGCTTGATTATTGTCTGACCTTGTTTTCTTAATTAGGTCTGTGAAGGCAAAAATCAGGGCTGAGAAATCGGCCCCGTGTTAGAGTCAAGATGCGCGGGTAGAGGGAAATCCTCCGGTTCTTCCAAGCCGGCACCTCAGCAATGTCCGCGGGTGGGGGCAAGAAGAATGACTCGGTTATGAGCCAGTGTCCTTCCCCTGCCCGGAAAACGGCACACAAGGGTGCAATAGGTCCGGTGAGGCCATCCTGTCGAAGACCTCTAAAACGGACCAGGAGGCCTCGCTGCCATCTATGCGGTCGAGGACGAGAGAGCGGAGGGTTCCCCCCTCACCCCAGACTTCGATCGGGGAAGATAAGAGTCCTTTATCCAAGAAGTAAAGAGATAGTTCTTGGAAGCTGCGGGGGAAATCTATTAGCCCTCCAGCTCCCCTATCCTCGATGAACTCATGGAGTAAAGTCACTGAGGAACGACCGCGTAGAGGCTAGGAGCTTGTGCAATCTTGGACACCGCTAGTTCGGTGTAGCTAGTCCGCTTCCCGGGAATAATGCTACAGCAGTTTTCGGGGCGTGAGCGACGATGACAGCGAAGCCTTACAAAGAGAGGGTTTTTTAGTAGGTAAACCTGGATCTGTTTCGTCCGGGAAGTACCACATAACCCGCAGGGACGGCCCCGCGGGTATGCATAAAGCATTTTTCTCTCTTTACGTAACTAAAATAAAAGCATAAAATCAATGTCTGGTCAATGTTTGATTCGTCTAAACGCTTTGATAATAAAATTACAGTGAATGAAAGCGGAAAGTGCAAATTGGGAGGAATGATATTTCCATGTGGCATGCTAAATAATAAAGCCAGCAAGATTATTAACAATATTGACTTGAATTCGCGATTCTTCGTATGGTAGGCAAGAGCCTTACTGCCTCAGCAACATGCCGCCCCATATACAGGGTGATTCAAAATAACCCCTGTGTCCCTGAAATGACATATTCTTGAATCAATTCTAAGATGATTTTTCCTTCGGCAAAATTTCGTCCGAAGCTTAGTTTTTGAATTATTAAAGGAAGTAGTTAACGTATGACGGGTCGAATACAAGAGGCAGGCAAGGGTGGCGCGATTCACCGTCAGACGCGGGTGCTTACGCGGGGCGCCTGCTGCGATCAGCTGGTCGCTATACACATACGAACACATACATTCTCTCTCTGTCTGTCTGTCTGTCTGTCTGTCAGTCTGTCTGTCTGTCTGTCTGTCTGTCTCTCTCTCTCTCTCTCTCTCTCATTCGCTCACTCACCTGTAATTTTTTTTTTTTTTACGAGAGAGGGGAAAATGCATTTTATGCATACCCACCGGTCGATCCAGTGAGTTATGTGGGACTCGAGTACCAAGTCGAATTATCAACTCGGTACTCCCTACCCACTAAAAACCCCTCTCTTTTCACGAATTTCCTTTGACACACTGTCCCTCTGACTTCCCGAGATCTGTTTTCACATAACGTCAAAAAATAGTTATTATTAACTTGTTCGATGACTTTTGATGTATTGCTGTAATTGCTTGAAGGAGAAATGAATTTTCCGATAGATCGTACGTTCTCAAATTTAACGTAGATATCACGTTGCAAAAGACAAGAAATCCACACTAAATTATTAACTGAAAGTTTTTCTTCTTTCATGAACTGTATTCTTTTATAAACTTTAACGTAATCACATTTATTTACTCACTCGATGAGGCGAGAAATTTACTAATGATTCTATCACTAATCACTATTAATCACTGTCGAATAATAACTGTTGGCGATTAAAAATCACTCGATGAAAGAAACACGCGCGGACACGTTACTACACGACGCGACAATGCGACGATAATTACTCGGCGACTGCAAGCAGTTTTTTGTCATGGTAGGTTGCGGTAGGTTAAGGTACTACTGGCGCTATCGAACGCGATCATGTGTTCGATTGAAGAATGCGGTAAACATAATAAACATTTAACATATTAATATTATTATTATCATGAATGTGTGTGATATCCATACATCGTATGATATCTATTTAAAAATTAATTAGATTAAATAAGTGTTTTTAAAATATTTATTACTTTTACTATTATCTTAAATAAATATTTAATATTAATATTTTATATGATAATAGTAAAAGTAATAAATATTTTAAAAATACTTATTTAATCTAATTAATTTTTAAATAGATATCATACGATGTATGGATATCACACACATTCATGATAATAATAATATTAATATGTTAAATGTTTATTATGTTTATCGCATTCTTCAATCGAACACATAATCGCGTTCGATAACGCCAGTAATACTTTAACCTACCGCAACCTATCATGACAAAAAACTGATCCATCGGCTTACCGATCTCTCTGTCTTTTGGATGAGGTCGGTAAGCTGATGGAGCGCGTTCTGGTGGGGCGACTCGTTGAGCACCTGCATTCTGTTGTGGGGCTCAGCGAGCGCCAATTTGGGTTCCGGGCGGGCCGGTCGACCGTGTCTCTTGATATACAGGGTCTTCAAAAAGTTCCGGAACGCTAAAATGTCTCGAAAACAATCAACTATAATGAAAAATATGTAAGGAACAAAATTGTAGGACTAAATAAAATGTACCTAATGATGATAAGAATTTGATCTTGGATGAAATACTCAAGGTTATATGAAGGTCAAGTTGAATTTTTTAAATGGAATTCCCCATTTTTATTGCATATTCTTATAGCTTATTTCAAGAGCTTTCCAAAACACTATAATTAAGTATTTTTTCGTTAGGTACATCTCGAGTTATGAGGCTTGAAATCATTTCTTAATTTTACATAAACTGTAAAATATCTTGTAAAATATTCATTTTTCGATTATCTTACCTTAATACTTTTAGGTACAAAATAATGAGAGGAATCAATTGGTGTAAAGAAAACACATAATTGTTTCGAAAAAAAAATGTAATTTGCAATTAACAATTACATTTTTTTTCTTAAAAATAACTATGTGTTTTCTTTACACCAATTGATTTCTCTCATTATTTTGTATATAAAAGTATTCAGGTAAGATAATCGAAAAATGAATATTTTACAAGTTATTTTACAGTTTATGTAAAATTAAGAAATGATTTCAAGCCTCATAACTCGAGATGTACCTAACGAAAGAATATTTAATTATAGTGTTTTGGAAAGCTCTTGAAATAAGCTATAAGAATATGCAATAAAAAATGGGGAGTTCTATTTAAAAAAATCAACTTGACCTTCATATGACCTTGAGTACTTTATCCAAGGTCAAATTCTTATTATCATTAGGTACATTTTATTTAGTTCTACAACTTTATTCCTTACATATTTTTCATTATAGTTGATCGTTTTCGAGTTATTTTAGCGTTTCGGGACTTTTTGAAGACCCTGTATATTATACCATATGTATATGTATAAAATTATAAGATATATAATAATGTTCTATAAAGATTACGTAATATTAAATGTATACACATAATATCACTGTGTTCTTAATAATTTATACAATATAAAGTAATAAAATATCAAAATTAATTAAATATTGTACATCTTTTGATTTTTATAAATTCTATTACATGTTACAATAATTTATGACATATACGCTATATCATATTTTTGTTATTTTAATATTTCTCAGTTTTTAAATATAAAATTATAATAATATTTTTCGTGTACCTAACACATAACATTTAAAAATAAAATTTAAGTAGTCTTATATATATGCTTGACTAATATGTAAGAATATAATTGTAATTGTAATTAGTGTATCTCTCGAAGAATTTTTTTATATTTATTCTATATACATTTTATATTTCTAAAACTGTCAATCATTACAGATATCAATGCTCATACGAGTTTCTATTTTCTCACCAGTATTTTTATCAAATTTTCTTACAAGTTTTTCTCAACCTTCAAGTTTCTTTTAATCGAGTACTTTCAGATAATTTTCTTATGTCAGATTTGTTTCGAAAAGTTGAATTTGAATTATAGAATCAAATAAATCTAATTTTACAAAAGAAAGAAGAATTTTGATTTCATTATTTTTATTTTATTCATTTATCATAATGTTATTGTAACTATATAATTGTGAGAAAAAAATATATTGTTATAGTGTAATTTTTATACTATAATTATTTTGCATGAAACATTATTTAGAATTTTGCGAAATATTATTTATAAAGTTTAAAAGTAATTTTTGATATTGCTAACTATACTGTACTTGATTAATAAGATTAATAAGATCTATCTATCATACAGTTTCTTGATTTACTTTTGTTATGAAAAATTACGTTAATAACTCAAAATTAATAAAAATTACGTTAAATTTGAAACATGCTTTATTTGATTATACATCGAATCTTGATGATATTAAGAAACTAAGGAAACAATCATACATGACTTTATGATTTGTTTACATGACATCAGCTATAATGTACCAGCTATAATGTATCGAGTTCGTTAGTTTCCAACGATCTTTAGAAATGGTAAGATCGCGAATACACATATATATGTTTGGCATTGACAAATTGTGATAATACTGTGCTAATTGCAATTACTTTCAACAAGTAATTATATCTTAATCTACTACAATTTCAATATAATAAGGTAAGTTACTGCAGAAAAGTATTTATACACTTATAAAAATGCAAAATGTATATAGAAAATACAATATAAATTAGTTAAAAAGCAAGTTTGACGATTTTATTTTCTACAGCTTATCGTTTTCAACATTAATGAAATTATTAATAAAATGTGAATAACTTCAAAAATGTAACATTTTGTACTAACTTTGAATTTAAATAATTTCAAATCTAAAATTTACGATAAAAAAAATTTTTTTTAGAAATTAAAATCATGATATATTTTATATATATTAAAGAAAAAAAAAGAAAGACATTTCATAATGTTAGCAATTATTTAATGAAATTTACTTAATCTTCTATATAAGTTACAATATAACAAATAAAATAAATTATATACATAAATTTTTCGAACATTATGTTAAATGTATAACTATTATATATAAAGTATAAACTTTAAATTATATAGTGCTTCTCGCAAATATTAACTTTTTTGTTAATAAATTGTATTAACATATGAACAAAATAATCGCTAGCTGCTAGTCTGTACATGATTTTTTATTTGAATCTTTTATAAGGCGACATTTAAAGAAAGAGATAGACTAAATTTGTCTTCAAAAAATTTTTAATAATAAATACTATATATATATATATTGATGTTATATATATATATATAACATCAATAAAATATGCTATAAATAAGTAATAACGATCGAGCATGGATATAATACAAGATAAGTAATGCCGGTTACACATAAGTGAAAAAAGTTTAAGTTTAAATTATATGACTTTGAAAATATGTCAACAATTACATGACTTCGAAAACATGTCAACATTAAATACAACAGGCAGGCAAATCTTATACTACATGATTCCTAGTCCAAAACTGAAATATTTTATTATAAATATTGGTCAGAATTCAAATTTTATTCCTATTTTCAATTTCAATTTCCTCAAGGTTATGGATATTAGAATATTTCGATAAATTTAATTCGTATCAGAATTGAGCTTACGTGTGTATTTTGTACCTTAATTAAATAAAAAACAAATAAAGTATCTCATTTAAAGGATTAATAGAAGAGTTTTTTGCTTTCGACAAAACTATAGATTAAAAATTTTCAAGAGAGAGTAATTTGACTGCTTAAATATTAAAATGTCAGATTGAAAATGAAATGAAAGAAACAAAAATTTTTCAATTAATGAATTATAATAATAATATTATATAATAATAATATAATAATAATATAATAATAATAATATTATAATAAAATTATAATAATAATGATTAATAATAATAATAATAATAATATAATAGTAATAATAATATAATAATAATAATTTATGAACTACATTAGTTTAAGATTTTTGTTTTAAAATATGATAAAACATAGTTAAATCTTTTTTCTATCCATGAATATAAGTTTAACAAACATTTTTATTTGCTCAAAAACAGAATAATTTAATAAAATAAAATAAAATGTTTTGTAATGTGATTTTTTTATTAATAAAAGATAAATTTTGAAATGTTAAATTATGCGCAAAAGTTTAAACTCTTTGACGGTTAATTATCAATTAAAAAATATAACGAAACATTTCTACTAAGAGAATCACACTTAAAATGTCCTAATTGTTGGAATGTATTTAGCAATTCGTATGTAAGAGAAACATAATATTATGAGTGTTACATTATGAGTGTTATCAAATTTAAATTAGTAAAATCACACACAAGAGAAAATGAAGAATTCTGATTTTATTATAATATGCTTTTAGTACTAAAGAAAAAAACTATTCTTTCCTTTACAGATATCTGGAACGAGAGACTCAATATGATATGCTTCAAATTGTTGTTTATCACATTATTATATATTATATTAATATTCATCAGTGAGACAGCATCTTTTTCCGAGGAGAATTATATGGATTTGACAAATCCATTTTTACCGGATTATATAATATCATATCATTATGACATTCACATCATGTTATTGCCATATGACAAATTAGAAACAACAAATTTCATTGGCAAATGCCATGTTTACCTCAACATTTATCATCCAACAGGCACCATAAGTTTGCACGCCCAGAAACCGCAAATAGAAATAAATTATGCAATTTTAATAAATCCATTGCTTGAAAAATCACGGATTAAACAAAAACATTATATTCCACAGTATAATACATATAATAATGAAAGTCACATTCACATCTTCCATTTTAACGAAGTAATACCAAGTGGAAATTACTCCTTGATTATGAATTTCACCGGATTCTTAAATGATAATAATGAAAGTATCTTTAAGAATTCTTATGTAGACCGCACAGGACATAAAACGTGAGTAAATAGTGAACATAAAAACTTTGAAAACATGTATGTTTTATCATTATACAAAATATTATTGATTACTATTTCATTTTGTATTAAAACTTTTTTCAAATTTTACTGCTTATCATATTTTTGCTTCATATTTTTTTATTTATTGTTACGTAATATACTTTTTCTTCGCAAAATTTAGATATTATAGATTGAGATGCATATGTTTGTGTTTGAGAGAGAAAATTTTAAATATTTTAAATATTTTTAGATTACTATATAATTATACAATTCATTATTAAATTACATATTTTAGAGCTATTACTTGAGTATGTTGTAATATAATTGAGCATTACATAAATATTTGTAGTACAATATAAAAAAATATCATTATATGTTATAATAAAAAATATATAGTAACAACAACATATTAATACAATATAATGATAATATAAGAATAATATAATAATAATAATAATAATAATGAAGTATGCTAAAATATGTATTATTCTTAAAAAACAACTTTTAATTTTATGATAAAGCTATGTAAAGTATATGTAACTTTATCGAATAGAAAAATAGATCATAGATTAAACTATTATTATTCAAAAAATACATGTGTGTTTTATATAGTATTACATTATATTCATGAGTTTCATATAAATATATTTTCCACTTTGTATTAATTTCATAGGCCTGCAAAATTTTAGATTTTGTTAGTTACAAAAAGCAGAGCAGCGAAAAAAAATCGTGTGCTACAATCGAAAATGGATTTGGAAGGTCAAGACTAGTACTATACGATGCCATTGACAGAAATATTTCAAAAAATTAGGTTCTTCCATAATAAATTCATAAAATTTGCCGAAATTGCCATTATTTAATAAATTATTCGAAAACCTGACGTGTTGGGGAAATTCTGCAGCCAGATTCGTTATCAGTATCAAAAAATCTATCAGATTTATCTAGTTCGCTTTTTGTCACTGACCCTCGCAGGCCTGTGTTTTTAATGCAACGATTAAATGTATGATTGATATAGAAATAATTTTGCGTTATACATATGAGGTTTATTGTTAAAATGTTGTAGATGGTTGTACGCAACACATTTCCAGACAATTGGCGCTCGACAAATATTTCCATGTTGGGACGAACCGAAATTCAAAGCAACTTTTAACATTTCAATAAAACATCATAAAGAATATATAGTCGTATCGAATATGGATAATAAAACAAAAATTCATTTAATTAATAGCAAAATGCAATGGACGCATTTCGATATCACTCCTAATATTTCCACTTATCAAGTGGCATTTTGTCTATTGACAGAGAAATGGTTTAAATTTCTTCTTTCCTTTCATAATCGCTCGAGTAATGGTTTATCTAACATAATTATATGGAATAGAATTCTTTCTCAAATATCATTCGCGATAAAGGTTGTTAAAAAAAGTACAATATATTCCGAAAATAATTTGAAGAATTTTGAGATTTCGACAATTCAACATGTCTTCATGCCGAGTCTTCGATATGATGCCATAGGAAAATGGGGTTTCATTCTTTACAGGTAATACAGATAAGTAGAGTAAAAAAATAATAATAATAAATAGAATATAGAAGATTATAATTTATTTAAAAAATACTTATGTTTCGCATTTATAATTAGATATTTTCAAAAGAGAAAAAATATACATACATTTTATTATAATTGTCAAAAGAGAATAATATATATACATTTTATTATATTATTTTTATATATATACATATTATAATATACATTTTATATTATAATGAAATTGATATCAATAAATACGATAATACATAAAATATATTTTATTATTTTATTATATTTTAATATAACGTACACATTTATAAAGTTATTGATTTTATATAAGAATGACGTATTCATTCAAATGATATTAAAATATGATTTTAAATATATATTTGCTGTTTTCATTTTATTTTTATCAGATATGTTACATACACAATATCTATCTAAAATAAAATTTTAAAATTACCTCAAAGTCTGTTGTTAAAATTTATGGTATTTTATAAGCAACTTAAAAAAGCAGCAGAATGTGAATTAACATATTTAGTACTTCAAGGCAGTAATATTACATGTATTTATGATATAAATGTGAATTCACTGTGCAATTGATCTTATTTTGAACGGAAAAAAATATTTTACAAGCGTTTTTTATACAAAAAATATAATATTTTATAATTAAAAAAATAGAATATTTGATAATTTGTAGGCCCACATATTAATATAAAATAAAATAATATAATATATATAATATAATATAAAATAAAAATAAGTAATTTGTTTATTCCTTGATAAAATTTACCTTTATACCATTATACATAAAAGTGTATGATTTTTTTTTATTTTAACAAATTATATAACAATTTTGTGAATTAATATTATTATTTGTGTGTATTTAATTTTTAAGTTTTTTTTAAATATCAAATCTATATCACATGACCTTCAAAACAAAGATATGTTTGATAAATTTTCGCACACGTATCTTATTATTAATTTCATGAAATATACTTAATGTAACATGTATAATATTATAGGAACAATACCTTATTATACTACATATTTTAAATAGAGATAAATAATATTTTTATTATTAATAAATAATTTTCAGAGAAACAGCTATTATCTATGACGAAAAAATAGATTCTCTTGCGCATAAAATAGAGGTGGCATGTTTAATTGCTCGCCAAATAGCACATCAATGGTTTGATAATACAGTCAGTCCATCGTGGTGGTCGCATCATTGGTTAAACCAGGGTATTTCTACGTTGCTCGGAATAGATGTTCTTGATAAGGTTCTTTTTTTTTATATATAATGTTCTTTTTTATATATAATATATTTTGTTTATGGTTAGGTTATTAAATACAAAATGATTCTTCACACAATGAAAAAGATCTTAACATTTTATTAGTCTGTAAATAACAATGATCTAAATAGTTTATATTTTTATATTTTAATTATAAAAAATACAAAAATATAAAATATACAAAATTTAAAATATATATAATAATTTTGGCAGAACTGCATTTTTCCATAATATAGAAAGAAAACTTGTATCAAGTTTTTTTTAAATGACTTCAATGATATTTAATCTTATATCTAAATAAATTACATATATATTTAAAGGATATTTTTTGGTGGCTCTTTTTGTATTTAAAATATAAAAAAGCTCTCCTTACACAAATAGCACAATGCATTGCAAACAATAGATATTATTAATGAAAATAATAGAAATCGTAGTAATGTACACGAAACAAACTAATATAACATATATGAAAAACGTATTTTTCTGTTTAAAAATTCTTTGATCCGATTAAATTTTTTGTTACTAGTATTTTGCGGATTTTCGTACTTCGGATTTATTCGTAGTGCAGACGCAACAAGAATCTCTCCGTTTAGACACTTATTCCATTATGATGCCTCTTTCATCAGAGATCAACAAGCCCTCCGAAATTCATTCACTACTTTCTTTTTCCTATTATACAAAAGGTAAGATTGAATAAATAATAAATGAATGTCCCCATAAAGTCATAAATGTCATAAAGTCGTAAATATCACGAATCAATAAGAAAGTTAAATTAAAATTACTTTCTCGCAATTTACGTATTTACATATTAATTTACGTACATATTAATTTTGTTACAATAAAGAGATGTAAGACAATAATAAATAAAGATATAAAATCATACCTTCTTGTACAAAAAAAGATGTAAAATTATAAGAAAGAGGATATAAAACTATATTATTTTGTATAGAAAAATCAGATATGCTTTTGACAAATTTAAGTGTGGAAGTAAATTCTGAAGTAAATTTAATATAAACTTATACACTCTTATATTTTATAGTATAACATATACACTTGCATTTTATAATATAAACATATTCATTTATATGCATTGTTTTTTTTCGTTGTAGGTCCTGCTATATTACGCATGTTGCAACATGTTCTCACTCATGAAATATTTAGAAAAGGAATTGAGAAATTCTATGAAACAAAGTAAGCAATACAATAATTATATATTATAGAAATAGAAGTAAACACGTATAGATGAGACTTAGTAGCACAGTATAAAACAACTATAGTAATATTCTACGGTAAAACATAAAAAGCACATGCATATAATGCATAATATAGGTTCCATAAAATTTAATTATCTGAATAATACTTTTTTATTTTATATTATCTTTAACGAGTCAAATTAAAAAAGAATGTTCCCTCCGAACTCTAAAAATATTTAACAATTCCCATGAGTGAGGAAAGCCACTAATTGGTTTTAGATATCATAAAATGGGATTCATAAATAGAATTTATAAATTGCTTCAAATATTCTACTTTATATTATATTTATAATTATATTATCAAAAAATCGAACTACCGTTTTGCATTTCCGATATTTTGCAACTTTTGTATTTTTACGAAGAGTTCTTTTGCAGTATTTGAGCACTTAAAAATGATTTCAAACTTTTTTTATAATTTCAATGATTTCCACCACATTATATTCCAATGTGATAATTATAAAATCAGTTTTTTATTATTATAAATTAAATTATAAATTAACATGTTTTGTATTCCATACGTCACCGGTTGCTCACGATGAACTTCTTGTACATATTCGCCTATTTTTGTATATTATATAAACTTAACAACATCATCCAACGATAAACCTGAATAAAAAGTTATATAAAAGTAACATAATATATAACATATAGAAAGTATTAATACACATATGCAATTTAATTAATGAATTTATATGTTTTTTTCTAAATTAAAAGAAATATTTGTTTATTGTAGTCAACAATATAAAATATTAAATTTAATATGTTTAGATCTGCAACACTCGATAATTTCTACAACGATATGCAGACTGTCTATGATAGAGAAAAAGATATGAAATTTCTTATTATAAAAAATATGATGGATTCTTGGGCGAAACAGAAACATTATCCTGTATTGAAAGTTAAAAATGAAATTCCTGACTTGAAAATAGAAATAGAAAATTACGACAGTTTAAATCTGACACATATTTGGTGGATACCTGTAACAATAACTAAGCAGATAAAACCCGATTTTACAATATCCAAGAACACATATTATCATGAGTGGATCTCACGCAAAAATTATTATAATAAATCTCTTCACTTTTTTGTTGAAGAGGATGAATGGTACATAATTAATTTACAACAAATTGGTAAATATTTATTTTATGATTGATAACTGAAGAATTAAGTGTTTATTATAAATAATGGTTTATAATGTTCTAAATTTTTTCCCTTACGCAAAGTTTTGTGAATAACGTACCATTATAACTTTACGAAATTCTCTTAAATTTATTATAATATATGCAAAATTTTTCACAATCTCAGTACAATACTTTAATGTACTATAACGTATTCTGTACTATAATGTATTCTAAAGATGAAATTTTAATATAAAAATTTTAGGTTGCAATAATTATTAAATTATAAGCAATCAAAATGTAATGATATCGCATGGAATTTATATGTACGCAGACGCGCACAGCTTTGTAATTATACATGCGCTTACTGATCTGTCATTTGTTATTAATTTTTATAAATTAAGTGATATTGATTATTACTGCACCTGATTTTATTGTTTTTATATGTATTAAGTATGTTGATCATATAATATTAACGAATTATAATTGTGGTAAATAAAATATTTAAAATTTTATTCTTATACATATAATAATTTAAATGATTGATTAATTATTACAATTATATGGAATTAAATATTATATCTCGGCATATTTAAGAAATATTGTTTAAAAAAGACGGGTTATTTTTCTTTAATCGGAAAAACGCTTATGAAAATTAATTTATTTATTAACTGCTTTAGAAATAAATAACAACTGTAAAATCAGTGTATAAATGTAGTTACGTAATTGAACGCGCAAATTCTATGCAATATCATGGTAAACTTTGATCATTTGTAACTTAAAAATTATTGTTGCTTCAACATTTTCGTGTTAGGATTTCTGACTTTCTATTTTACATCCAAAATACGTTATTAAAATATTGTATGAAAGTTATGTGAGACACCCTGAATAGGTAGTATATTTTTTTATTCAAAATACAATAATTTTTTGTTATTACATTAAGCTTAAAAATGGGAGACTTTTATTAAAATTTCTAGAAATAATCTTTTAAACTCTAAAATATATAATATGTCGGCACATAACAAAATATAAACTCAATTTTCATAAAATATACATTTTCATAATATTATACATACATATATCATATATTTAATATATGACTACATAAATAGTATACATAAATAATAATTATATTTATTAATTTTCGTATTACCTTATTTTTATATAAAAATTAAATATTTGCACATCCTATAATTATGCAAAAATTGAATAAGACGGAGAAATTTTATTTATCTTTTCGTGATAAATGCAAAAAGATATAGGTGATGTGCAAGAGATATAAAATATAGTTATAAAAATACTTAATTATCGACTATAATATCATAATATTATATATAATATAAGAAAATAGAAAAATTTAGAAATGATTTAATATATTTAATTAAGAGAAGTTATTAATCCAAGAAATATTTTTCTATACACCAATTGCAACATCTACAGGATATTATCGTGTTAATTACGAACCAAGAATTGGCAAAATATTGCGAGATATCTGAAATCTACGAAATATATAAATATACATGTTCTCAATCGAGCTCAAATCATTGATGATGCATATTACTTCGTGAAGGCAGGCACACTTAATTTTTCTATATTCTTGGAACTCACGAAATATTTATCTCGAGAGACAGATTATATCGCATGGTATCCCATGTTTAAAGCTCTCGAAGACATATCAAGCATCTTTCCATTTCAAGATGAAAAATTTAATGTTATCAAGGTAAACTCTCTCTCTTTCTCTCTCTCTCTCTCTCTCTCTCTCTCTCTCTCTCTCTCTCTCTTTCTCTCTTTCTCTCTACTTTTTTGTTAATAAAAATGTTACATTTTGTACATATTGTAGCATACAAAATATTCATTTTTCATGTATTAATCAATTATTATAGCTAACTTTTAATACTGCTTCACATGTGTGTAACTACTTAAACAGTATAAATTATATTATTTGTATAAATTACTCTAACTTAAAACAGTAACTTAGAGTAATTTATACAAAATGTATATGTATATATGAGTGTGTATATGTATGTATACGCGTAAGTATGGAAAATTGAATGAATGAACAGTTATTTTATAGCATGAATGATTATAATGAATCCGTTTTTCGAATCTCGTTCTTCATTTCATTTGTGATTACATTTACTATTTTCAATGTCCGATTATTTTGGAATAACTTTTTCATCTTAATAGAGACATATCAAAATCAATAACGATATTATTAAAATCAATTAAATACTATTAAAAACCAAAAAATCAAATCAATATTTTCATGGCTTAGTGTTAGATTTGCTAAGAATGATTTCAAAAAAAGAAGATTGAAATGTTTAAAATAATGAAATAAATTTTTAGATAACTTACTTGCACCTGGTTATGCGTTTGACTCTTATTAACACATTTCTTATCTGAATCTTCTTGTATTGTTTTAGAAATACATCTGTAAGTACGTACATGTGTGTATATATGTATTTGTGTGTGTGTGTGTATTTTTATGTGTGTGTAAGTTTTTGTTACGTATATACGCAAACGCTGCATTTTTTTATAATGATTTAAAGAGATTGAGAAATTTTAGAATAATATTATATTCATTTTCTTTATCAAATAGCGAAGATTTATTAATATCGTATTTCTTCAAGCATTACAATTTTCTATAAATAACCAGTAAAATATATATAGTTTTGTTTTATTTTTAGACGAAAATCTTGAACAGTTTGAATGGACTTCTTCAAAACATCAATTATAATAAAAAACTTAACGAGAAAACTGACGATTTAATTGACTGCTTAAAACAAGAAGCTACTAAATGGGCATGTATTCTCGGTGCATTAAATTGCACGAAAACAGCCGAAATCAAATTGCAACAATATCTCACGAATACTAAAACAAATAAGTAATTTTTCTACAATTTCAATTTTCATAATTTTTTTCTTCATTCATGCTTGATGAATAATAAGAGATTCCTAAGTCTTTGAACTAAATTCCTCTAACAGATTTTGAATTTTCTTCTGAATATCGTAGACTTTTGCCTTGGTGGAGAGATTGGACGTTCTGTAACGGTTTAATGGGAGCTAGCAGTAGTATTTGGAACAAAGTATGGAATATACATATTAAGAATCCTAACGAAATAACTTCGAAATCCCTTGCTTGTTCCGGTGATTCTGCTGTTATTATCAAATATATAGAAATGTTATTCAATGATTACATTAAAGGAAAAAAAAATGTTTTTAATGATTTTCATTATATCATTGCAAGGCATGCAAATAATAAGGAAATACTTGATTTTATATTAAGGAATTTAAAGAAGATACCCAGGTAATATATGTGATATCTTTTTTTTTGTAATTTTATTCATAAATTCATAATACATGTATCGCAAAAAGATTATCATATATATTAATTATAAGTTTATTATATTTTATTTATAGAGAATACATTGTTGCAACATTAATTGACATTATTAATCATATATATTCTGTGGAACAACTTAATCAGGTAAACTTTGTAAACTTGAATAATGTATTATAATTTACCGATGTTTTATAACAAACGTTAATTGATTTACAAACTAATTGTAAACATATTTATAAATATTAAATTTATTTATAAATATAAAATCTTAATTATAGAACAACTTTCTTGGATTAATTGTACTAAAAATACAAAATTATATTACATTTGATTTTCGCAAAAATTGAATGATAACGCAAGATTAAATCATTAATTATTAACAAACTAATATTGAAATTTGTTTCAGATAAGTGAGTTTGTACATGGTTTTAATAAAAAAGTAACTGATGAACATGTTTTGGTCCAACAGTTATTTTGTGATAAACTTGATAAAGTATTAAAGGTAAATTTTTGAAACACAAATATATTTATTTATCTACTATTTCTTATTATTAAGTATTTTTATTTTCGCTTTTATGCCATATACACATATTCTAAAATATACACATATTCTAAAACCGTATTTTCTCTTAATGGCAGATTCTTTGAAATATTTTAAAACAAAAATCCTAATACAAAAATGTCTATGCCATAATATTTTTCAAACGAGAAGCGATTACATTTTACGAATTGAATTGATATTTCATGCGTTAAGGCACTATTAAATGACACGTGAAAAAAATGACGGTAAATGTTTACTTTACGTCACACCTCTCGAAAAATTTTTATTTTCACATATGTTGTAGAGGATACATTCCTAAGTAATACACCGTTTGAATTTTGCGGCGTTCTCTCTTCGTTCCTGAGATATGCACTTTTGAAGTTTCACACTTTTATATTATCTTTTCGTTATATCCTATTTATATATTTACATTTTTTGTTTACATTTGTTCATCACGGTTTCATATTATATTTTCTTTGTGTGTTTATATTTTTTTGTTTACGTTTGCTCGTTGTGACTTCCATGTCACTAAGCTATAGAAATATGTATGTGTACACACACACACACACGCGCGCGCGCGCGCGCGGGGGGGGGTGCAAGGGGGGCCTTTGGCCCCCCTCCCGCAACCACCCCGCCGGTAGTCAAGATGGACCTCGCTTTACAACTTACAGCATATATCCATTGTGATTGAACTCTTCGTAATGCGTCCCCTACCGGCGGGGTGGTTGCGGGAGGGAGGCAGAAGGCCCGCCTTGCACCTCCCGCGCGCGCGTGTGTGTGTGTGTGTGTCTATATTTCTTCTTAAACATACACGATGTGATAAAATTATATTCTATTCTTGAAACTTTTTTTGTTAATAACTATTTAATAAATAACAATAAGCGGCTAAAACCTTCTGAAAGTTATTCAGGAAGATGACCTCGGGAAATGTAAACAGAAAAATATAAACATATTTAGAAACTAACGAAAAGATAATACAAGTAAGTATAAAATTTCAAAATTGCATATCTCGAAGAGAGAGCGCCACAAAATTCAAACGGTGTATTACTTAGGAATGTATCCTCTACAACATATGTGAAAATAAAAATTTTTCGAGAAGTGTGACGTAAAGTAAAGTAAAGTAAACATTTACCGAAATGACCCTATGAATGCTCTGTTTTTATATTATTAGTATAAATTTACAATAATATTCTCATTTTATGTTTTTCGCTCCTGTACGTATTACATTAGCATATTCTTTTTAAGAATAATAGATGCAAGAATAAAAAGTATCTCAAAAATGGTTTAAGTGAAATAAAATTCATTGATTTAATTTCTACTGAAATGATTGCAATTTGTATTTCATTGCGATCATTCCGAAATGTGAAATAAATAAATGTCAAGCATAATTTTATTACAATTTATTGATCTCGCAGTGTAACATAATAGACGCTTTCATGGAAATAATGATCGATCATTTTGACAGCTGAAATTGAAATATGTCGCAAATTTTTATTTAAATCATTTTTGAGAGACCTTTAATTCTTACGTTATTCATGAAAAGAATATATTATCGCAATACGTATAGAAGCGAGAAAATATATAATGACAATACTTTTGTAAATGTATATGGTAATTGAAATATTATATATTATAAAAAAGGTATTCCTTTCATTCTTTTTTCACATGTGTTGTGTCTGATTTATTGCGCAAAAACTCTGTTATTGGTAAAATATAATTTTTTCCCGCTTAAAAACTATAGATTCAACATTATTGTATTCAAATCTTCGTCTTGAAATGATTTAAGAATTTTGTATTAAGAATTTTATCTTAAAATGTTCTTGACTCAGCCACTAAGAGGAAGAATGGCGATTTTAGGGCACTCTGTGTATACTTACTTCAATCATGAACCAGAAGGAATACTGTATCATATTTTTGTTTTATGAAAAGAATTTATTATTTATTAATGAAAATGTATTTATTAATCAATACATAAATATTTTAGATTAATTGCGTGACACTAGTTTCTCACAATCCGGAGGAGACATCCAATATAATTATAAATTTATTAATTGATGACAAGATAGAATTCCGCAAATCCGAAATCTTAAGACATTTGAGTCGTTTTCAGGAAATTATGTAAGAATGTAAGAAGAATCAATTTATTTTATAAGTTTCATTATAAATAATTTTTATAATATTTTTATTTTTATTCTTCTATAAATATTAAAAATAAAGTGTTTTCACGGATTCTTTTAAATTGCATCCAGATATAAATTTTACCGTGAATAGTTGCTCGAAAAAACTATTTGTTTAGATTCGTAAAGATATAATAATACAAATAACACTATTCCATAGATATAAAGTAATATTATGTTTAATACATGATATTTTTGAAATTTCGATCTTACACACACACACACACACACACACACACACACACACACACACACACACACACACACACACACACACACACACACACACATGTATATATATGTATAAAATTAATATTAAGTAATAATATAAAATATTAATATTAATATTAATTAAATATTGTACATCTTTTGATTTTTATAATCTAATCTATGTTACAATTATTTATGACATAAACGCTATCATATTAATGTAATTATGATAATAAGTAGTATTGTTATAAGCTGTATTGTTCGTGTAGTATATAACATTTAAAATTTAAATACTCTTATGTATATGCTAAATATGTAAGAATATAATTATGATTGTAATTGGTGTATCTCCCTCAAAGAATTTTTCTATATTTATTCTATATTCATTTTGTATTTCTAAAACTGTCAATGATTACAGATATCAATGTTCAAACGAGTTTTTATCAAATTTTCTTACAATTTTTGTTCAATCTTCAAGTTCCTTTTATGTCAATCGAGTACTTACAGATGATCTTATGTCAGATTTGTTTCGAAAAGTTAAATTTGAATTATAAAATCAAATAAATTTAGTTTTACAAAGTTAAAAAAAAGAAAAAAGAATTTTGATTTCATTATTTTTATTTTATTCATTTATCATAATGTTATTGTAATTATATAATTGTGAGAAAGAAGATATATTGTACAAAATGTAGAAAAGGATAGTCTAATGTTTATACAGTAATTATTTGCATAAAACATTATTTAGAATTTTGCGAAACATTATTTACAAAGTTCAAAACTAATTTTTGATATTACTAACTATACTATACTGGTACTTGATTTGTCGATTATTAAGATTTATCTATGATATATAGTCATAATAATAGTCATCATAATCGTGAACGGTCTAATATATGATTATCATACATCAGAATTGACTCTGTACCAATTTTATTTAAACTGATCGCAATCGAAACCATGCATCAACATTGTATTAAAAAGTCCCGGTAAGCAAAATGCGCGCAATTTGCCAGCAGATTGGCGACAGATTTCCACAAAAGTTGCTAGCAGATTGGCATCCGTTATGTCCGCAATAGGCTCACGATTTGCTAGCAAAACCTGCTCACAGAATCTGACAGCAGATTATTAGCAAAAACCGAGCAGAATCTGCTAACATCACTTGATGTCAAATTGTCGGCAGAAACCGAGCAGGATCTGCGCGCGCGTAATCTGACGGCAGATTGGCAGCAGATCCCGAGCAGAATCTGCAGCTTCTGGTCATTCATATAAATAAGTAATATAAATACAATAAAATTAATTACTACAGATGTTAAATAAGACTATTATCGGCGAGTTATCGGTTAATTACAATTTTCTTCTAATACAACATATAATATGTAATATGTTATATCGTAGTTATATCTCACATAGTAAAGGACTCAATTTAATTAAATTAATAATAAAGTAAATGGTGAAAATAATTAAATTTAACTTATAAAACTTGAGATATAATTGATTTAGAATTAAATTCTTCCTTTATGCTTCAAATAGGCAGTAAATGAATAATTATCCATTTATCCTATTGATTCCAATCAGTTTAATATTCTGAATCTTATCTGCTTGTATCACATATCAGAAATTAAAGTGATAGAAATAGTTACTATATTTTTGATCTTTTATTAATAATAGCGACTTTATATATATTTCTGACAGAAATTTGATTGCGAGAAAATACATCACATAGCGGTAAGCGAAGGAACTATCGAATCAAATGCAGATTGTTGCCAATTTGCCATCAGATCACGCATGCAAACCCTGTTCCACTTCTGCTGTCAATCTGCAGTCAAATTGCGCGCACGCAGATTCTGCTTGATTTTTGCCGACAATCTGATATCAAGTCATGTTAGCAGATTCTGCTTGGTTTCTGCCACCAATCTGCGTCAGATTCTGTGAGCAGACTCTGTTCGAGTTTTGACATCAATTTGTCAACTTAATTGGTAATAACAGCTTCAGTACCAAATTTGCAGCCGTTTTGCTAACATTAGTTGATAGCAGACACTTGGCATGATATGCTTTCTACAGACTTTGCTATCTGGGGTGTTACTAGTAGATATGGGCCACTATGGTGCGTCAAAACAAACCCCCACCACTCGGCCCCTCCCGTGCAGAAATTTGTTAGGGACGTCCTTACATAACATGAGGCCCCGATCATTATTTATTAGGGATGCCTTAAAAAAGATTTCCTTATTTTAACCTGATGAGATCCCGATCATTATTTATTATGGATACCATAAAAAAGGTTTCCTTATTTTTTTCTGATGAGGCCCTTATCAGGATTTGATAAGGATGTTTTGACTTTATAAATACTTATTTATTAGGGTTAACTTATAAGGGCCAGGAAAGGATTTATGAAGGATATATCACATAAGAAAAATAAAGGTTTCCTTATTTTTGTCTAATGAGGCCCTTATCAGGATTTGATAAGGATGTTTTGGAAAGGATTTATGAAGGATATCACATAAGAAAAATAAGGATTCAATAAGGCCTACTTTGTAGAGCATGATAAGGCCTTTTTATTTAAATTTTATTTATTTTATAATAAGGTTTACTTACTAATTATAAGCTTAGGATTATTTTCTATTATGTGTGATTAAGATTGTAAATGGAGTAAGGGCATAACAAAGAAAGTATTGTATCTTTTTCTGTAATTCAATAGGAAATTGTAAACGAAGTAATTTGTAAGATACATACGTTAAAGGGTATTTAGCAATACCATCAGATTCCATAGAAAGTTGCCATGTTTTAAGTATCTTTGACTTACAAGGGAATTTATATAATAATTTTTTTTTCTTCCATATTTCCCCTTCAATAGTTAAATTCAAAAGCGAGCCATCGTCTTTATCAAAATGCATAGATTTTATTTCCATGATTATACCATTATTTAATAGTACCATATTATCTTTTTTTTTCGTTGTTATCGTCATAAAATTCCATTGAATCTTTTTTACATAAACATTATTATTTTCAACTTCTTTTTTTAATATTTTATTAGAAATGATGGATAGCTTTTTACTCGTAACTGTATTTTTCTCGTATAATCTGCGGCATATTTGTGACAAAGGTTTATTAGGAGTACGAAGCATACGTTTAATCTCGCCAAGAGTACTTTCAAAAGGAAAGCAACTTATTCTGCTTAAAGAGCAATTAAAATTTATTACATCATCAGCCACGCGTAACAAGTTATGCATATTCATAACTTGGGATTGTGGTTCATACAGATGTGGTAATAAGAGAACAAATTTTTGAAGATACTTTTGTGCTGTGCTATTATGTGTTAGTGCAAGTTCTTCACTGCAGAGGATTCTGCATGCGACATACAGTAATAAAAAATGATCATATAATTTTTGTGGAAGTATATTTTGTAAGACAACAGGGCCACAGTACAATAAGAAGAATCGGAATTCAGTTGCTTTCCATTTTAAATAATCAAATATTGCTCTTGGCTTCCGTTGGAATTCAACAGGCATCTGTATGTTAAAAGACAAAAGTCTTCGTGAAATCTCTGTTTTTTGCCGTGAACTCAATCTGATTTTTAATGAGCCTTTCATCCAAAAATTAATTAATTTTTTCATCACCCCATTAAAAAATAAATGCATATGATCTAATACAAATATTTTTGTTAAATCTATTTCAGGAATTATGTTGAGTAAAGGTGAAATACCAATATGATGTTCAGAATCTGCTTGTATTAAATGATTGTTTTGTACGAATTATATGTTTTACACCCGGATAAATTATTTTAGAACTTTTGCCTATTCTAAGCAGTTCACCTGGAATTGTACAACGTTCGCAAGCACTATAGCCGCCGTGACCTTTAGTACATTTTAAAAATGCCCGAGCTGGTGTATCACAAATAAATGCCATTAATTGAACTTTATATGTCATTTTTCCAATTACAATTCCATTAGCGTGTAATTCATTAATTTCATTTATGAACGGATTAAGAAATTTTTCAACAAATTTAGGTTTACTTTTTCCGCAATAGATACAGACAATAAAGGGTTTGTACACGTCCAAATGATAATAAATCTTACAAAGAATTAGCCAGAAAGATGTGCTTCCAGACCCAGATAAAGGCATACCATCGATCGTTGATCAAAAGTCTAATCACATCATCTTGATAGAATTTGCTGTCTATAATTTCTTGCAATTTTGTCCTTATACCAAAATATACAAATTGTCCATTTTGATGATTGTCATTATCTTTCATATCTACAATTTCATATTCAGCTTCAGATGTCCGTAAGAATGTTGTGGATGAATGTGGTAAAGCAGTTATTAAATTCTTTCGTAGTATAGCCAAAAGTTTATCCAGATGATTATGCTGGATGTTACATTCTATGGCCCAAGAACGTAGTTCGTCAATCTCAGAATTTTGTGGTTCGTCAGTCTCAGAATTTTGTGATTCTAGTGAACTTATTCCTGTGTTCGCGCACTAATTGTATTTTCGTGCCGGAAACTTCTTTGATTATTTTCCAATGTTGCAATAACAGAATTGCTTATTTCTGAAATAATTTTATTTGTTACATTTTCGTAAATTCCAATGTTTTATTTAGATTAAATAATTTATGCTATATATGAATAAAAAAAAACATGTTATGTCCTGTATACATATAAGAAAATATCAATAGACATTTACCATTTTTATTTCTTTCTGAGTTCGACAGATAATCTTCTAAGTTACTTGATCTGGTAGTTATTTCATTAACATATTTAATTTCTTTTTTCCGCGCCGTTTGCAGTGCTCGATGTTTTCGAACACGGTATTGAGAGTTCTTACTCATTGTTTATCTTTCTTCTTTTGATTATGATATTATTATTCAAGTAATCTCAATAAAAAAAATATTACATGGATTATCACACATGAAAAGAATGTAAAACTGTAATAGATATGTTTTTTAAAATGTTTTCCGCACTTATCGTATGCGCCTCAGCAATAAGGTGCTGTAGCACTTAATTGGTTACGTTTTATTGGCTATTCGTTTCGACGCTTTCAGCGCTGTAAGCATCAGTCTGTCTTCGTTTAATATCAAATATCAAACAAAGATACAGCGATGCTTTCAGTGTTGAATGCGTCAAACGCAGCCTTCACCCGACAAAAACAGTTACGTCACATCCTCGTCGAATCCACGTATTTTACGTGGCTTACGTGGATGCAGATTTATCCACGAATTATCTACGTGGATACAACTTTCTTTTTTCATTATTACATCGAGGTACTTTATTCTCGAAATATCAATATAGATTTCATGTGGATATTTCTATTGAAATTATGATTAATCATTCAACGACTCGATAATATTGTAATGTTAAAAGATATTTTATTAAAATTTTTCAATTGTAATTTTGTATCTGAAATATTTCAGAAATATACCTGCATCATGTTTTTTATATTTATAATATTTATATTATAATATTATAATATTTATATTTTATATAATATTGTATTTGCAATATTTCTGAAATCTTTCAGAAAGATAAAAAAGTTTGCTAAAAAAAAGATTATATCTGTATGTTTCTAAATATTTAATAGTATATATGTATATAGAATATGCTTCCTCGCTTTGCCGCTATGCGGCGCTGCATCAAATTAGCTAACTCGTATTCAACTTTTCGTCATAAAGTGTATATAAAGAACTGATACTAACACGGTCCGAAGTTTATTTTTTCTTTTAAGGACCGTCTACGATGGAAGTAATATTGGTGGAGTGGACGGTGCAGGGTGGAGTAAGGCGTAAGCGAATGGTTCTTTTCCATTTCGCATTACTCCTAGTTTTACGCCTTACTCCATCGTCCACTCCACCGATATTATTTTCATTGTAGACGGTCCTTTAGTCAGTTTAATTTAATAAACTGATTTAATTTAAAATAATTTGTTTAATAATCTGGATCGCTTGTTGGGATTCAGAATATGGAACAGATTATTTGAAATTAAACGGATAAATGGGAGATAGCCTATTTATTGCGTATATTAAAAATAAAATAAAATTATTCTTATGGCCGAGTGTATTTATATACTTTTATAAATGTCCAAGATATTCACTTATCAAAAATAAAAAAAGTAATATATCTCGAAGTTCATGAAATTTTCACATAGATTCCACGTAGATTCTAGTACCGTTTTTGAGCGAATTATCCACTCGAATATCCACGTAGATTCAACGATATTAATCTACGTGGTAATAACGTGGATTTCACGTACTGTTTTTGTCGGGCATTTGACGGGAAACAAACATGTAGTGAAAAACAAAATAACGCTCACGTCGACGCGTCCTCAAGTCACATAACCAATGCATTATTGCATTGTGGCTATCGTGGCTATCCATGCATGTTAGCCGAGTAGATGATAGTACTATTTTGAAGTGAAATACTCGTAAGAAAGTAACGTTGGAAACAATAGTAAGTACCATTTTTTCCTTCAATGTGTGTTATAAATATTAAGAACTGTTAAGAATAATACGAAAGTGTGTGCAGAATAATAACCTATAAATATGAACTTATATGTACGACGTCTTTTTTGTTACAACTATTTAATATAAAAGTGCGTCCAAATTATCGAGCCGAACCTCGGCCGTGTTCCGAAATTGCTGCCAGTTTACTGCTAGCACTGAAAATATATAATATACGTAACGTGCACTATAGAATTTGCAGTACTGGCAGTAATTTCGGAACACGGCCCTCGTTGCGAGCTTCGAGCCGAATTTCTTCAAAGGAGCTGAAAGGGCGATGGAGATTTGGCTCGATAATGTACATGCTCGGCTCGCGATTTTGCTCGATAATCTGGACGCACCGTAACAGTACTTCAATTTCTTTGTCTTTTACACGTTTTAGTGAGTGCTAGAAAGTATCAAATCATAGAATTTATTAACGACGATGAAGAAGACGATAATATTTCTATTGATTATGTTCCGTCAAAATGGGTGACATATGATGAAAAATTGCATACATGCGTAGCGAAGTTTATGCCCCCTCCTTATAATAAAAAAACAAAAGCCAAGTTGAACAGTTTTATTGTAGCAAAATATGATGCACCAGAAGACTGGCTTTGCTATCCAGTATATTTAAGAGGTCACGCAGGTAAATACACACATTATTGTAATACTAAGAAATGTCTTTTTTTTAAATAAAACAAAATAATTCAAATAATTATTAATATTATTATATTAATTCCAGACACATCCACAGAAGCGCAAAAGAAAATATCAAAAATTCTTATAAATAAAAAATCATATGCTTATTCTACAGAAAATGAAACACATGCAAAAGAGATATCAGCTCATAACACTAAATATTTCCAAGAAAAATCAAAGAAAAAACATGAGGATGTCATTGAAAAAATATTATATGAAAAAGAAACTGAAAATATACACGGTTCCGATTTTGCAAATGACAATTCTTCAGAGTTGGGTAAGTTAATATTTTTTCTTTTAAAGTTAGATTACTCAAAATAATTATAATATGAATCATCAAATAAATTTAATATTTTATTTGTAAATTAAGTTGACATGAAATAACAAAGAAATATTGTTTTTTATGCATTTTTTCTTTCATAATCTTTTTTCTTTCAGACACACACACACACATAAATTTTTAACTTAGGAAAAAAGTTAACAAGTTAAAGTTTGTGTCTTAAAAATAACTGGTTGAAATTAAAAGTAATTCATTTAAAATTAACTAAGTTAAGTTAAAAGTTATTAACTTTTTAATTTTATTAAGAACTTAATTTTTTAACTAGTTATTATTATTACCCAACCTTGCATTTTTTCATATGTACAGTCGTAATCAGACTGGTCAGTGAGGTTGCGACACTTTTTTTTCCCCTAACGAGTTTATATAGAATATGTAACATATCTTACATAAATTCGCTAGGGGAAAAAAAAGTGTCGCAACCTCACTGACCACGACTGTACATTAATCAATATGGTGTTTTAATTACATTACAATTTATTAATATTTTTTACATATTTTTGTACATTTTATTTATTTTTTACTCTGTTGCAGCTAACAATGAAGATCAATTTATAAGTGATAAACGTATCGAAATAAAAGAAAAAGAAATCAGACAAAGAGAATCAGACAAAAAGAAGAAATATTGTAAGGAACACAGACACACACAACGTGCTCAACTGGAGATACTAATGTAAGTATACTTATCAAATCCAGTACAAAATGTACATCAAGTTTACGTGTTCAGACTCAAATACATTTTATTGTTAAAATAACTTTAACATCATACTTTTTGTGTTTTTAATAGTTACATTTATTTAAGTTTTATTTTTTTATAAACTTGAAGGTTTCTGTATAATTTTTCCTGCAGATTATTCGTAAACATCTTTTTAGTGATAAAAATCCATAATGCATTAGCAAGCACTACTGCGTCATCATTGCGCATCGTTTGTCGACGATGTTTACATCATATTATCGTTGATATTGACTGGTTTTTTATTTTTGTACAAATTTAAATCATTGTGTGTACACTGTGGACAATTTATTTTATTTTAATTGAATTACAATTGTTTAAAAAAAGAAAAAGTTAAAAAAAGATATGCGAATAATCTCCAAAAAATTATACAGAAATTCAAGCTTATAAAAAATATAAAACTTAAATAAATATGACTGTTAAAAACGCAAGAAGCATGGTTTTAAAATTATTTTAACAATAAATATGTTTGATTCTAATAATCTGAACACGTCTGTATAAGCGTTGATATTATTTCTAAATTAAACTTTTTTCATTCTTCAAATTGTAATTAAAATATTCATTTATAAAGATTGTATTTTTACATGTTATTTTTCAGTCTACAGGAAGCAAGGATACAAATAACAAAAACAATCATTTTTCGAAAGGTTGGTTAATATTTTCTACATTCAAAAAATATTTAATTTAATATTTATTGTATTGATAATACATATGGATGCATACACTTACAAACTTTTTTGCAGACATTTTGTTGCTCCATACAGCAATAAAATCTTTAGAAGTAGAAGTAAAATTGCAAAGTGAGCAAATAATGCTAATGCGTAATGCTATGGAACAGACTCTTCAACCTAAAATTGAGAGTATGACTGTCCAAAAATTTACTGAAAAACATAATATAACTCAAATTGCAAAACATACAAGAATTCAATAATTTTGAGCAGAGACTAATTGAGGATGAACAGTGCTGATTTTGTTAGTTTTTAAATTTCATTGATTTCAGCTATATTTATATGTGCAGTTTTGAAAAATATAATAAAATATATTTTATTTTGTAGAAGGCATCGCTAAAACATCTAACAGAAAGAAATATTTACAAGACAATTGTGACGATATTAAAAAAATTTTTGAGTCGACATTTAGCCATGCAACTCACAGCAGTGCGTCAATCTAAAGATAAATACGTTATTAAAGAAACAGTTTTTTATAAAACTCTTTTCGGTTAATACATAATTTTTTTTACATCAATATTATATCCTAATATATAAAATAATAAATATATTTATAATTTGTATTTTGTATTACAGACTTGTCTTGTGACAATTGCACAGGTGAAAATGGTGAAGCCGTAACAGAAAAGGATTTTAATAAAACATTAGGAAGTGTTTTTAATAATGTTAAAGCTTGGGACGAGCAGCGAAACGTACGACTATTGGCCAATGCTCATCAAATAAACAATGAAGAAGATAATGCTCATCAAATAAACAATGAAGAAGATAATGAAGCATATGAACACGATGCTATGTAATTCTTATTAAGTCTCAGCCAAAAATATTATCTATCATACATTCTTAATCTTATCGTTTCACATTTATTAAACAATACTGATATTGATTATGCTGCGCGTTTAAGGCTCCTGAACTCTTGTTGATTATGTTGGAAATCGTAACGTCAGAGGCGAGAAATGACACGATGAGAATAATTGCATGCCACTTCCAAATAAATAAAGATATTTGAATTAAACAACACTTCAGATCGTTTTAACATACTTCTAAAATTTTCCGAAAATTAACCTTTTCCCTTGACAGTTAATAAACAGCCATAAAATAAATGTGATACGAAACCTCATGTCATGCAGGTTTATGAGCAGACGCATAACTAAACTTCACCTTCATTTTATGACTGTTTATTAACTGTCACACACACACACACACACACACACACACACACACACTTTTGAAACATTCTGGAAGTGCTAAAGCAATCAAAAGTGTTGTTTTATCAAAATATTTTTTATTTAAAAATGGCACGCAATTATTTTCATCATGTCATCTCTCGCTTCTAAAATCACAATCCAATATAGCCGCGGTGAGTAGCCTTAATAGTTAATTATATTCTAAATAACACGAGTATTTAAAATAAATGTTAGACTTCTCAAAAAAATAGAGCGTCTTTTAAATATTTTTAAAACCTTTTTAAAACTCGTGTTATTTAAGATTATGCTATATTTTATTTTTATTTATATATTTTATGACGCGTAATTTTATAATGTTTGATTTTATTGTGTAATTTTAATAATTTTGTATTGTTTATGTAAATTTCGAAATAACATTTTTAACATAAAACAAATATGTAATTTTTTGTTATATGTATTAAAATTTTAATATGGACTTAATAAAATTTCTTCTGAAAGACCATATTAAACATTAATTGTGTAATTCTAGTCAAAATAAGGCCTTTTTATCAGGGGCCGAAAAACTTTCCTTATAAGGACCCGAAAAACTTTTCTTATAAGGGCCCGAAAAACTTTCCTTATGAGGGCCTTGTAAACAATTTGTTACATGCCACATGAGGGCCTTATTATTTTACCCTATGAGGCCCCGATTTATATTAAGGTCAAATAATCGGGCCCTTATTAGAACCTTATCAACATTTCTACACGGGATATTGGTGACTTGGCAACCAATTTTGGGCCAGAATAGGACCGTTAGTAAAACCCTATATGGGATGAAATGAGTTTTCATAAAATAGCACGAGTTTCATCACACGAGTTTCGTCCCAGAAGATAACTTAATAAACTACGATAAACACTTAATAAATTCTGTAATATATCTTTCAAGAAAGTCTTTTTACGCAATTCAAGAAAATATTCATAATGTCAAAGCAGAACTCAGATCTGAAGAGCATTATCAGACCACTCAAAATTTTAAATCAGAAAATCAAGTATTTTCATTGAAGAGATCGAAAGCGAGAAGATTCAGAAATCAGTATACAAGACTTCATAAAACATTGAAGAAATTAAAGAAGAATAATGCAAAAATTAAAATAAAAATAAACAATCTAATCGCGCACTTTAACCGTTTATGGATTTTTTACATTAAATCCAAATCCAACGAGATAATCTTCAAAGAATTAAAGGAGTGCTGCTCTTTAACGCTGAAGATAATAGATAAATCTAGTTCAACGCGTAGACGAAAACAATTCTCAGAATCAGGGGATCCTTATCTTTCACCATCTTTAAAGGAAACTTCTATCTACACTACAACCCAAGGACTGAAAACTGTAAAGTATGACCAGCTAAATATAAGCCATGACGAGAATACTTTCTATTATTTATGCTTATATATAAATAAGATCTCTAGTATTATTAATTGTAATCGTAACCACTACTCTTACATATACAGGGTTTTCGAAAAGTCCGAAAACGGTCGAATATCTAAAAAATAAAGCATTTTAGAGAAAAATGTTTCAAATAAAAGTTGTTTGGTTTAAAGAGAGCTATAAAATGGTGGCAATGGTTTGACCTTGAATAGTCGCTGGAAGGTCACATGAAGGTCACCTTGAATTTTTTAAATGGAACACCCTATATATTTTTGCACATTCTTATAGCTTATCTCGAGAGCTTTCCGAAACACTTATGATAAAGTATTTTTCATTAAGTATTTTTTGAGTTATAAGGCTTCAAAGTTACAATACCGCCGGCATTAGCGTTAACCGAGATGTACCACGTGGAGGTTGCACGGTCGGATTTACATCTCTTTTGTGTGTGTGTGTGTGTGTGTGCGTGCGCGCGCGTGCGTACGTGCGTATGTATGTGTGTGTGTGTGTGTGTGTGAGAAGAGTTAAATGAAAGGTCTAATTAATCAAATGCTCGAATTGACGTCCTTCGGCTGTTATACAGTGAACTAATCTTTCGTAGAAATTGTTGAGTGTATTTACTATTTGTTCAGGTGTAATAAGTGTCGCTGCATTTGTTATTCGAGCCTGAAGTTCTTGCAAATCGTTAGGCTTTGTCTCATAAACTTTATTTTTTAAATATCCCCATAGAAAATAGTCAAGAGGTGTCACCAGAAGATCACCAGATTTGACACCTCTTGACTATTTTCTATGGGGATATTTAAAAAATAAAGTTTATGAGACAAAGTCTAACGATTTGCAAGAACTTCAGGCTCGAATAACAAATGCAGTAAAATGGAGTAAAATGGAGTAAAAAGCCGCTTTTTTCTTCAAATGCGTATAACTCGGTGAAAAATCATCGTATCGAGATGAACAAAAAAGCATTTTAAAGAGGAATCTCTGTAATATCATATGCTTTTAACCCCATTGACCTGCGACATTTGATTCTCGCCACGTGTCATGGCAAACTCAAACAATTATTTTTCAATTTTGCATGTTCTCGTTTCGTCATCCGTCATTTTTTAAAATGTTATCTCGCAATATTTCAGAGAATCTAGTTTTAAAGTAGAGATTTCAAGCTTTATTTTCATTTTTTATAGACCTTTCTATCTTTATTATTTACAAAGTTATCGTCATTTGAAATTTGGTGATTTTTTTCCAAATTTCAAGTGTACCGCTTTTTTTGGAACTGAGTGTATATTTTAAATATAATATATTTATTTTTTAAATATATTATACAATACATCAATACATAAGTATTGAAAAATATTATAGATAGCAAGTCTTTCGAGAAGAATACTTGCTTTGGAAACATATATAGAAAATGGAATTATCACTAAAATATATATCAACATATTTAGATTTACTTAGTTTACGTTTGCGCGGGTACAAAAATGTTAACTTCTTTCTGTTTTCCTAAATTATGTACGAGATATTGGCTTATGCGGTTCGAGCTTGATCTTGAATCCATCGTATCGTTTTAGAATGATGTCGTCTTGCAGTATGAAATCGTCGTCTGTCACATCAGAAATGACACGATAATTTCTGAGTATTGTCGATAAAAGGACCTTTAATTTCAGCATAGCAAATTTTCGCCCCACGCATAACCTATACAAAATTTTCTATTATATACAGGGTGAGTTTTTTTATCTTGAGACATCGAAATATCCCAAGAAATACACATCGTACGAAAAAATGTTTCAAACAAAAGTTGTATGGCTTGAAGGGGGCCATCAGATGGTGGCAATGATTTGACCGTGGAGAGTCATTTGAAGGTCACGTGAAGGTCATCGTCAATTTCTTAAATGAATTGTCAAATATAATATTGTAATAAGTGTATATTGTATTGCTTTTATGATAAAATATTTTATTTTTGTCGTATTCGCTATGGTTTAGAAAATAGAGTACTTTATAGGGGTGCATAAAAAGTGTTGAAACCCCTTAATATTTCGAAAAGTACGCATTATCGAGAAAAATGTTTTATACAAAAATTGTAGGGTTTTAAGTGAAGTACAATAATATGTAATAAAAACTGAGGATATCCATTAAAAATTTTTAGGTTATCTTTACGTGACCTTGAGAATGTTATTCAAGGTCATACTAATTTTTCTGTGTAATGTTTCACTTAAAACCTTACAATTTTTGTATAAAACATTTTTCTCGAAAATGCGTACTTTTCGAAATATTAAGGGGTTTCAACATTTTTTATGCACCCCTATAAAGCGCTGTATTTTCTAAACCATAGCGAATACGAAAAAAATTTATTTACATTATGTGTTCTACTCATGCTTCTCTTTCACCTCCTATTCGATTGACCTTACCTTTCTAGATACCCTGTATAACATGTCAAAATTTTACAAAGAAATGGGTGTCAAATTCAAGTAATCTTTCGTGTGAAATATTTCTCATAGCCTTAGTAATTTCCAAAAAAACTTTATTTTAAGAAACTTTTAAATACCTTGGTCCAGCGCTAAAAGGAATAAAGGCATAATAATGTCTTTGTTGCATTTTTTCCGGTAGGAAATTATCCGAATTAAAAACTGTTGGATTTGGGTAATATTCTTCTAAACGATGTACTGCGAATTGTGGAATCACTATCGTGGCACTTTTTGGAAGGATATAATTACCTGTAACTATAGTGGAAGATGTCATGTACTTTTTTTGTTTTGTTTACTATACAAATTCCTATAGTTTATAGGTTCTCCTAACGTTTGTAACAATAATTAATATTAAGTAAATATGGCATTCATCGATAGAGAATGAACATGCTTACTTATCTGTACATCTTCGTTAAGTTTTCTGGCAATCATCGGTACTGGTGGGAAAAGTCTCAGAGATTCCAAAATAACTCTTTCGAGATATTTCATTTCCAGAGTATCTTGAAAAGTACATTGCCTATCGCTGTCACCGAAAATCGCATACAATTCTTCATACACGCGGGCCTACACAACGAAAATCATCAATTAAAATTAATACGAAATAAACGATTGGCTGAGCAATATCGATTTCTTTAACAAAAATAAGGAATATATATATCGTAACTGTTTTAACAGGGACGTTTAAAGTAAAGTATTTTTAATAAATTTAACTCTTTCTATAGATCATTTAAGAATTTGTTAAGATGAAAATGTATAATAATATGAAACTGTTCATAAAAATATGCTTCATGTAAATTACATGAAAAAAAAACAGTAAATATATGGTAAGTCTTAACTTATATTGCAATATGAAAAAAAACTTGTGGAAAAAAAATATTATAAAAGTCCTAATGTATATGTGTATGCGTATGCAAGTGTGTGTATCATAAAAGCAAATTGTTAATTCAGTTTAAAGTTAAATAAAATTGAAAACGCATAACTTTCTAATTATATTTTGAATATGCTTCATAACTTACTTGATAATTAAGCATTATACAATGTACATTCATGTCATTAACTGACAATATGGCAATTTAAATTCATATATAATTGTTTAATTTTCGTAGCTATTCCAAGACAGAGATAGAGCTATTATTATCGATATTATTATTTTAGAAAATAACTTTTAGATTAAATAATTTATAAGAATATTAAACTACTTTTTATATACACCTTTGTTTAATTTTAAAATAATTGATACACTATTGTGTATAATATTATATATTAATTAGTGTTTTTGTTATTAGGTAGATATTAACAAGGGAAAACCACGGTCTGGAAAATGAAGTTCGGGATGAGGCTTCGTGTGGTAATAGTACTGCCCGAAACTCATACCATGCTCAAGCCATAGGACCCCATAGGCCGCCAGTTCCGAGAAAAAGCGCCTTAAACTTCGCGTAGCAATTTATATACCTAAAAGTTTTCTCTATTGTCAAGTGGCCCGGTAGCCGAAGCGGTAGCGGGCCAGCGTGGTAAGCCAGAGGTTCCGTGTTCGAACATCTACTGGTGCTTCTTTTTTCATACATTTTTTTTATGCATTTTATTTTTAAATTTGTTTAATATTATAATAATAATCATGCAAATATTTATTATTATTACAATTTTATTATCTTTCGCAAATCAAAAGTAAAGGCAACAGAACCAGAAACGCTGAACGTATTGCGTAGAAAAAATTCTTAAAATATATTACATAATTATTGGAGCATATTACTCATACAAAATAAAGATCGCAAACAATATGAAAGAAATTCTGTCGACAGACGTTTCGACCTTACTCTAGGTAATTTTCAATGTCAAAACCATACATACATATGACTGATTTATATTAAAAAATACTTGAAATTATAGTTATCACACAAAAGTCAAAGTAATAAGAAAAGAGAAAGAAATTCCTCATATTTCACTCAACTTTATAACACAGTTTTGAAATTGAAAGAGATGCATAAAAAACATACAAAAGTCAAATAAAATTACAGAATCAATAATGTAATACCAAAAAGCGAGCAACGGCTCGACGCAAAAATAGGAAGCTCACCTTGCTAATGTCCTTCGCTGTAAAACGGTTAGTAATATGCTCCAATAATTATGTAATATATTTTAAGAATTTTTTCTACGCGATACGTTCAGCGTTTCTGGTTCTGTTGCCTTTACTTTTGATTTGCGATTTTTATCATAAGAACCTTTTGATACTAATCTATTATTTTGTTTATTATCTTTATTATTAATTACGTTAATATCATAATCGTAAGAATTATAACGAAAATAATATTTTCGTAAAATCTATCGCTGTAAAATATTTATAGGCGGTATAATACATCAAATATGTGTGGGAGAATAATAATGAAGTCAAGAAGAATAAGAATTATATTTGTATTTATATTTATTCACAATCCGATTTTTTTATTATTTACAAGAACCCGAATGATAATTATTATAAAAGCATTCAAAACAAAAGACATTTCGGCAATGTGAGCAACAAACATATTATTTTCGTTATAATTCTTACGATTATGATATTAACGTAATTAATAATAAAGATAATAAAATTGTAATAATAATAAATATTTGCATGATTATTATTATAATATTAAACAAATTTAAAAATAAAATGCATAAAAAAAATGTATGAAGAAAAAAAGCACCAGTAGAGGTTCGAACACGGAACCTCTGGCTTATCACGCTGGCCCGCTACCGCTTCGGCTACCGGGCCACTTGGCAATAGAGAAAACTTTTAGGTATATAAATTGCTACGCAAAGTTTAAGGCGCTTTTTCTCGGAACTGGCGGCCTATGGGGTCCTATGGCTTGAGCATGGTATGAGTTTCGGGCATTACTATTACCACACGAAGCCTCATCCCGAACTTCATTTTCCAGACCGTGGCTTCCCCTTGTAAGTGTTAATATTAAACTTTAAATATCAATAAGATCTTGTTATATATGAAGAAAATGTGATATAATTCTGACGAAACCAATTATAAAACGCAATTTCGATATATCATTCCTTTAAAAAAACTTAAATATAAATGTTAAATGATTTCCAAGAATTTTTTCTTGCGAAAATATTAGGTCATTAATAAATTTACCTGAATATCCTGATGATTTCCTAAGGCGCATAGCGTGAAACTCGAGCCAGCTACCGTGGTAGCATGACCCTGTAATAAATCAATAATTTACTTTTCCAACAGTGCATCAAATTAATATCTGATAGTGTATACGATAGCGTAACTTGCAATATAATTTTTTTTTATAAAGAAAGAGAAAAAGAGAGAGAGAGAGAGAGAAAGAGAAAAAATGAAAGAGAAAATTTAATTACGAAAATTAATACATTTATAAATATCAGAAAATTATATATATAAATACTTATAGGTACCAGAAAATTATACATATAAAAATATCTTTCTATATATAGAAAATTCTTTATACGATTACTACGATTAAGTTTACTAATTTATATTAAAAATGCAGTACCTCAAACATGATAGTGTTTACTTCCTCCCAAATCTCCTCATCAGTCATTTTTCCACCGTTCTTTTTCAAATCAATCATCATTTCTAAAAAGGCGAGTCGTCTTTTTTCACCTATGTCGTTTTCATCGATGTCATCGAGATCATCTCTTACATAATGCAGTTTTGTATAAGCAATATTTTTATCATTTTCATTATTTTTGATCCCATTTTCCATAGGTTTGTCCTTTTGATCATCTTTTTGTTCCTCCTTTATATCATCGATGCTCTTAGACTTCTCTTCAATTACATTATTTGTCAATGTGTGAATAATATTGAGCAATTTCTCTTGCTTCTTTGCAAACTTTGTAAGTTTAAATATTATGTCAGAACGAAACCGAAAATCATAATACCTTCGATGTAGGATATCGCTCATTCTACAACATTCAAATTATCACATTGAGTTTTCTTTATAATAAATATTTTGAATAATAAAATATTATATATAATTTTAGGAAACAAATCAATGTCTCTCTCTACTTCATCACGGCTATGGCATAATCATATCCAGTCCTCTGCCTTTTTTTGACTCCCATCGCAGTTTCCATTAAAATGTCAACCGTTACAGTTGATAGATAATCGTGGCAATTGAACTCTTTTCCAACTTCATCGCGAAGCTGTCTAACGAGATCCATACTATTTTCATAAAATACAGGTACAAATGTCTTCAAAATTCTCATGTAAAATGTGGACGCTATTGTCTTCCTATGTCTGCGCCACTTATCGCCAGTTGTGATCAGTAAACCATCTCCAAGCCAGGGTCGAAAATATCTAAGAAAGAAGATAACGAGAATTTTATAATATATATCTATATATTATAAAATCTATATATTATTTCTCTTTTTGAATACGGCAAAACTGGATACAAATCTAAAATATCTAAAATAGGTAGATTACACATTTGCACAAACAATTTCATAAAAGAAAAATATGGAAACAAAATTAGATCACAAATTATAGATTATTGTCGAAATTATATAGAATATTTGACTTTTTACCTATATTCCACTGATTTGTCGAGATGCACAGAACTACCCAAGATTATTTTGATATCTTTTGGATCTAACAGAACGATTATTACTCTTGTTCCAAAATATCCGCTTATTACTGATCCATATCTTTCGTAATGTTTAAGAGTTACAGTGAACGCAGCTTCTGGAGATAATCCCACACACATTAATGCGTGACCTATTATCGGTAAGTTCGGTGGATCTAAAAGAGAAGGTAAAAAATTTATTATTATCAATATCATCAATAAATTTAAATCCTTTTGATAAATCCAATTGTGTATCGTGTTAATATTTACTTGAAGATACAGTAGTAATTAAAATGTTTCAATTCTATACATACGTGGAAGCCGTTTTGAAAGACGAACCACTCTAGAAGTTTCGACATAATAATATAATGCAATTAGCGCTGTGAAAAATACAGCCAGCAGAGAATAAGCTATGGTAGATAAATACGACGTTGTTACCAAAAAAGCATCCATTGTAGCAATAAATTATTATTCCACGTTACGATAATAACGTCCCGACTTTTTAATATAATCAATTAATAAAATAGTCACGTCGGAAAATTATATCAAGTTAACACACTGTAACACAGTATATATTACAATAAAAATATCTTAATTATTTTCTCTTTTCTATAATTGTAAAAGCGCCAAAGATATACACAGGGATATACACAAAGATATACACCACAGGTTTGTACAATAGCACTCTATCCTTTCAATCTGCTGGTAAGAATTGATCGATTACTTATAAGCTGATGGATTAGGAAATACGAAAAATATTCATTATTTCTTATACAGTGACCTTATTTCTCTCGAATCTACGATAGGATCTTACAACAGTGTTCATTTGGATTACGAATAATAGATGGAATGAAAAAAATTTCCTCACGTAATACATTTCAACTTTATAGAATCAATTGTTTCTCGAATAATTATCAATACATATATTTCTTTTTTTTATTTTATAATTTATATTTCGCAATAATTATTTACAATTATTTATAAAATAATTTAGTTAATCATAATTTATTCAAGAATGATAATTAGTGATGTATGCAATTTACAATGTTTGTAATAGTAAATCAATTTATCGATTATAAAATTTATTTAATTTAAATTATTACATTTGTATATATATATATATATATATATATATATATATATATATATATATATACATATTGATTTCTTAACATGACTCGATAATTTTAATTCTTTGAGAGATGTCATTTTGTTTACATACATGAGGATTTTTAATAATAGATATATTAATAAATTTAATAACTTATATATATATATATATATATATATATATATATATATAGCAGTTATTAAATTTTATTAATATACATATATGTATCAATATTATTAAATTTAAGTCTCTTTCACAATCCTTGATCTACTTTTATTGTATGATAATTCTTTCCTATTTTGTAACTTTTACTTATTGTATGATAATTCTTTCCTATTTGAATTAAAAACGTTTCTTATAATTAACATAATGCATAGTTAACATATTCATAGTGCAAGTATTTATTGCAATATGAATATTTATTTTTTCTATTATAGAAATGTGCATGAATTTAGGTTTTAAAGTGTGCCATGACCAACGATAATGCAAACACGGTCAAATGATCACGTAATAAAAATGAAGAGACAATTGGGTAAATCTATTGAATAGATATACAAACATATGGTATAATATAACAGATAGTTTCAGACATTTTAATAATACTTATTGCTCAGAAATTAAACTTTTGACATGATGAAGGAAAAGTTAAAAAGAAACAGATATAAACTAAATAAAAACGAAAGAAAAAGAAAGTATGAACATTTTATTCTCTTATAGCATTTTATTACAAAAGTCTTGATGTATTATCATTATCGTTGATTTTGTTTTCGATTAAACTAACTCTTTTTTTCAGTAATTTTTTCAGTTTGACATACAATAAAATAGCATATTTTAAGAATTTCTTGGTAATAATTTTAATAATTAATAATTTTTTAAATAATTTCTTGTAAGACTACAAATGACTTCTTGTGACACTACAAATGACATATAAAACATTCAAATTTATGTAACAGTAGAAAGAAATCAAGTGAAAAGGAAACAACTGTAAGTTTGTATAAAAAAGTTACAAAATTTCTAACAAATAGTTTTTAGCTATGTTTTTTAATAGTTTTTAAATATGTATTCAATTTGAATCACATGTTAATGTTTATAATTTATGAATTTACGGGTATATCTTCAAATATTATTATTTTATATTATCGATAAGATATTACTAATTAAATATATTATTACAATTGTTACAATTGAAAAAATTAATGTACGTTAATATTATATTATATTAACAGACGATACTGAAGATGATACTGCATTTGTTTGTACGCCTAATCATCGATGTCTTAGAAGTGCACATTCACCTTATAAATGTCATTATTACTTTTTAAAAAAAGGTAAAAAAAGGGCGCCAAGTTCATGCACTAATTGTATCCAACTGTCATATTGTCTACAAAAGTAGTGATATAAAAAAATTGCGCCAACTAAGAATAAAAATTTATACAAGATAAATAGAAGTACAAGGAAGAAAACTTATACAAGTTAAATAGAAATATTTTAATTGAAAACATTGTTATACAAAATGGTTGTTTTAATTTTCAAAAATAATAATATTAAAAAATTAAAAATTTATTTAAAAACAGAAAACTGAAAATTAATATAAAACAAAAAAGTAAAAAAAAGTTTTCATTAAAAAAACTTGGCGCTGCCAATAAAATTGGCATATATTCCAATTAAATATATATTTAACAGCAAATATAATTGCTGAACATTTATTATTGACTCTCTTAAGATCTTCTGGATCTTCAATTAATAATTTAATTATTATAATTCTTATATTATTTTCACAAATTATACTTTTTACTTTAGAAATTTCTATGAGATTTATTCAAGCTTATGTTTTTTCTATTTTATCAACTTTATATAGTATGGAAATCTAAAAGATTGGAATATATTCCAATTATTAGTCTAACATTTAAATTTAATGACCTAATTTCTTTAATTAATTTATATTGATTTACATTTGGAAATTTAGACTTTTAAGCTGAACAATACATTAGTAAAATTGGCAGCCCCAAGTTTTTTTAATTAAAATTTTTTTTACTCTTTTGTTTTATATTAATTTTCATTTTTCAATTTTTAAATAAGTGACCGCAAAATCAGTGGTTTTTTCGCCTATTTTTGATCCTGCGATATTAGAGCTGAATTGTGTGTCGAATGATATCTTATGACAAGACATCAATCACAAAAAATTTTTAAGTTGAGGTGAGAATTGATTCCAGAGATATGGGAGGTCAAAGTAGTCAAAATTCATTAACTCGTCAGCCCGTACGCTTTAAAGCGTAAAATATTCATTTTTCGATTATCTAACCTTAATACTTTTACGTACAAAATAATGAGAGGAATCAATTGGTGTAAAGAAAACACATAATTATTTTTAAGAAAAAATATGTAATTGTTAATTGCAAATTACATATTTTTTCTTCGAAACAACTATGTGTTTTCTTTACACCAATTGATTCCTCTCATTATTTTGTACGTAAAAGTATTAAGGTAAGATAATCGAAAAATGAATATTTTACAAGATATTTTACGGTTTATGTAAAATTAAGAAATTATTTCAAGCCTCATAACTCGGAAAGTACTTAATGAAAACTAACTTAATTATAGTGTTTTGGAAAGCTCCCGAGATGAGCTACAAGAATGTGCAAAAATATATAGGGTGTTCCATTTGAAAAATTTAAGGTGACCTTCATGTGACCTTCCAGCGACTATTCAAGGTCAAACCAATGGTACCATCTTATGGCCCCCTCGAAACCAAACAACTTTTGTCTGAAACATTTTTCTCTAAAATGCTTAGTTTTTGAAAGAAAAGGAGTGTACGGGTGGTCTAGGACACCCTGTATATATGTATATTTTTTAAAATATATAAGCAAATTATATAAAAATATATATAGAATAAGTATATACAGAGTGTCAGGGAAATTTTGACCCATACGAAGTAAGGAGGTAGATTGGCTCAAATTAAGAAGGAAGGACTTGTAATATTCGCAATAATTAACGAAAAATTAAATAAAGAATATCGGCCAATCTGCGTGAGTAGAAGCACGCGGCGCCGAGAGTCGTCCCACTGTAATCCTATACTAGGCGCGCGGCGAAACGATGAGCGGATCGCTCTCCGAGACATGATGGTGGCGTGCGATATATCGCAATACCGCGCCCAAAAATGACCCGTCCTTTTAGTGGCGAGAAAATGATGCGCTATCATTTCCACACCACCTTGCGGTAGATAGCATGGTGCGCTTTTTTTATAGTGGTTTCCCCCATAGGCCTATTCCACTCTCAATTTAAATATTTGTGAAAATTGTTCAAAATGCCGTTACTGTACGCTGAATGTATCGTAAATGTAAAAAATTGATGATGACAGTACCTTTACAAAAATTGATCCGTGGTTGAAAATCCCTCGATAAAATGTGTTACACACGTTGGTAATGATACGGACGTAATCCATTACACGTAAAGCATGATGTACCGCGTATCGCGAAAAACCAAATTCATGTGCCACACGACGCACGCTAGTTCCAGGATTTTCATAAAATGCTTCAAGAATCCTTTCTTCATCTCGTACATGAAGACGCACTGCTAGACCGGTTATCCCGATATTATGCACGATACCCAGTTTCACATAATTATTGCACAACTCGTAAAACTGTACGTTCACTTGGCTTTCGTGCACGCCCGGAAAATCATTCCACGTAAATTACGGCCGCGCGATAAGTATTTTCTCCCGCTAGCCCGTATGCCACAATCATATCCGTATATTCCTGCAGAGTACACTTCATTTTCACTGTTAATTTACTACGCGAACACATGATTTTTACTAAAACTGTCTCAGCTCTCGCAGGCTGTTGCCAGAGTGCATACGCCAGCAGCATGCAACTACAGCTGAGCGGACATGTGAGTGTAATCATAATGCGCAGGCGCCGAGCTCACACGTACGCTTACACTCACATGTCCGCTCAGCTGTAGTTGCGTGCTGCTGGCGTATGCACTCTAGCAACAGCCTGCGAGAGCTCAGACGGTTTTAGTAAAAATCTTGTGTTCGCGTAGTAAATTAATAGTGAAAATGAAGTGTACTCTGATCCGCCCATCGCTTCGCCGCGCGCCTAGTATAAGATTACAGTGGGACGACTCTCGTCGCCGCGCGCTTCTACTCACGCAGATTGGCCGATATTCTTTATTTAATTTTTCGTTAATTATTGCGAATATTACAAAACAGTACAAGTCCTTCCTTCTTAATTTGAGCCAATCTACCTCCTTACTTCGTATGGGTCAAAATTTCCCTGACACCCTGTATAATATATATATATATATACATATATATACAGGGTGCGCCAAAAGTCTGGATACACCTAAATATCTCACAAACGGTGCATTTTAGAAAAAAATGTTTCAGGCAAAAGTTGTTTGGTTTCGAGGGGGCCATAAGACGGTACCATTGGTTTGACCTTGAAGAGTCATTTGAAGGTCACGTGAAGGTCACTTCAATTTTTTTAAACGGAACACCCTATATATTTTTGCACACTCTTGTAGCTTATCTCGAGAGCTTTCCAAAACACTATAATTAAGTACCTTTTCGTTAAGTACTTTTTGAGTTATGAGACTTGAAATAATTTCTTAATTTTACATAAACCGTAAAATATCTTGTAAAATATTTATTTTTCGATTATCTTACCTTAATACTTTTACGTACAAAATAATGAGAGGAATCAATTGGTGTAAAGAAAACACATAGTTGTTTTGAAGAAAAAATATGTAATTTGCAATTAACAATTCCATATTTTTTCTTAAAAACAACTATGTGTTTTCTTTACACCAATTGATTCCTCTCATTATTTTCTACATAAAAGTATTAAGATAAGATAATCGAAAAATGAATATTTTACAAGATATTTTACGGTTTATGTAAAATTAAGAAATTATTTCAAGCCTCATAACTCAAAAAGTACTTAACGAAAAGGTACTTAATTATAGTGTTTTGGAAAGCTCTCGAGATAAGCTACAAGAGTGTAAAAAATATATAGGGTGTTCCATTTAAAAAAATTGAAGTGACCTTCACGTGACCTTCAAATGACTCTTCAAGGTCAAACCAATGGTACCACCTTGAAACCATACAACTTTTGCCTGAAACATTTTTTTCTAAACTGCACCGTTTGTGATATATTTAGGTGTATCCAGACTTTTGGCGCACCCTGAATATATATATATATATATATATATATATATATATATATATATATATAATTATATTATATATATTTATATTTGACTTGTAAAATAGATATATTTATTTACCTTGCGCTCCAATTATCATACCTTACTGGCTCTTGCGAATTTTTAATTAATAATTTTATTATTTATTATTTAACTTGCACTTTATTATTTATCACTACTCAAAATGTGGTTAATGATACATGTCACTAATGACACATATGACACATGTCATTAATATCGCAAATATCGCAAAGCGTCATTAGCGCAATCTTCCGTCGAGAGTAGGAAATGTACGTTTTCTCTTTCTATGTGTTGTGTACGTGTGCGTTGATGACGATGATGATGATAAAGACGTTTCTTAATTGAAAATTTTCATATTTCGACTTTGCGTTATGATATCTCCGTTTATAGATCACGCAGCACAAAAATAAAGATACTTTCTTTATACAATTCAAACCCGCTCTATCGATTAAGGCTAGTAAGAATTCGATCCGTTCAGCCGTTATTGAAATCCGATAATCTGAGTTACTCTCAACTGTCCGACTCGCGTATAGATACACGGAGTGCCGCGCTAATACTTCGCATGAACTTGGCGCGAGACACTACCGTGTCTCTTGATCTCAAAAACAAAAAATTTTTGAAAAAAAATGTATCAGACGAAAGTTTTAAAAGTTTTATTAAATGGTCATACCCGTTTGACTTTAAATGAAAGAGTCAAGGTCTTAGGGAGTTCAACTTTGTTTTCTTAAATGGAACTTCCTATTTTTCATCGCACGTTTTTATAGCATCTCAAGAGTGTTTTCCAAAACACTATAATAAAATATTTTCTTGTTAAGTACTTTTCGAATTATGAGGCTTGAAATAATTTCTAATCTTTACATAAACTACAATCCAATTGTACTGAAATAAATCTTCACTTGCTTTTATTTCACTAATATTGAAATACTAATATTAAAAATATATATTAAAGTGTATATATATATATATGTGTGTGTGTGTGTAAAAAAAAAAGATACATATGAAGAATAAGATATTTTAATAGATAGTTTATGATTCGCAGTATCTTTGTTCTTTCTATATTCTTTATATTTGCTATATTCTTTTTAAAGAACATTATTTATATTAGAATTATTTTATTGAAAAAAAAAGATTATTTTGTTTAAAAAACTGCACATTTCAGTTAAAATCATCTAATACAATTCAACGCACATATAATTTATTTATTTGATACTCACTTTTAATCCTTCTTCGAGAAATTTATAACACAAATTTCAAGTTAAATTGCAATGAAAAATTGCACGTTAAACTTTGTTGCATAATGACATACAATTTTCAGTTCTGCATTTATATATATATTTGCATAGATAGTCTATTGCAAAAGTTGCAATTAGGTTGGTAATTTGTTGGTTGCAATTATTTTTAAAACTCACAATATGGTATCATGCTACTTTAAACTTTAATTGCACTAACATAAAAAATGCATTATTTGCAGTAGATAATCTATTGTAAATGTTGCAATTAGTTGATAATTTGTTGCGAAAGAATTTAATATATGCAATTTTATATAATTATTTGACTATTTTACATACGTACATATACACACACATACATATATATATATTCTTTCGCAACAAACTTGTTCGCGATTAAACGACAAATCTCGTTACTAATTTCAAATTCAACTTCCTTGCGCCTTTCAACCTTCATCCAAGTAATAAACCTCATCGAACGAGAAGAATAACAACGACACGCTCGAATCTTATTAATTCTGTTTATATCCCGGGCTACTCGAACAAAGCATGAGAGAGCGAGGAACTGTAAGCAAACTGAAACTATTATCAGTTTTTTCAAACGTAATCGCTTAATTCTCTCGAAGTCATGCTCACAATCAGTGAGCGATATAGACAGTCGAGATTTATTCGCAGAACCGATCGGCCAGCTTCCGATATCTCTCGCTTTCTCATTCTATAAGGTCTAAATCAAATCGCGACATTTTCGGCGTCTTAGCGCTGCCGCCCTTGCGCTCTAGCTTCGTGGATTTTCTCACGTTTTCGAAGAAAATAAAATCCTCCTTCAAAAGGAGTTGCGATTTTCTTTCATCCCCCGCAAGATCCGAGAACACATAATTTTGCGCTTCGCGCTCAATCGTGGGTGAGTGCCGGCATCGGGAAAACGGCGTCGCGGTTGCCTCCCGAACATTTTGGTCCTTCGAGCCGGATCGAAGCGCTGAAGAAAGGAAAATTCGTGACTCAAGTGACCTGCAGTTTCTCTCATCATGTCTCAGCAGCTCACAGCTCAGCTAGATCTTCAACGCATAATTGAGCGTTATCTCGAGAATTTTAAGAAGATTGGCAAAAATAATCTGACTCCAGCGAAGATTCGATCCAGAATATCGTCCCTAAAGGAGAACTGGACACTCTTCAGGAATGGACACTCGATTCTGACAACGACGATTCCAGCGACAGAGCAAACAGCGCTACCCTACTTCAAGGACCGCTGTTTCGAGACGACTCATGCATATTACCTCGCTGCCCTGGATTATATGTCGGAATGTCTCGAACCATACGTGAATTCGGACCAAACTCTTAATGAGTCTAAAGTGCGTCCAGAAGCATCCGCTTTTTCGTTATCGCACCTTCCGCCCATTCAATTGCCTCCGTTCGACGGCAAGTACGATGAAAATGAATGGGAACAATTTCGAGATCGATTCACCGCGCTTATTCGCGATAACAACAATCTAAACGATTTCGCTCGCATGCACTTCTTAGCTTCTTGCCTAAGAGGCCGCGCTTTAGAGTGTATCGCTAACATATCCATTACTGCCGATAATTTCGAAATCGCGTGGCAGGCATTAATATCGCGCTATGAAAATAAACAGCGCTCTCTTCACGTGCATCTCTCCAAATTGCTCAATCTGTCCGCGATGACTCGCGAGTCAGCTTCCGAATTACAGACGTTACACGATCAAGTGAACCTCGCCGTAAGTTCTCTGACGAATCTTAATAGAACTCCCGAAGAGTTGTGGAATGATACTCTTGTTCACCTCATCGTACAAAAACTTGATTCGGTGACACGTAAAGTCTGGAATTTTAAGGAGAGTGACAAAGCTACGCCGCCTTCTTACGACGATCTACGTCGATTTCTACAAAACCGAGCGAGCGCCTTGGAAAACTCCGCAGTCGGGTCAGGATCGAAAACTAGCTCTAAAGCCTCCGCTTCTTCGCGCGTCCACATCGCCACGACAGCACACTCGCAAACGAAATGCCCATTGTGCCAAGCGTCGCATTTTATTAACAAGTGCACGACGTTCGTGAGCATGAATCCGAGTCAACGTCGTGACATCGTTAAAAAATATAAACGTTGTTTTAATTGTTTAAGTGATAAGCACGCTGTAACGGAGTGTAAAAGTAAATATTCATGCCGCGTCTGCCGCGAAAACCATCATTCCATGCTGCATTATGACTCGGGTTCAAAATTAAGCTCATCCGAGATCGTCTCGTCTAATTGCTCGCTACCTAAACCGTCGGAAGAAAAGACCGAAATAAATTCATTACAATCTTCGATTCAAACTAGATCGCAGGTATTACTAGCGACCGCCTGGGTTACAGTACGTGTCCCGTCGGGACGCACCGCCGTCGTTAGAGCTCTCCTCGATCAAGGCTCCGAAATGACCTTCGTGTCGGAGAACTTAGCGCAAATTCTGCGAGCAAAACGCATTCGCATGCCGGTATCCGTTACCGCCGTCGGTGGTATTCATGCCGGCACCTTTCGACACGCAGCCCGAATCTTTATTTCCCCGCGTAATAATCTCAATCCTTCATTCTCCACAACCGCGCTCATTTTGGATGCCTTAACTTCCTATATTCCCAAGCGAAACATTAACATCTCCTCGCTTTCTCAGTTCTCAAATTTACCATGGGCAGATGCCGATCCAACTAGCCCCGACCCTATTGATATTATTATTGGAGCCGACCTGTACAATGATATAATTATCGATGGTATTCGGAAAGGAGGTATAGGTCAACCGCTGGCTCAGAACTCCGTTCTCGGCTGGATTATATCAGGGCCCGTCGGTCCCACCGCGACCTCGTCTCGATTTTCTACGAACGAGCACTCCATTAGTTGCTCATTTTCGTCCATTTCCGCGCACCACATATTTTGCTCCCCCTCGTTGGACGAAGCACTTCGTCGTTTCTGGGAAGTCGAGGAACTTCCGCGACAACCTATTCTCACTCCTCAAGAAAATCAAAGCGAAGAGCATTTTTGCTCTACTTATTCTCGCGACGTTGACGGACGATACGTCGTTCGCTTGCCTTTCAAGAAACCTCCTCCCCTCGATATCGGTCATTCAAAACTTCGTGCAGAACAAGTGCTCAATACAGTAATTCGTAAACTCAACGACAAACCTGATGTAAAAAAGGAATACCGCGAATTTCTTGCCGAATATGAAGAACTGGGACATATGCGACAAACTTCAATGCTTAATACTCCGAGCCGTCAATTCGTGTATCTCCCTCATCATGGTGTTATGGTCCGCGAGAGTAGTTCCAAACCACGCGTCTTCGCGTTGTTTTCAACGCCTCAAGCGTTACTTCTAACGGTACGTCCCTGAACGATCATTTACATTCCGGCCCGAAATTACAAACCAATATCACCTCAATTATCTTACAATGGCGCCGATATAAATACGTTTATTCATCTGATATCGCGAAAATGTATCGTCAAATTCGGATTGACGAGCGGGATATTAACTATCAGCGAATTCTATGGAAATCGTCCCCGTCTGAAGCTATACGCGAATATCAATTGCTTACGGTTACTTATGGCATGTCATGTGCGCCGTTTCTTGCTCTCCGCGTCTTGAGACAACTAATCGCTGACGAAGGCCAACATTTCCCTCTCGCAGTACCAATTTTACGCGACAATATTTACGTAGATGATATTCTCTTCGGAGCTGACAACATGACACTCATCCGACAATCACGCGATCAATTAAACTCATTATTAAAACGTGGTGGATTCGAACTAAGAAAATGGGCAAGTAACTCGCCAGCCCTTCTCCAGGACATTGACACAACCCATTATGAGTCAGCGAGGACACGATCATTTGATTCAGAAGACCAAATCAAAATCCTCGGGATCGGTTGGAACCCCGAAAGTGATAGTTTCGTATATAGAATATCTCTCGAATCCCCTGTTCCGGCTAGCAAACGCTCAATCTTGTCAGCTATCGCCAAACTATTCGACCCGTTAGGCTGGGTTACCCCCGTAACTCTTAATGTAAAAGCTCTAATGCAGCAATTGTGGAGAGTCAAAATAGGCTGGGACGACGCGCTTTCCGAGCCTCTCGTCACGAAATGGAGAGACATCTATTCTCGGCTAGCACATCTCCGCAATCTCAAAATCCCTCGTTGGTGCGGACTCGGACCGGAAACGAATCACGTTGAGATTCATGGATTTTCTGACGCGTCAAATTCTGCGTACGCTGCCGCAGTTTATATCAGAATCGTTTCTCCTTCAGGTCAAGTCTCGATTACCTTACTCGTCAGCAAATCAAAAGTCGCACCTCTTAAACCGCTCAGTATACCACGTTTAGAATTATCAGCTGCCTTATTACTCGCCCGACTTGTAGAATTCGTTCGCGCATCAAGTGGGTACCGTGACTATCCGTACTTCTGTTGGACGGACTCCACGATCGTACTCGCGTGGGTAACACAACACTTCCCGCTGGAAAACATTTGTTGCCAACCGCGTTAGTGAGATTCAGTCTCTGCTCCCGAATGCAGAATGGCGACATGTTTCCAGCGAAGACAACCCCGCTGACTGCGCTTCGCGCGGAATGTTTGGAGACGAAATTATCAATCATGAATTATGGTGGCACGGTCCTTCGTGGCTGCGATCAGATTCCGCTCAATGGCCGCGCACCGATATTAATCTTCTCCCAGGCACTCCTCTAGAGGAAAAGTTCACTTCGTTGCAGTGCGTTCAAAAAAACTACCAATGGGATCTTGCTTCCAAATATTCGTCGTGGCCTAAACTAATTCGAGTCACCGCTTACGTCATTAAATTTCTAAGACTTTGTCATCGTGATCACTCTTGTCGCGAACCTAGTTCTGTGCTCTCGTCACAGACGTCGTCTCAATTTCCCGCTCCAAACAGCATCGCGCTAAATTCCTCCGATTGCATCAGAGCCAAAATTTTCTGGATCAAAAGGATTCAAGTCGATGTTTTTCCAACAGAACTTAACGCTCTGTTAAAAAATCGGAGTTTATCGTCGCGCAGCTCTCTGCTATCTTTACGACCATTTCTAGACCGAGACGGAGTTCTGCGCGTGGGAGGACGGATTTCTAAAGCACCTATGCCCTTTTCCTTTCGACATCCTATACTACTCTCGTCACACCCGTTAGTCACCCTCATCATACACCAGACTCACCTTCGAGCACTCCATGCCGGCCCACAGTTCACCCTGAATTTGCTACGTCGAGAATTTTGGGTAATTCGCGCTCGGAATATTGTAAAATCCGTCATTCATAACTGTGTCACGTGTCGACGCGAGCGAGCTGCCATTCCAACTCAAATAATGGGAGATCTTCCAGAGCCTCGAGTCTCCGCCGCGGTTCGCAGTTTTTTGCACTGCGGCCTCGATTATGCGGGTCCCGTGCAGGTACGTGCGTCCGCCGGACGCGGGATCACTTCGCGTAAGGCCTATATCTCGTTATTTATATGTTTAGCTACAAAAGCCATCCATTTGGAGCTAGTTAGCGATTATTCTACTCAATCATTTTTAAACGCGTTTTCTCGTTTTTGCGCTCGTCGCGACCTTCCTAACACGATGTACTCGGACAACGGGACAACTTTCGTCGGAGCCGACCGAGAATTACGTAAGGCCTATCGATTAGCGGTGAGAGATCCGAGCTTTCTCAATTCAACGGCCTCCGATAACATTACGTGGAAGTTCATTCCCCCCTCGGCTCCACATTTCGGAGGTCTATGGGAAGCGGGCGTACGCAGTGTTAAAACTCATCTACGTCGCGTCCTCGACAACAACATGCTCACGTTTGAAGAGTTCTCTACTTTATTATGTAGAATTGAAGCGTGCTTAAATTCACGACCCATCTTGCCTGTGTCCGAGACGCTCGACGACTACGAAGTTCTAACTCCGGGTCATTTCCTAATCGGCTCTGCGCTCACTGTAAACCCGGAACCATCCTTGCTCGATCTAAAGGAAAATCGCTTGTCGAGATGGCAACTCCTTCGCCATATCACTGAAAGGTTTTGGAAACTCTGGAATAACGACTATATCAATACATTACAACAAAGAGCAAAGTGGCGAAAGGTCAAGCCGTCAATTGCTATCGGGCAGCTAGTTCTATTGCGCAATCCGACGTTGCCGCCTTGTAAGTGGGAACTCGGCCGTGTGACTCAATGTCACCCGGGTTCCGACGGCTTCGTGCGAGTTGTCACAGTTAAAACTGTTAATTCTGAATTTAAACGACCCATTGCTAAAATCTGCGTTCTTCCCGTTACGAGTGAAGTCATGAGCAATTAGCACCTTTGTATCTGTTAAACAAGTATAAGTCATTTCGTCTCTACATGTGAATGTAAAACTGTAATTTAGAATTTAAGTTCATTCTGTCTCCATTTAGTCACGGCGGGCGGTGGCCTTAAAATTTACAGTCTGTCTACGCGGCATCACTCTCGCCTTTGTCAATAATGTAATAAATATACGTGATTGTCTCACTTCATTAACGACTCTCGGAACGATCATTCCGAGGCGGGCGGTATGTTCGCGATTAAACGACAAATCTCGTTACTAATTTCAAATTCAACTTCCTTGCGCCTTTCAACCTTCATCCAAGTAATAAACCTCATCGAACGAGAATAATAACGACACGCTCGAATCTTATTAATTCTATAAAAAATTAGTTAAAAGGCTACAAGGACCAACGCAATGGTGGAAATATGCAAAAAATAATAAAACGGTTATTACAATAAAATAACCATATGAAAATGTTTATTTAATTTGAACATGACAAACGCCGCGTTTCAATCCAATTCGGATCCTTTTCAATGTCGACTAACAAAGTGAATAATAAACATTAAGATAAAATTAAAATTAACGGTCATAGGAGAAATGTAAATAAGTTTCGGAACAACGCAAAGTCAAAAAAAGTCAAAAAATCGGAAGCAAATATATGTACAATAACGGAAAATTTAAACCGTCAATCACAAAAAAGGAAAGAACGCATCGCATTAACGTATCGCCACAGAAAACCCGAAAGCTCGTACCGCATACCACCAGTATACCGTTAAAAACGAGATGATCCTCTCCAAAAAAGCCGGAAGGAAAACCCACATACAGGTCCATGACCATTTCCAAAAGAAAAAACAGTCAAAGATGCATAAATCGATGACCAGTTGGAAACTTGATGGTCCAAATATGTGCGAGTAAAAGCTTAAAAATATGACACTCTAAAAAAGAAAAACAAGACAGAGCAATAATTTAACAAACAATCCGGAAACTACTTGAGAGAATCCTTCATATAAAGCAAGAGTAAAGTTAATATAATAAAATCACATACCGGTCTCTAAATTTGAAAGTGATCTCAAATAAAAAAATCGAACACAAAGGGAGAGCAAGTTAAGCACAACTTAACGTTCCAATCAACAGAACCGAACTGGGGCACATGGGGATCACATATAGCCAAGAACGCGAAACATCAAAAAGAGGGGGGGGGGAGAGAGAGAAGGGAAAGGAAGGAGAGGAACAAAACGTCACAGAAGGAAAGAAGACAGAACGAAGGAAAAATTTCAAATAATCACTGCGAACATTTTTTTATAATGGGCAAATACATCTTATCCAAAAATTCGGTATCGCTCTGAATGTTAAGGCCATGGTTCTGACCAGAGATATGTAACATCTCAGCAATTAGCCTCTTTTTATATCTAAGTTCCTCCTCCAAAATGGAAACATTCTCCCAATCAAACTCATGTCCGTTCAATCTATGAAGAGACACAACTGAGAGAGAACCAGAAGATTTATTGATATCAGAACGATGTTCTTTAATTCTGGTCAGTAACTTCCTTTTAGTTTGTCCCACATATGAAGCATCACAGTCTAAACAACTAATTTTATAAATGACATTCACGTGGTGGAATTTAGATACCGGATCCTTGTACAATCTAATAAGGGATTTTAATTTGTTATTGACTGTATATGCCAATCTTCTGTTCGCATAACTCTTGATGTTGGAAACAAAACCTCTTGGAAAACTTGAGGAAAAAGGAATGGTGAAGAAAGGAATAAGAGAGGAGGAGGATTGAGTGAGAGCAGTTTCGTTATTGTTCACGTCAGAGATTAAAAACTTTAATCTTTGAGAAATAGTGTGAAAAATAAATTTAATAGGATAACCATTGCCTAATAAAGTCGAAATAATAAAAGAAAAATTCTCATTATGAAACCGTGGATGTGACAGTTTAAAAATTCTATCAGTCAATCCAATGATAACTCCTTTTTTATGTGACAGAGGATGGTGTGAGAAAAATGATAGAAATCTTCCTGAAAAAGTCGGTTTCCTATACCAATTAAATTCAATATAGTTATTGTTGATTATGATAGTTGTGTCCAGGAAATTTATACTGTTGTTGTTTGAATATTCAATGGTAAACCGTAGTCTATTGTGAAGCGAATTAAAAACCTGGAAAATATGTTGGATGTATTGTTTAGGAGCAGCAAGAACAATATCATCAACGTAGCGAACATAAAAGGGAAGGAAAACAGGAAGAGACGAAATTGCTCTGTCTTCCAAATCAGACATAATAATATTCGCTAAGATCGGGGAGAGAGGAGATCCCATGGGAGTGCCAAAAATCTGTTTATATATGACATTGTCAAATTGGAAGTAGGTGGAGTCCATAATAAGATTTAAAGAAATCAAAAATTCCTTATAAGGAATGTTGATGTTGTTTTTAATTAAATGCCATCTTTTAGCAATTCCTCCAATAACCAAATCTAATGGAACATTAGTAAAAAGACTCTCCACATCCAATGAGACCAAATCGTACCAATCATCTAAGAACACATTGTTAAGTCTTTTAATCAATTCAAAGCTATTCGCAATATGGCTATTCGGATTAGGTAAATTTTTGTCTAACATGTTGTGAAGGAAAGACGCTAGCGAATAAAGAGGGCTATTAATACAAGAGATGATGATACGTAACGGGCAATCTTTCTTATGGATCTTTGGCAGTCCGTAGGCACGTGGTAAGATCCCATCTGTACTCAATAGCGCTCTATAAGTACCGTTAGAGATGTAATCACTTATTAATTCTGTTTATATCCCGGGCTACTCGAACAAAGCATGAGAGAGCGAGGAACTGTAAGCAAACTGAAGCTATTATCAGTTTTTTCAAACGTAATCGCTTAATTCTCTCGAAGTCATGCTCACAATCAGTGAGCGATATAGACAGTCGAGATTTATTCGCAGAACCGATCGGCCAGCTCCGACATTTTCGGCGTCTTAGCGCTGCCGCCCTTGCGCTCTAGCTTCGTGGATTTTCTCACGTTTTCGAAGAAAATAAAATCGTCCTTCGTATCAAAAAGAGTTGCGATTTTCTTTCATCTTCCGCAAGATCCGAGAACACATAATTTTGCGCTTCGCGCTCAATCGTGGGTGAGTGCCGGCATCGGGAAAACGGCGTCGCGGTTGCCTCCCGAACAAAACTAATTTCCAACTAATTGCAACATTTACAATAGATTATCTACTGCAAATAATGCATTTTTTATGTTAGTGCAATTAAAGTTTAAAGTAGCATGATACCATATTGTGAGTTTTAAAAATAATTGCAAATTCTTATAAAGAATATACATAGAAAGATATTTTGTTATTAGAAATTGTTTAATTCAAAATAATATAAAAAGCATATAAGAATTGATCAATATAGTTATTATATAATTTAACATATAAAATGAAAAAGAATTATGACACACACACACACACACACACACACACACACACACACACACACACACACACATATATGTATACAATTGTGTCAAATACACAAACATTGCATTTAAATACATTAATAATTTAAGCAATAATTCTTACAAAATTTTGCATAAATAATTCTTAGACAATTTTGAATAAATAATTTTTTGAGAAAGATGCAGATGAAGAAAGAAATTTGTATAACGAAACTCCTTAATGTATATGTATATTATATCATTATACTATTTTTTAATATAACTTATAAAAATAATTTCAAATATCTAAAGAATTTTTAATTAAATACAAGCATTTTTACTGTAGACAGAGAAAACGCAATTAATAGCGACAATTATGGACATTAATGTCAAATAACATTGTCTAACGGTAAAAACTCAATAATAATGCTTATATAATAATAATGCGTATAATAACCCAGACAGCACACATGTCCAAAAGATATCTAAAAGACGACTTAAAGACGTCTTAAAGTCGTTTAGACGTCTTTAAGACATCGTTTGGCCTTTTTATGCTATCTGGGAATAATGCTTAATAACAATTATCAGCATCATTATCATAATAACCATAATGGCACCTATGAAATTATCAAACATGACAAACATATAATAGAACCAATACTTATTGTATGATAAAATGATGGTTGAAACGCTATAGTTGAAAATGATAAGTTATAAACTTATATTAAATGCGATGTTAAACTATAAATAATACATAAATAAGTAAAATATAAATAATATTATATGTAAGTGCTGAATATATATCTAAATTGGAACAAAATTTGTATAAATTAAAACTAAATTTGTATAAATAAAAACTATAATATAAATATAAAAAAACATAATCGAAATATTTTAGACACAACTTCAACATTTATCACATCGTTTTTAATTATTATTTAATTTACGAAAAATTTAAGAGTAAAATTTGCATGAAATATGCATTATTGTAATCACTCTACAATATAAGTCTAAAATTTTACATTCTGAATCTCTCACATTTAACTTTTATGTATACTTATAAATTTTCAAAAATAATAATATTAAAAAATTAAAAATTTATTTAAAAATTGAAAACTGAAAATTAATATAAAACAAAAAAGTAAAAAAAATTTTAATTAAAAAAACGGCGCTGCCAATAAAATTGGCATATATGCCAATTAAATATATATTTAACAGCAAATATAATTGCTGGACATTTATTATTAACTCTTTTAAGATCTTCTGGATCTTCAATTAATAATTTAATTATTATAATTCTCTTATATTATTTTCACAAATTATACTTTTTACTTTAGAAATTTCTATGAGATTTATTCAAGCTTATGTTTTTTCTATTTTATCAACTTTATATAGTATGGAAATCTAAAAGATTGAAATATTTCTAATTATTAGTCTAACATTTAAATTTAATGACCTAATTTCTTTAATTAGGTCATTAAACGCGGTTAATGATACATGTCACTAATGACACATATGACACATTTCATTAATATCGCAAATATCGCAAATAGAGACCCTCTAATAATCAAAATTGGATTCCTTATTTCGCGACTCTTATTAAAGGGTCTCTAATCGCAAAGCGTCATTAGCGCAATCTTCTGTCGAGAGTAGGAAATGTACGTTTTCTCTTTCTATGTGTTGTGTACATGTGCGTTGATGACCATGATGATGATAAAGACGTTTCTTAATTAAAAATTTTCATATTTCGACTTTGCGTTATGATATCTCCGTTTGTAGATCACGCAGCACAAAAATAAAGATACTTTCTTTATACAATTCAAACCCGCTCTATCGATTAAGGCTAGTAAGAATTCAATCCGTTCAGCCGTTATTGAAATCCGATAATCTGAGTTACTCTCAACTGTCCGACTCGCGTATAGATATACACGGAGTGCCGCGCTAATGCTTCGCATGAACTTGGCGCGAGACACTACCGTGTCTCTTGATATACTAATTATAAATTGAATGCACGTGTTATGTTTAGCAGACATACTAATTTTATGCGAATAACCTATCATATTACAAACAAGGAGAAAAATGAGATCCAAGCGCAGAAGAAAGAGAGAGAGAATATTTTCGTAAACATATCTTTGTTAGTTCTTTTTTTAATTTATCTTCGGCAATTATTAACAAAAATTATTTGCAAAACCGCTTTTTGCTCTCATTTTCCTTCTTATTTTTATATTATTTATTTGAGCTTTTTTATTTTTATTATCTGCCTATTACGTTTCTACACATACACTTTTTTACCTTCCGAATAAATGGATCCATATTCTGCGATCCTTCGCGATCTATCTCATGAATGTTCTCCCATTATATAGGATCAATGCGCGTGTCAGAAAGTATGATCTACGAAGAACACGTGCCATGAATTCGAAATGCGAATCTTCCTTCTCTTTTGTTTTACAAAGATTCGTTTCGTTTCTTTTTAAGTGCGAAAAGTATTTTTTTCTTTTTCAATTGTATTTTTAGAGAAATTTTTAAAAGTTTTTATTTTAGTCGATGATAATTAACAATCATAATATTAAAGAAATTAAAATATTAAAATATTAAAGAAATTCTTTCAGTGATTTATTATTGACATCTCGAGATTTAGATCTTTAGATTTTGATCAATATTTGCTAATTTTTTACAATATAAATGCAAACCATGATTGTTATCATTTTTGGTTTCTTAAAGCTAGAATTAAAATGTGCTTTTCCGAAAATCTGTGCTCTCATTATTTATAAAAAAGTGTTGTTATATAAAAGATTGATATATGTGTAGTATATATATATTTGTGTAGTAGAGTATTATGTGATTCATATATTTACACCACGTTAGAAAACTCACTTTCTATCAATGCTTTATCCAGAGAGTTTGCTCCGTTATATATAACATGATGTCTATAAAAGGAAAAACCAATCTACCGAACCATTAAACCTGCTTGATTTGAAGCCGTTGGCATCTCTTCTCGTTTGATGTCAGAATGGTTGCTGAAAGCTCAAGCGTTGCCACTAATTCATCTTGCTGAGAAACTTTCATCTCACACTAAATTAATTTTTTTTACTTTTAACAGCCCATAAGAATCAAATTGCTTCTTTAATATACTGAATCGTGAATTATATTATATATATATTTATATTTATTTATTTATATTTATACATGAGTTTTATATACATATTTTTCATTCATGTATAATTATATAACATCTATCCTTTTTACAAAGAAGATTAATTAGAAGCACCATAATAATTATTCTGTCTTACGTCCAAAATTATGTACTTAATGAAAACGAGGTCGATCACTCAAGTTAACCGTCAATTTCTCGTTGCACAATTGGACCTGCAAATGACGAACTTTCCTCGCTTCGTTTATGTTATTATAGTTTTATTCGCGTTTCGCACCGTTATTTCGCTGAATCCCCTTCAATTTGCACAGCTCGTACAAATACTCATAGAGACCATCGTACACCAATTATTTCATTACAATCAGATCCCGGAGACTAATGATCGCAATTTGTCTGAGACCTTCAGAGGTACCGCACGCATCTAAATACGTCGATGACCCGTATGTAAAATTTGAGAGCCCGAAGGCAGAGATTTATTTTCGAGCGCGAGAGGAGCAAATGGAATTAACGAGCGCTGCATATAAAATGACTTAAGGTGCGCTTCATTATATTTCGCATGTCATAGGACACGTTGATTTTTAAACTAAAACGAATAACACTTATAAAAAAAAAAATTACGTTCAAATTGTACTTACTCTATACAGTGCTGGGATTTACTTGCAACTTTCGGCCAGATTTCTTAGCTTATGCCTACTGTTCCCCTCTTACCGCTCGCGCCGCTCGTAACTAAGGAACGTTCAGGAACGTGCGCGTCACAAATATAATGTGTCTATTAAAATATTAAAATTTAAATCAGAATAGGTTTGGGTTAGGTTATATCTTCCGGAAGTGGAGCCCCTCCTACGGGGGGGCGGAACCTACTGTCTCCAAGCATGTACTTTGCAAGATAAAACGAAGTTCACATGGGTTTGCAACTTTTCACGCGAAGCAAGGTTCATCTCAAACCAAATTTTAGTTTTAAATTAGAAATAGGTTTAGGTTAGGTTATATCTTCCGAAAGTGGAGCCCTCCCATAGGGAGGGGCGGAACACACTGTATTTACGCATGTATATTTCACCTTGACTCTTAAAACGTACATAATGTCTAAAAGTTTGTCACGGACGACTTCCGCGAACCACCGGCGGATAGTCGCAGCCGGGATCAGGATTCGGTTTGTTGGGCAAGCGTATCAAAAAGTACATATTCGACATTAAATAAATCTGTTTTAATTTCCCTTAGAAATTAAAACAGATTTATTTAATGTCGAATATGTACAAGAGAAATGTGAGTGTAAGTGTGTATGTAAATACAAACGTGTATGGTGTATGAATGTGCGATATAAATGTACGGTGTGCGATGTGTGAATGTACGGTATAATTGTGCGTTATAAATGTACTGTTTACGGCGTGTGAATGTATTGTATAAATGTACGATAAATGTACGGTGTGCGGTGTGTGAATGTACGGGACAATTGTGCGGTATAAATGTACGGTGTACGGTGTGTGGTGTGTAAAAGAATACCGTGTATAATTGCTCGCTAAATCGCGCGATTCGGAAATGAGAATGCATTTAAAGGCTTCGCGTAATGCAAAAACGCGTCAGCTGTTCCGATTGAATACGCGGTCGATGACCGCGTGACGTACGCGCACTGAAATATATACTAACTGGAATGAGCGCTGGCGTACAAAACCATTGTCTTCGTGCGTGACGAGAGAGAGGTCCCAAGTTCCTCGGTTATCTTTGTCTAACTTACATTGTGGTCAAGAGTGGGGAGGATACAGTCCGAGCAAAAAGTCACACAAACAAAGATAGAATGACACTTTATTACACAATGGTGAAATACTGTTGCATTTGCAAGGAAAAATGGACATCGGACAAAGATATATCCTTTTTTCAGGTAATAAAATTTTCTGAAATATACAAATATAACCTGTAATAGTTTTCTTAAATATTGGATTTATTAATTCTATGTTTTGTACTTATAATTTTCCAAAAAATGAAGATATATTAAAGGAATGGATACGTGCTATACCAACAGTGAAGCAATTTCGATCACATTTACGAGTGTGTCATACTCATTTTCATAAATCAGATTATTGTCGGATCAGTAACAAACTCATATTAAACAAAAATGCAATTCCAAGTATTTTTCCACAACCTGTATTGTTGGATATCACCAACTGTTCATATGAGATGACAAGTAATTCAGATAATGAATCATTCTTAAGGAACGAAAGTATGCCGTCTTTAGAGAATATAAATATAAAAATTATTAAAAATGTCAGACTCGTGAATATAAAATTAAAAGTATAAATTGGTATAAGTGGCAATGCGAGTCTAGTGTCGAAATTATTACACCGCTATTTATTGTACAAAAGACAATCATATAAAAACATACATATAATAAATATACATTTGAGTGAGTTACGAACGTTTCGACCCTATTTTTGGGTCATCTTCAGCGCAAATTTAAACTAACTAAGCAATGAAATAATACAAATTTGGAGTCAAGCATAAAAGTGCTGTCTAAAAATACGTTTCAGTTGAATGATGCGGTGTCTCATTGTTGACGATGTCTGCAATTTAAACAATCCGAATCTTTCAGCAAATAAAATACATCAAACCAAACAACAATTTGAATTGATAAAATACCTTAAATAAATTAGGATTAGAGATGGGCAGATGGTTCGCGAACCGTTCAATTGAATCAGTTCACATCAAAGAGCGCTCGGAAACGAGTCTATAAAAAAGGAACCGTGGTTCCTGAAGAACCTGTTGGTAAGTGTAGGAACTATTGTAGTAATTATTCTGTTGGTAAGTGAAGGAACTATCGAATCATGCAAACCCTGTTCCGTTTCTGCCGTCAATCTGCTATCAGAGATTGTGTGCGCAGATCCTGCACGATTTTTGGTATCAATTTGCTATCAAATTGCGCCTCACAGATCCTGTTAAATTTCTGCTATCAATTTGCCGTCAGTTATATCTGCAGGCTTTACTCGATTTCTGCCGATAATTTGACATCAAATTTCATTGCGCAGATCCTGCTTGGTTTCTGCCGACAATCTGTTGTCAAATTGCGTCGCACAGATCCTGTTCAATTTTTGCCATCAATCTGCCGTCAGTTATATCAGCAGGCTCTACTCGATATCTGCCGAGAATTTGATATCAAATTTCATTGCGCAGATCCTGCTCGGTTTCTGCAACCAATCTGATATCAAACTGTGTTGCGCAGATCTTGCTCGATTTCTGCCACCAATCTGCTATGATAATTTTAAACAAATCCTGTTCAGTTTCTGCTATCAAATTATGTCAGCAGGTTTTGTAACATTTCTGCTGACATTCTGTTATCATTATTTGATATAACAAATTTTTTATACAATCTGCAATCTTACTGTCGACAAAAATTTGTAGCAGAAATTGACAAAATCTGTTTGAACAGACTTTGCTGACTGGGTAGTGAGATTTTAAATAAACTAATTAGTCAATTAGTCGACTCACAAGCCGTTTGTTTAACGTGCGACGGTTGGACAAATATTAATAATATCAGTTTTTATGCTCTTACTGCTCATTATTTGGATTCAAATACACATCTTAAATCATATTTGTTAGAATGTTCAGAATTTAGCGATAGGCATACTGGTTTGAATATTTCTCAATGGATTGACACAGTCTTAAAAAAATTCAATATAGATTTTAAAATTTGTGCAGTGGTGACAGACAACGCAGCTAATATAAAATCTGCTGTTAATATTTTAAAATTAAGACATATTTCTTGTTTTGCTCATTCATTGAATCTCGTTGTACAAGATGCTATTGACAAAAACATTAAAGATTTAGTCGAAAAGACCAAAAGCATTGTACAATATTTCAAACAAAGTAGCTTCGCTTTGGCAAAACTGCATGAGATGCAAAATAACTTAAATAAAGATCATTTAAAATTGAAACAGGATGTATCTACTCGGTGGAACTCCACTTTTGATATGTTTGATCGTTTTTTTTTAAATAAGGAACCTATTATTTCTGCTTTGGCATTGTTAGGATATAAGAATACTTTGCAACCAGAGGACTGGGACCTAATGGAGCACTGTATAAATATATTACGGATATTTAACGAAATTACGATAGAAGTATCGTCAGAAAAAAATGTTTCTCTATCAAAGACTTCTGTTCTCTCTAGAGTAATGATCAGAAAAGTGAAAACATATTTAGAGAATAATACGTTACCGTCAATGATAAAAAATTTAGGTGAGAGGTTAATAGAAGGTTTGGCAAACCGATTTGGGGAGAGAGAAGGAAATGATTTAATTGCCCAATCGATATTCTTAGATCCCAGATTTAAAAAACAGGGCTTCGGAGATGAAAACAAGTTTCAGGCAACATATCAGAATCTAATAGCGAAAATTAGAGCTTGCACTAGCCAGGAATCTCCACAGTCTTTGTCCCAACATTCCCAACCAGTCCAATCTTTTTTGACGACATCTTCGACAACCTCAGTTTGGGAAGAATTTGATACCACAATAAACCACCTACAAGGAATGCACAACCCCTCTACTGCAGCAATTATAGAGTTAGACAAATATTTGGCCGAACTCCACGTTACCAGGACAAATGATCCTCTAATTTGGTGGGAAGCAAGAAAAAATCTATACCCAAATTTATATAAAATGATGCTCAAAAGGCTCTGCATCCCTGCAACTTCGGTCCCATGTGAAAGAATATTTTCTAAAGCGGGACAAATTTGTAATGAAAAAAGGAGCCGATTAACAACAAAAAAAATAAATCAAATTTTAGTTGTGCAACATAATGTTAAATTATTATAATTTTTATTATAATAAATTAACATTATTATAATTAATATATTATTAATTAAAAAAATTATAATAAATTAACATTATGTATAAATTAACATTATGAATAAATTAATAAATTAAAAAAAATAAAGAATAATTATTTATTTATAAGGAACCGATGAATCGTATAAAAGAATCAATTCACTTAAGAGAGCGAACCGACTCTGAAACACTCACTGAAGTGAACCGTTTTGCCCATCTCTAATTAGGATAAATAAGTAGACTAAATGTAGAAAAATAAATAAATAAGAGTTCTAAAATTTAAAAAATTAAAAAATTAAAAAATTACGGAGTTAAAACTGTATAAAGGAACACTAAAAAATTCACTTACTTCCAGACATCGAAAACATTGGCAGACAATAAAGGTGAAGAGAGACCGACCATTGTTATTTATTAAGAGACAAAATAATGGTCTAAATTTGCAGACGGATACCGAACGTTTACCCGAAATTTATTTAAACATTGTTAATAATTTACCAAAAATTTAATAGTTCGATCTCTTGTACCACATTTGAATTTTTGTGACTTTGCGCATGTTTATATTTATATATTATTATCGACTCGCTCTGACTCCTTTATAAAGTAGCCTCGTTACGTCTCGAGGACTGGTCAAATTTTTGTCGTTGAGATGAGTCAGTCTCTCTTCACCTTTATTGTCTGCCAATGTTTTCGATGTCTGAAAGTAAGTGAATTTTTTAGTGTTCCTTTATACAGTTTTAACTCCGTAATTTTTTAATTTTTTAATTTTTTAAATTTTAGAACTCTTATTTATTTATTTTTCTACATTTAGTCTACTTATTTATCCTAATTTATTTAAGTTATTTTATCAATTCAAATTGTTGTTCGGTTTGATGTATTTTATTTGCTGAAAGATTCGGATTGTTTAAATTGCAGACATCGTCAAAACAACAATGAGACACCGCATCATTCAACTGAAACGTATTTTTAGACAGCACTCTTATGCTTGACTCCAAATTTGTATTATTTCATTGTTTAGTTAGTTTAAATTTGCGCTGAAGATGACCCAAAAATAGGGTCGAAACGTTCGTAACTCACTCAAATGTATATTTATTATATGTATGTTTTTATATGATTGTCTTTTGTACAATAAATAGCGGTGTAATAATTTCGACACTAGACTCGCATTGCCACTTATACCAATTTATACTTTTAATAAATATAAAAGATGTATCATATACATCACCCCCCAGAAGAAAAAAGTATTTCATCTTTGGAGAATATAAATATAGATGATGTGTCATATACGCCACCAGAAAAAAAAGAACGGAGGAAAAAGAAATACAAGCATTTCCCAGTGTTAAGGTATTTATTTGTTACTTCAAATTTACTTTACTCTTATTTTTTATCTGTATAATAATTTTTGGATAACATTTTACATAACAAATTAGGATGTAATAACGCAGATATCTCCACAGCGACTTAAACCAAGTATGCAGGAAGAAAAATTGAAACATGAAATCCGTAATCTGAAGATGAGATTATACCGAAGAGATATAAAACTTTCAAATGTAACAGATATGTTAAAGCAATTAAAAAATGTAGGTATATCTGAGTTAGAAGAAGAACTACTTAATCGTTTCAGTGGTTTAAAATTGGACATATTACAAAATGAGTTTCAAAATTATGATAAAAAGACTCAGAAACATTATTCAGATAAAATGAAAATGTTTGCATCTACGTTATATTTTTATTCTCCAAAGGCGTACAATTTTCTTCGTAAGCATTTAAGTCTGCCCCATGAGGCAACATTACGAAAACATATTGCACAATTTTCATGCAAAGCAGGTTTTCTTGATGGAGTTTTTCAATTCTTAAAAAAAGAAAGTATCGATTGTGATTATTTAAAAGATGTAGCTTTAATAATAGATTCTATGTCTATTAAATGTAATGTAATATATGACAAAAACGATGGTATGTTCAAAGGATATGTAAATTATGGATCTATTGGAAAAGATTTGAAATTACAATATAATGAAACTGATATTGCTTCAGAAGTTTTAGTATTTCAAATAGTTTCATATAGTACTAAATTTAAAATTCCAATAGCTTATTCTTTTGTGAATAAAATTACAAGCGACAGTCAAAGCAAGTTACTTATTGAAGCAATTAAAAAATTGTATGATGCTGGAGTTACAGTACGTTCCATAACTTGTGATGGAGCAAAAGTTAATTTTTCTACTATAAAAAGGTTGTTCTTTTACCTCTGAGATAATGACATTCACTTTAAACATCCATGCAATAATTGTAACGTTTATGTAATATTTGATGCGTGTCACATGATTAAACTAAGTAGAAATGTTTTTGCAGAAAAAGGTTTATCTTCTGCAAGTGAAAAGATATTATTTGAGTATGTTAAAAATCTGCACAATCAGGAAGAAAATATTGGTTTAAAATTCTCAAATCGTTTAAGTTCTAAACACATTAATTATCACAATACAAAAATGTAAGTTTTTTTAGCAGGTAATCAGTTGTAATGTTGCTAACGCCATTGATTATTTAAGAAACGATAGGTGTAAACTGTTGGGCAGAGTATGCAACACTATGCACTGTCAAACACGGCTTTATTACAGCAATGTATGAAATACAGTGTTGAATGCAGTACGATATAACACGTCAGCAAATCCGTTATAATGAAGAAGAAAACTGATACAAAGGAACACTCAGAAAGGAAGTGACGCAATCTGTGTAGAAAAAGAAAAACTAATAAGAAGGCCCGCGGTAAAGGCTCGCGGTAAATCGTGACTGTGGCGCCACATACGAGGTGGGCGGCAGAAATGAATCTCCAACACTCTCCCTCATTTATATAGTCCACCGCTTGTAATATTACTCTATTCCACTGAGACCGAGCCCTCGGACACAATAATTGTGTTTCTTCCTTGGCAATTGCTTAGTGAGTATATCTGCCAGCATCTCTTCCGTAGGCAGATATTCGAGCTTCATTGAGTAGTTGTTCAAAACCTCTCGAATAAAATGTTGACGAATTTCAATATGTTTTGACCTTGCATGGTAAACGGGATTACGCGCTAATTCACCCGCACCTTGATTATCGTTGTAAAGAGTAGTATCTGTTAATCCTTCGAATCCTAGTTCCTTCAGGAAGTTGGTGAGATAAACAGCCTCCTTGGCCGCGTCAGTCAATCCCAAGTATTCCGCTTCTGTCGATGATAACGCAACTGTCCTCTGTTTGCGAGACTCCCATGTAATAGCGCCTCCCGCTAGTATGAAAGCAGATCCAGTGTATGAGCGTCTATCTATCGCACAACTTCCCCAATCAGCGTCTACATAGCCCAGTAGGTTTTTGTTTGTGCGTTTGAAACATAGGTTCACGTCGACAGTGTTCTTCAGATATCTGAGCACATGTTTCGCTGCCATCCAATGTTTCTTCTCGTGTCCACAGTTGAATTGACTTAATACACTTACCGTGTGGGCAATATCAGGCCTAGTGCCTATGGCTAAATACATTAAACTGCCCACGAGCTCTCTGGATGGAATCGTATCATCATTCTTTTCGGAGTCACCCATTGTTAATTTGCAGCCACTGGCCATTGGGGTGCTCGATGTCTTGCAGTCTGTCATTCCAAACTTCACCAGTAAATCTTTGATGTAATTGGATTGGGATAGACGAAAACTCTCCCTGTCTTTGGTAATTTCTATTTCTAAACAACATCGGGCTTCTCCGAGATCCCTGACCGCGAACTGACTCTTTAGCATTTCGATGATTTCTTGAATCATTGTACGGCCCCTTGAGGCGATTAAAACGTCATCGACATAAACCAGGAGAAAAATTGTTTTTTCCCTGTTTACATAAATGCATGGATCGGCATTTGTCGGAGTAAGGCCAGCGTCCTTGAGTACGTCGTGAAGTCTTAAGTACCATCTACGTCCAGCCTGACGAAGCCCATATAACGCCTTTTTCAGAAGGCAAACCTTTGGTCCTTGACGAAGTTGCGATAACATCGCTTTGGCGTTGCCTCGTAAATGTCCCGCCGATTTGTCCTGTGTGATTCTCATCAGCATTTCCTCTAGATGCTCCGGCATTTCCATGTAAACTACGCTATCCATGACTCCGTGTAAATACGCTGCAGTGATGTCTAACTGCGATATTGACATCCCGAATTGGGCTGATAAGGCGACCAATAATCTTAGCGATCCGAGCCTTGCCACTGGAGCAAAAGTCTTCGAAATCAATCCCAGGGCGTTGTGAGTAACCTTTTGCTACTACTCTAGCTTTTCTTCTTTCTAGCTTTCCGTCCGCTCCATGCTTGTTCTTTAGGATTGTCCTGCACTTGACGACGTTTACACCCTTAGGTCTATCAACAAGCTCCCAAGTGTCATTGGCAACCAAATTCTTTACTTCCTCGTAGATCACTTCCTTCCATTCGGCAGCATCGGGACCTGAAACAGCTTCAAAAATAGATATCTCTCCCGCAAATAAAGCATACCTTGAATCGTGCCACTCGACATCATCATCTGAAGATGATTCGACAATCATGGAATCTGGCAATTGCTTCTTGCTGCTCCTCAAATTATATTGCCTTGTTGGAATATCTGGTTTTTTGTTTGTCGCTCCCTTCGGGCGTCCGGGTGTGCGTTTGGCGGGCGTCGCGCCCTCATCTTCTCTCTCAGTTTCAATATTTTTATCAGTCTGTTGACTTTCGGATGATGCAGTAACCGGATTGCGGCTGTTCGCCCCAATGTCGGTGTCGCGTGACTCCTCCATTGTCTCAAGATTATCCTCGATATTGAATCTGCCATTCTTTGTCTCTTCGGTGATTATATCCTCAACAGAATCCGTCGTGTAGAATTCGTTGAAGAACTTAACGTCTCTAGCGATATGGATCTTCCGATCCTTTGGACTCCATACTCTGTATGCCTTCGATACTTCAGAGTATCCTACGAAGATGCCTTCCAGTCCGCGAACATCAAATTTTCCCTTGCTTGGAGATTTGTTCAGAATAAACACCTTGCTACCAAATATTCGCAAATGCGATATGCTCGGGCGTTTTCCAAACCATTTTTCAAACGGCGTTCCCGAATTCAGGCTTTTGGTGACACACCGATTCCTGATGTAGTTCGCGGTCGCAACAGCTTCGGCCCAAAATGACGCCGGAAGTCCAGATTAGATCATCATGCATCTCGCAGCCTCAACTAGGGTTCTGTTTCTACGTTCGGCGACTCCATTTTGTTCAGGACTGTACGATACTGTTAGGCGACGGCGAATACCGTGTTCCTTGAATAGATTATCTAGAGTGGAATTACAGTATTCTTTACCGTTATCCGACTGAACCGCCTTGATTTTTTGTCCAGTTTGATTCTCAGCTAGCTTCATAAACTCCTTAAATTTTTCGGCTACTTCGCTCTTGTTGCGTATGAAGTACACTTCACACCACCGGCTACAATCATCTATGAAGATAACAAAATAGCGCGCACCGCCTTCAGATTCCGTACGCATGGGCCCACAGACGTCTGTGTGTACGATGTCTAGTATGCCCGAAGCTCTATGGCTTTTAGCTGGGAACGAAGTACTTGATAATTTTCCTGCGGCGCATATCTTACAGTCAGTCATGACAGAGCCATCATTGAGTTTTATGCCGTTCGCTGAATGGGACTTCCACATTAGGCTCACATCCTTTTCATTGAGATGTCCTAGACGTTCGTGCCACATCTTGAATTGAGATCGTTCGTCCTTGCGTGCCGCGTGTGCTTTTTGAGAAAAGTCCTCCTGGAGATCAAACAGATCACCTATACGATTGGCTATTGCGGTTACATTACCTTGTAAATCCTGAATGACCGCGTGACCTTGTTTAAACAAAACTTCGTGTTGATTGTCCACAATCTTAGCAACTGATAGAAGATTGGTCCTTAAATCGGGAACATATAATGTATTTTTCAGCCTTATCTTCCTTGCATCGCTTCCGTCCGAAGCTGTTACCTTAACATCTCCCATCGCCTCGATCTTCGTAGTAGAATCGTTAGCGAGATTCAATCCGCTAGTGATATTTTTAGTGTTCGTGAAAAGATCCTTATTACTACATAAATGCGAAGTGCAACCGCTATCCAAGCATCAGTTTCTTGATGCTCTATCATTGTTTATCAACAACGTTGTTTCGGTTGCTAGCAGCGTTGTTTCAGTTGCGTGGTTCGATCTTTTATTAGTATTTGCTCTTTTGGAGAAGCAGTTTGCAGCCTTATGTCCAGGCTTTTTGCAGTAATTACATTTAAGTCGTGTGTGCGCGGACGATGATGTATCCTTGTTGCTGTTTCCTGTTTTACTCTTCGAGGTATGATGCTGATTCTGTTTCACAAATAGAGCACCGGTTTCGCTATCGGCTGATTTTTGTTTACGTGCCTCACTTTCCTCAATTATTTTAATCTTTAACATGTCAGCATCTGGCAGATCGTCGCGAAACTCTATCGCACATCTAAACGTATCGTAACTACTAGGGAGGCTATATAATATTAGGTGCGCAACTAAGTTCTCGCTGTTTTTTTTATGAAAATGCAACTTTATTGTGAAAAAATGGTTACAAATGAATCATTCAAAGTATTGCCCATCGCTAGCTACAACTTTTTCCCATCTTTCTGGCAGAGCTCGAATACCGTTACGGTAAAAGTGTTCATCTTTTGAGGCTATCCACGAATCAAGCCATTTTTTGATGTCTTCATATGAGCGGAACTGCTAATCAGCCAGACCATGTGCCATCGAACGGAACAAGTAATAATCGGACGGCGCAATATCTGGGGAATATGGCGGGTGGGGTAGGACTTCCCATTTGAGCGTTTCCAGGTAGGTTTTAACGGGTTTGGCAACGTGAGGCCGAGCGTTGTCATGCTGTAGAATCACTTTTTCGTGCCTCTGCTCGTATTGTGGCCGTTTTTCGCGCAGTGTTCGGCTCAATCGCATCAATTGAAGTCGATACCGTTCCCCAGTGATGGTTTCGTTCGGTTTCAACAGCTCATAATAAATAACACCGACCTGGTCCTACCAAATACACAGCATAACTTTCGCAGCGTGAATATTCGGCCGAGCCGACGACGTAGAAGCATGACCGGGCAGTCCCCATGACTTTCTTTTCTTTGGGTTGCTGTAATGAATCCATTTTTCATCACTCGTCACGATGCGATGAAGAAAACCCTTCCTTTTTTGCCGCTGGAGCAGTTGTTCACAGGCGAAAAAACGACGCTCAACGTCCCTTGGCTTCAAATCATAAGGAACCCAAGTTCCTTGCTTTTGAATCATTCCCAACGCATGCAATCGCTTGGAAATGGCTTGGCGGGTAACTCCTAATGCTGATGAAAGCTCTTGTTGCGTTTGGCATGGATCCTCATCGAGCAATGCCTCCAATTCAGCGTCTTCGAAGGTTTTTGGTCTTCCTTCACGCGGACGGTCGTCAACATCGAAATCACCGTCTTTGAAGCGACGGAACCAATCACGGCACGTTGTTTCACTTAGAGCAGCATCTCTGTAAACTTTATGGAGCTCTCGATGCGCTTCAGCCGCCGTTTTCTTCGAATGAAAGAAGAAAATCAACACTTCCCGCAAATGACAATTATTTAGCACAAAATCAGACATTTTCACACAACCAAAAGTATATGACGCCAAAACAAAATCACTACTGTGTCAAAACGGTTTGTTTACCATATGTCTAAGCTTGGTTCATGACGTTTTGGATATGTCGAAATCGACCAACACTTATTGGTGGCGCAATCTATTGACAAACAGCGGGAACTTAGTTGCGCACCTAATATAATAATTGCGAGCATATCACCATTTATTTCTACATTCATTGCCTGCAGCTTGTCAACCGCATCAAAAAGGTCATTTAAGTGGTCCTTGACATCGCCACCTTCTGGCATTTTATGCAGCATGAGACGTTTTAAAAGAGTTGCCTTACGTGCAGGTCCTTTTGATGCATAGATCGACTCTAATTTGTCCCAGACATCCTTGGACGTCTCGCAACCTCGGATTTGTTTGAGCTCCGATGGATTGATGGACAAAATAAGATCCGATTTCGCCTTGCGATCCTCGATGATCCACGAATCATGTGCTGCTTGTGAGGATGCTCGTGTGGCATGATCGGTTGAAATCACAGGTTTCGGTTTCTCTCCGGAAACATACGCCCATGTGTCGTTTTTCACTAACAATGCCTCTGCTTGTATACGCCACGTATCGTAGTTATTTCTGGAAAGCAGTTCTAGGCGAGTAGAATTTATAATATTGTGTGACATATTGTCTCTGTATGTGTGAAACTAACTTACGCGATATTTCAATAATATTCGGTACTAAGTTTCGTTTACCGTACGCTCTTAGAACGGGATCCGCTATCGTATCAAGGAGATTGTCCGGTGAAGAAGATCGATTCTGAATCTGGTTTATGCAACTACTGAATTTATCCGAATAATAGATAGATTATTTGATTTATTAAATAGCAGGAATTCATATGGCTCAGGATTTAAATCACCACTTTCTTTGTCCAATTTTAACTACTGGAATGATATTTTGAATGAATCAGAAAGATACATTCGTAATCTAACATGTGAAGGGAAACCAATATTAAAACATAAGAGAAACACTTTTGCCCTCGGATTTCTGATTGATATAAAAAGTATTCGTGAATTAGCAATAGATTTGTTAAGTAAAACAGAGAAACCTTTAAAATTTTTTCTTACCTATAAGACTTCTCAAGATCATATAGAACTGTACTTTTGTTGTCTTCGTTCACGTGGTGGTTTCAATAACAATCCTAATATTCAGCAAGTTTTGTGGTCTGTACGGCAACTTTTATATAAGAATTTTGTAAGTTCAAGTATTAATGCTAATTGTTTATCAGACGGTTTTAATTCTACACCTATTTATGAATTCCGATCAAAAAAAAAGGACTCTTTGAAAAAAACTTAGACAATAACATGTTACATATTAGTGATGATCTGCTTCAGGCACTCGATAATAACGATTTATCTCATTATGAAGAAAATATTCTTTATTACATAACTGGTTATATTGTTTCTAACTTCGTGAAGATTTGCAATTGTTCTTACTGTCATGATATATTACTTTTATCGCCAAAGGCTCGAGACCACGAATACACTGTTCAATCAAATAATTGCGCGTCTTTTTTAACTTTTGTAACTAAGGGACGGCTATGGTTTGCGTCTGATGTTGCATATGACATAATCAAACTCGCAGAAAAAATTTTTAAAACAGAACTTAACGTTGGATTTATGGGAAATATTAATTTAAAAAATAGAATAACAGCAATAGCTATAAAATATTATATAGACAAGATCTCTTTAATGTTTAAACCTTTACATCCAATAACAGATACCTCAAATCAATGGGAAGAGTTGTATGAAATTCAAATTATAAAATTCATGATTGATTCTTTTTGTAAAGTAAGATTAAATGCATATGCAAAAACTAGCACTTTACAATATTTAGGGAAAAAGGCAAATCTGCGACAAAAACTGCATAAAACAATATTGTTTTATCACATTTGAAATATGCTTTTCTACATTTTTATTTACTCTCTCTCTCTTTCTTTTTTTGCGTTTATTAACAAAATTTTTTTATTTTGCAAGATAAAGAAGAAATTTTTGTTATATATTAATATATTTTATAATATATTTTAATATTTTGTTTTTTATATATATACATATATGTACTGTTTATGCATGTTACACATGTTTTCTGCATTGTACAACTACATTACTTAATTTTTTTTAAATAAATATTATTCTTTGTGCTAGCATTCTTTTTATTATGTTTTTTCTTATGCTGTTGTTGGCTATATCTTGGCTCTCTTTTTAAAATAGCATGAAAAAGGGTGATTTCAAATTACTATTACTTTTCAATCTTTCATTTACATGTTTATTAATTTAAAAAGCTTTCTGTACTAATATTTCATACAATTTATTTCTTACTGCAATTAAAAAATTACAATTTCTTATAAATTAATTATAAATTTCTTTTGCCGTAGGTACAATGAAAAAATTTAAAGGTCGCATCCTTAAATGATGAAAATTAAATAAAATATTTACAAAAGGTCGGAAATAAACAAATTCTTAAGACATTAACTCGAAGGGCAAATCAAGCATTTTTCATGTAAAAATTTAAATATAATAATAATATTTGCTGACATATATAATTGTTCTAATGTTACCGTTATATACATTTGATGCCTCAATTAAAAATATCTTTTATCATATTTAATTATATCTTTATGTTTAATTAAATCTTTTCTTATATTTAATTATTCCTTTTTGTTGAATTAAATTTTTTATTATATTTAATTATATCTTTTTATTTTTTATTAAATTTTTTATTATATTTAATTATATCTCTTTATTTTTTATTATATTTAATTATATCTTTTTATTTTTTATTAAATTTTTTATTATATTTAATTATATCTTTTTATTTTTTATTATATTTAATTATATCTTTTTGTTTAATTCTACAATCTTAAAGATTATTTTATTCTTACATTTTATGTTAGACGTGTAAAACAATATATATACATATACAGGGTATCCCATTTTAAATAACGACCTCAAATATCTCCCGAACAATACGTTTTACAGAAAAATGTTTCAGACAAAAGTTGTATGGTTTCGAGGGGGCCATAAGGTGGTACCATTGGTTTGACCTTGAAGAGTCATTTGAAGGTCACGTGAAGGTCACCTTGAATTTTTCAAATGGAACATCCTATATATTTTTGCACATTCTTGTAGCTCATCTCGGGAGCTTTCCAAAATACTATAATTAAGTGAGTTTTCATTAAGTACTTTCCGAGTTATGAGGCTTGAAATAATTTCTTAATTTTACATAAACCGTAAAATATCTTGTAAAATATTCATTTTTCGATTATCTTACCTTAATACTTTTACGTACAAAATAATGAGAGGAATCAATTGGTGTAAAGAAAACACATAATTGTTTCGAAAAAAAAAATGTAATTGTTAATTGCAAATTAACAATTACAATTACAAATTTAACAATACAATTACAACATTTCGTAAAACAGTGATATCATTAAAATGCTTTTAAGTAAGCTGAATGCAAGTTGCGAGATCACCATCCTTCATAGAGACGTTTATTCGTTCTATCATATTGGACCGAATGGTAACTTATAAAGGCTTGCAAGTCCTTGCGAACGACAGAAGAATAGACATTACCATCAATACAGGATATGTATTCGAATGGTGGAAAATCAAGTATGTCAGTAATTTCTAAGAAAATAATTATAAAAATAATTTATATTAATTTTTTAAGAGGAATCCTCAAGTATCCTTCTCCAAGAATTCCTTAAAAATCTAACTAAATTATATACGTCATACATTAAATAGATTTATATCCATGGAACAATCAAATATATGTTATATATAATAATCTTACAAAAAATATTTGGTATAACTTATCTCTTATTACATTGTTAACTGTTTACACAGGATTACAAGAACTAAATATAAATAATAAGTAACTATTAATAAAGAGAAAAAGACAAAGAGAAAGAAAAAAGGAAAAGAAATATTTTTTTCTCTTGCATAGCAAATGAAAATTCCATAGGCGAGATTAAAAAAATATATTTTATTTATTTTTAGATACTTATATCCCTATTTAAGATCATACAATTGCGTAATAGCGCAACCAAAGAAACCGGCTTCCGAATTTATGAAGGTAGTAACTTTTCTGTCGCCGGGAGTAATGGTGAAATTAATCGGGATATGTTTGTTAACTTTCGTAGTTTTTGTAAAAAGCGTGGGATATATAAAGGCTGGGCTAGAGGTGATAAGACTTGCGCTAAATTAATAATAAATTTTTTATGTATAGTTATGTATGTCTTGAATCTTATTTAAATAAATATGCTAAATTATTTTATAAGCTACTAAAGATACGAAAAAATTTTTTCTAAGTTATTTTATTTAGAAACTGAAATTATATATCTATAGTATTACCTAATTAGTTTTTTGTGATAATGATAATAGAAGAAGTTTTAAAGACAATTTTGTTCTTTAAATGATATATTTTCCATCTTTTATGTGATATTAATTGTTGAAGTGAATTCAGAAATCTACTTATTAAAAATTATTCAAAATTATAAAAGATTGTAAATTAATGAAACAATTTTTTAAAAGTAAAACATAAATACTACTAAATTATATTAAATTCATTATAAATTAAACGTCATTATATTAAATTAACATTATATTAAACATATTGGTAAATATAAAGGATATTTATTGAAATTTAATAAGAAAGACGTTTAATTTACAAGCTTCGATGATTTTAAATAACTTTTTATTAAGTTATTGTTTTAATAAGCGATATCACATTAAGAGCAAAAAATATCATGCTCAAAAACATTTAATTGACTTTTAAATCTTTTTTATTATTATTATTATTATTATTATTATTAAGACCTTTAAAAAATTATACAATAATATTATCATATAACATTACCGAGCAATTTTTATATGAACTTGTAATATTCCGTACATTTAATTGTTTACATGATAATAATACAAATATTTTTATAATCTTTACAAATACATCTTCTTATTATTTAGGAACATCTTTATATCATACATAAATTACTATATTTATTTTAAAGTAAAGCATCTGCTATATTTGAATTTTAATCACAAATTTTTTATAATAAAATGGTATGAATTTAATGATATTTTAAGATATAAGTGGTACATATTAATTTAATTGGTACTTCTTTTTAAGATGCCGATTACACTTTATATGGACCGAAGATGTTTAAGAATATGATTGAATATGATCCTGTACTCTAATCGCGTTACAAAATAATTAACTACAAAGATTGCATCGAACATGTCCAAAATTCGTCGACCGCTGTATGTGTTGGAGACTGCTACTCTTTGTACTACAGAATCAAAAATCGAGATCTTATTAAATCAAAAATGTTGCGTCCGATGATACGATCGTATATCATCCGTGAGAATTGGCCACTGTACAATCGCGCGAATGATGTTATACATCGAATGATGCAGGCTGGCTTGATTAAAAAAGTTCAAGATGAATTTCTCTTGGAAATCAAACGCAAAAAAGAGAAACGTATCGCTTTAATGAAGAAAAGCTTCAGTGTAATGTCACTAAAGCAGTTAACGTTCAGTTTTTATATTCTTGGATTTGGATTGGCTTGTGCCATTATAATCTCTGTGCTAGAGTTGGCAATCGGTGGTTCTATTCCCGTTAAAACAGGAATGTAATCGGAAGAAAGAAAAGAAAAATACGAGAAAGAAAAATGAATCTGGAACAAATAGTGAACTTTCGATATTAGCATTAAAAATCGACTTGCAATTTAAAAGATTGTATAAATGACAATTAGTCTCACTGAAGAAACAATACATATCTAAATTAGGTACATCAACAGAGAACGAAAATCAAAGACAATATGTGTCAAAACACTTGTATACTCTTGAGTTTAATCCTGAATTTCTCACAGTTCAAGAGAATTAGCAAAATATTTATGTTAAAGTCACAGGATAACTGGACCTCTTCTTAAAAAAAAAAAGAAAGACAACTAAACCAGTTGACTTGCTATTTTATATATTTTGCTTTTCGATTTGATATTAATATTTCTGTCGGATTATATATATACACACACAGGGTGTATAAAAAGTACCGGGACGGTGAAATATCTCGAAAACTAAGCATTTCAGAAATAAATGTTTCAGATAAAAGTTGTAGGATTTCAAAAGATCTATTTACTGGCGCTATGAGTTTAACCTTGGGTGGCGTCGCCAAGGTCAGAGCAAGGTCACCTAGAATTTTTTAAATGTTAATTGTTAATTGCAAATTACATATTTTTTCTTCGAAACAACTGTGTTTTCTTTACACTAATTGATTTCTCTTGTTATTTTGTACATAAAAGTATTAAGGTAAGATAATCGAAAAATAAATATTTTACAAGATATTTTACGATTTATGTAAAATTAAGAAATGATTTCAAGCCTCATAACTCGGAAAGTACTTAATGAAAACTAACTTAATTATAGTGTTTTGAAAAACTCTCGAGATGAGCTACAAGGGTACGCAATAAAAAATAGGGGGACCCATTTAAAAAATTCTAGGTGACCTTGCTCTGACCTTGGCGACGCCACCCAAGGTTAAACTCATAGCGCCAGTAAATAGATCTTTTGAAATCCTACAACTTTTATGTGAAACATTTTTTTTCTGAAATGCTTACACGAAAAAAAATGGAATTGTTGAATTAGCAAAGCTACACTTTGCTGCATAAATTTAATATTTATAACTAAGCAGATTTGTTAGTGTAGCAAGAAAATTACATCTAAAAGCAATTGTCAACATATTCATAGAACAAACTCAGTTTTAGTATCATTCTAGTAATGCAAATTAGTTAATATAGAAAACTAATATGAATTTAAAAAATATAATCCGATAATTTTAATAAGACACGATGCTGCAGTTACAAACTATTAACTATTACTAACAATTATAACAGTATTAAACAGTTGAAAATATCTACTTTTAGTCTTTTTAGCAAAATTAATTTTAATGTTTAATGATAATTTCTTTAATCATTATTAATAAATATATTGTAAAGAAATTTGTTTTATGTATGAATAACATTTATAATTTTATTTAAAATTTATTACTATTATATTATTAAAAACGATCGACCGTCACTTTCGTTGCTGGCTTGAAAAAAAGAAGACAGAAAACAGTATATCTGTCTTCTTCTACTTTTTCGGAATCGCCAAGCAAGTAATGCCAGTTTCGAGACGCTACCCGCAGCGCACACAAAGAAAGAGCCGTGTCTGTGTAGCTCTCAGCGCTCGGCTAGCTTTGGGTAGAAGAGTACAGACATATGATCTGCTGTCTCTTTCGCAGCTATAGCTCGGGAAGCGCGTGCGCTGCAGGCAGCTTCTCGAAACTGGCGTCAGTAGCGCCGAGCTTACATCCCACTAGACATGAAACGTACATGTAATGTTTCAAATTGTTTCATATAGATTCCAAGTGATACATTCTATTTGTATGTTTTAGACATATTTCATAAACATTACTATTGAAATATTTCACAATTGCTTATATTATAAATGTTTCTAAAGCAATGTTACAGTTAATACATCTTTTAAACAATTCAAAGTTGCGTTTTATGATTTGTTAATTTCGATACATTTATTTTATATTATTTTATAAATATTTACGAAACATAATTTTGAAATATTTAAAATACATATAATTTGTAATATATTTGAAATGTTCTCAATATAAATAATTATGAAATGTTTCAATTGTAACACTTAAAAACACTAACATTTCGTAAAAATTTTATTTAAAATACGTATAATGGTTATTGCATATATATGTATATTTTCAATTACATATACAACACGTTTATAATAAATTATATTTAGTTACTCCTCATGTTAAAATTCTTATTAATAATACTGTCAAAGCATTTTTCGGAAAACGCGCCTATTATTTTGAACATGCACACATGAGTATATTTCAATATGTATGTGCTCGCACAATGGGTCTTTCTTTCACTCTAACTAATTGCACTAGTGCAACAGTGCAGCTGAAAAGAACAGACCCAACGTACGGAGTGTTCGAGGCAGCGTGTCGTTCGCAGTTCGCAGTGTGGTTTCGCGGTGTGCATTTGTAATTTACGTGTGATAAAAAACTATTATTATATCTTTGACATTTTCTTCTTATATGTTCTTTTCTCTGTGTACGCGTCTAAAATTTGTGATATATAGTGCAAAATGAGTACACGTGAAAGTTCGAGTCAATCATCAAGTTTAGTATGTATTTTATCTGTACATTATATATATAGAAATTACTTAATTATTATAGAAGTATTATATGTAATAAATTTCTTATATGTTATGTATCTTCTAACACTTATTTATACCGTAAATAAGAAATTACAAAAATTGTATCAGTGATCCTAACCCTAAAAATCGATTACATCTCAATTTATAACCTTTTTTTGTTTACAATATATGTGTTAGAATGCATATACGAAATAGAGATTACTTTTATTGTGCAATATTTATTTATATTCTATTTTTATTCTAGATACCACAACGGAAGAAAAAAGAAATATCAAAGGTTACAAATAGACATTTCCGTAGGATTGTTCATAATGAATATGCTAAGACCAGAGAACAACTACTGCATGTTATTAATAATAAAATACAGCACTCTTCTAATAATGAAAAATTTAATGAAAAAAATTATAATGAAAATATTTTAAATACAAACAATAGTAATACCGATGGATATAAAAATATTAACTTAGTTAGCAATTCTTCTGAAATTAAACCAACACATTTTAATGTTGATAAAGATATATTTAAGTCGCAGAATAAAATTGCCTTAGCAGATAAAATTGCTCATTGGATTATTAAAAATAACATCTCGCATAATTCTGCAAATGAATTATTATCAATAATGAAATCAGAAAACTTGCTTGTTCCAAAAAATTGTAGAACATTGCTAAAAACTCCTTCATTATGTAATATTGTAAATATGCCACCTGGTGCATATATACATTTAGGTATTGAAAAAGGCATAATTGAAAAGATGAAAAATACATTAACAGAGAATTTAGAAATTTTACCGTTAACAATTAATATTGATGGCTTACCATTGAGTAAATCATCAAAGAGTCAATTTTGGCCTATTTTAATGTCAATTGATTTATTAGAAATTGCAGAACCTTTTATTGTAGGTATTTATCATGGATTAAAAAAACCAGAATCGGTAATGGATTTTTTAAATTTATTTGTGGAAGAATATTTGTTTTTAAGAGAAAATGGTATTACTATAAAAAATAAAGTTGTTAGGCCAATATTAATAAAAATTATTTGTGATGCACCTGCTACAGCATTTGTTTTATCAATAAAATCTCATACAGGGTATTTTGGTTGCAATAAATGTATGCAAAAGGGTAAATATCTTAGAGGCAAAATGACATTTCCAGAACTCGATGTCACATTAAGAACTAATGAAAATTTTGCTTTACATTCACAACAAGAACATCATAAAGGTTCTACTCCTTTAGAAAAGATAGGAATTGGTTTAGTTAGTAATGTGCCGCTCGATTATATGCATTTAGTATGCCTTGGTATTATGAAAACACTTATATTGTTTTGGACTGGAAAAAAGGGAATAAGTCAATTAAAATTAAATGATCATGATATAAATTCAATATCAAAAAGTATGAAAATTTTTCGAAAATATATTTCTGAGGAGTTTTGTCGTCTACCAAGAGCTATAGAAGATGTAGAACATTGGAAAGCAACAGAATTTAGACAATTTCTTTTATATACAGGTCCCGTTGCATTGCAAGGAAAATTGCCTAATATTCAATATAAACATTTTTTATGTTTACATATTGCTATAAGAATTTTATGTTCATCAGAGTGTATTAGGCTTAATGCATATGCAAAATCTTTAATTCGATATTTTATTGAAAAGTACAAAAAAATATATGGGAAGGAATATATTACATATAACGTGCATAATCTCTTGCATCTTTGCGATGATGTATTATTATTTGGAAAACTTGATAATTTTAGTGCATTTAAATTCGAAAGTTATATGAGTCAAATAAAAAGAAAAATGAAGAATTCGCGGTATCCCTTACAACAAATATATAATAGAGTTGTTGAAGATAGAAAGCTAACATCTGCTAACAAGTTTAATTTACGTGAAAAAGATGACAACCCTTTAATAATTAATGAAAATGGAAAAATTTATAAATATTATAAAAAAATGTCTTTTGAAAATTTTACAATATCACTAGCTCAAAGAAATAACTGTGTTCTTTTAAGAAATTCTAATTATATGCTTATTTCAAATATTTATAAAAATGAAAGTAATAACATAAAAATAACTGGAAAAGTTTTTCAAAATATATCAAATTTCATAGAAAAGCCTTCATTTAGTTTAGCTATAAAAGTCATTGATATACATGAAACATCAAATACATCAACATTTGATTGTAAAGATATAAAAGCAAAATGTTTAATTTTACCAATGAATGATAAATTTGCAGTAATTCCATTATTACACAACAATTTGTAATATCTATTGCATAGTAAAGTATTATGTTCACACATGTAAAGTTTAAATATTATTTTGACATTTAATAATTTTTTTCTAATTTATATTTAATTAAATATGTCACTTTTTGTATCATTTTAATCGTAAAAAAATGTTATTATGATTAATAATAAATTAAATTTTAATAGTAGTTTAATATAAGTGCTGTATAGAAAATAACAGTAGTAGTTAATTTTGTCTGGTCTTTTAAGATAACATTTGTCATCATTGTTATATAAAAAAGTATTTTTAAGTTAAGTATAATTAAATAAACTTTTATAAGTATAATTAAATTCTTAAAATTTGCATTTTTAAACAATATATTGTTTGCAGTTACTTTATTCTGTTGTAAAATTTAATGCCGAGTACGAGGAAGACGAAATATATTCCGTAATACCAACTATATGGTTAAAAGAAAATGACAAATATTCCTATTGGCCTAAAAAGGACACTCGGAATTGCATCATTAAATGTAAAAAACCTCAGAATGATTGGATTATGCACCCGGTTACCGTAATTGATAAATATGGTAAGTATATTTGCTTACATGATTAATAATGAAGAGCAGCATACATACATAATTTTATTATTATTTTGTGTATGTATTTAATGTATGTATAGATGTATGTAAGTATATATGTATATAGGGTGGTGCCAAACGGTTCAGCCACTTATGAACAAATTGCTTCTGATAAACATCCAGAAATGCTTTTATAAAAAATTAAACATAGGTCTAAAAAAAACTTAAAAATATATTTGAGTGTTAACTTATTCAAGGAATTTTTAGGTACATATGTTTTAAAGAAAACTTTATATTCAAATTTTTTGTCAAATCATAAAGTTTGGTTGGAACTTTTGACACCTCGTATGTATATAAATTTTTATTTTGTGTGTGTGCAAAATATTAATGACCTCTTGAAAAATATTAATTTGTATAGATTCATATAAACGTGCTCTCCAAAAGGAAAGAAGGTTAATGGAAGACAAAAGCAATACCGAATCGGAATCTCAATTAGGCCGTGGATTAAGAAATAAAAAAGTTTCAACTCGCATTTTAGAAAAAAATGAAAATGGTATAAAAATTTTCTTTGATGAAATTTATTGGAAACTATTTTTTGTGCTTGATAAATGAATATAATTATTCTCTTGAGTGTTATTTTACTTTCATATAAGATAATTCTTTTTTAGATAATATTAATAAGTAATACTAAACATAAATAATATTTTTCAGATAACTCTAGTACTTCAAGTAAAAATGAAATCAGCGATAATGATTCTATTCCTGAGTTAAATGAAAATATACAAGGTGTATAATAGCGATATTCTATATTTATTTTTTTACTTTATATGAAAATATGTTTAATGAAATCTATTTAATGAAATCTATTTAATGAGATCTATTTTAATGAGATCTATTTTATTTATATGAAAATATATTAAAACATGAAGAGTTAAAATTTTAATAACGAATGTGTTTTTCAGATAATGATGTCAATCAATTTGAAAAGAATATTAATAATAATGATCTCAATCAAGTTCAAAGAAATATTAGCGATACACAATTAGATATTAATGAGATTCCTATTATTATAGAAGCAGAGGACAATGTTATTCCTACAAAAGATGATATTCCTGTAGACAATTGTAGTAAGTTTTAGCTTTCAGCATTTACACACACACACACACACAAATACACACTATAATTATAGAAATAGAAATAAAAACATAGATACAAATCATATTTATTTTTTACAGCTACTAGAACTCTAAATACTATATTAGGAAATATACTCGAAATAAAATTAATGTGTAGACGAATAGACGAGCGTTTACATATTTTAGAAAATAATGGCAATAATGTAAATATTCACCGTAATATTAACTTGCTTCCACCATTACCAATGAATTGTCTTGAAAATATTAATAATTTTGAAATTATATTAGTATCTGAGGAAGCACAATCACAGCTGGTATGTACAATTTTATCTTTGTTTTTAAATTGATATTTAATGCGTTAGGAATATGATCAATAAATAATAATATTTTAGGTTAATATGTTAACTATGATTGGTGGAACAAATGAGAAAGATGCAATGAAGAGGATATTGCAAAAATTATTCACAAATAATTTGGCTTCAAAGTGTTCTTGGACAGGAGCTAAAAATAATTTTAAATTAAAAGATTTGAAACTAATTATGTGCATGAAGAGTAAGTTGTATACAAAATATTGTTTCCCCATATCTTACACATATTTTATTTTTTATTTATTTTATTTTTGTATCTTATAAATATTCATTTCTTCAGATGCCATTAAAAATATCTGTCTTACTATAACAGAAGCACAATTTGAGGAGATTTTGAAAGCATGGTTTAGACAATCAACTCTGCGATTAAATCGTGAAAATGCAAGAAATGAAAATGCAAGGAATGAAACTGCAAGAAACGATACTGCGACAGACGACGTAAACATATAATGTTTTCATTTTTATTTTTAAACAAAAAATTTGATTTTTTATTCCACGAGTTTATTTTCTATAGCATTTAATATATGAAATTAATAATTATATAATTAATTTAAATTAAAATAATATATTTATATAATGGCAATAATTATTTTATATAATATTTATATTATTTTAAATACTTATTCTTTTTTAAACGCATTTAAGTGATTAAATTCTTACATTTATTTAATTTCAGTTGCAATTTACGAAAGTTTAGTTAAAAGTTATAAAGTTTTTAAAATATTTTATTATAAAATACTATACATGTATATAATTGTATATACAGATATAAAATAATTATTTTTTATTTTAGTATTAACGATATAAATATTTATATATTACGTAATACTTTAATATTATGCTATGATAATAAGAAAGAAGTTTTTTTTGCTTTATCTATGTTTTGTTTCAAATATAATATTTTTCATAGAGAGTTTACGATCTTCAATTTATATTAATTTATGTTATGTATAAATATTAAATTAAAATAATAATTATTTTAATAAATTGCGAGTTATACTTATGCAATTAAATAAATAAATGTATTATTTCATGAAATGTTGTTATTACGTCCATTTCAATTCCAATTTGCTTATATATAGTCGGTGATTATATATAATATAATTGTTAACAGTAAGAACTTTTAACAACATAACTTTGTTGACTTTAATCTATTTTTACGTATAACATATTAACATAACAATATATATTATACTTAAAAAATAGTTAAAATAGTTAAAATAGTTTAAATCGGTACATTATGTAGTTAAAAGTTTTACTATTGACTATAAATATATTATTGTGTATGTAGCTGTAAATATATTATAGTAATATACCATAGTAACATTTAAATACTATTTCCACAAAATGTTTATGATACAATATCAAGAAATGTTTCTATAATGTTTCTTATGTAAGTATCTGAATGCGGACATTAACCGTTTATGTTACCTCTCTAAAATGTTTCTGTATACATCTCTAAAACAATTCACGTTACAAAGAAACATTATCGAAACGTATTAAATACATTACTTTGTATAGTGGGATGCGATTTTCGCTTTCGTTAAGTGCGAAAGTCTTTTGTTTCGTGCGTGGTGATGTTACATGCAGCCAAGTGTATAACTTTGTGGAAAAATGTATGAAACAATACGAGCATTACTAGAAAAATGGAATTTTCACTGAAGAAATTATTAAGGAATTTGAGAGTAAGTAAGGAAGAAATCATTATTTAGATAATACTTTTAATCTCTTCGATACGGTGCTCGTCAACTACGTAGTTACTAGTTGTGTAGTTAGCCATTAGTTGTTGGCCGAGAGCAAATGTAGCAGTGTAGCAAGTGTTGGCATGAGATATTTTTGTAACACGTGTTTTATAATAAAGCATGAATGTGTATAATTTATTTAATAAATAAAAGTAATAATTTTGAAAGTTTAATGAAAAAATTAAAAATTATATTGACATATGTACAATTGTTGGTCGTCGATTAAAATCGACGCTTGTACCGAAGAGGTTAAGGAGTTCTTGCTATGATAATCTTAATATTTAATCTTAATATTTTATGATTTTTATTTATCATTATTATCTATTGGTTCAAGCTTTAATATTTAATATACTTTTAATTTTTAATATAGTAATGTATTAAAAATCTGTGCAGGAAATGATATTACAATAGACATTCTTGGATATCTGACTAATGACGATATAAAAAGATTAATACCAAAAATTGGTGCACAAATTTGTTTCCAGGAAAAATTTAAAAATTTTTTGAGTAGAAAAGAAGTAAGAAAGTGGAGAAATTAAATATAAATTTTAATTTTCCTTAAATATTTTTAAATATAAAAATTAAATGTTTTTTTATAATTTTAATAGGCTAAAGATTTTGAAAAAATACAAGAGCAACCTGTATATAACATAAATAGAAATAATGATAATTCAAATGAATCAAATAAAGATAATATAAAAAATATCGATTTAATCGATGATATTAATCAAAATATTAACACTAAAGATCCATTAATTCTAAATGTTGCTTCGATAACATGTGATAGCAACGATTGGGCCTATCCTGAAAATGAAGTGAATATATTATTTGTAGAAAACGAAAAGGAAAATCAAGGTAAAAATTTAATTATAATAATTAGAATCGTTCAAATTGTGACTAGAATTATGAATTTTTATATTATAATTTACTCTATTACATTAATTGAGTTAATTTTTATGTTATGTGTATATTTTCGTTATTGTTTTTATATTATATATATATAGTATATAATAAAATAATAAAATATAGTATACACTAAAATAAAATAATATAGATATAAAGTATACAATAAAAGTATACAATAATAATATACATTAATAATTTTTAACTTTTAAAAAATAAACAGCAAAAATATTGATTATTTAAAAAGAATATTATTTTAAAAATATATCTTATATGTGTATGTATATAGATATATATATATGTATATAAATTAATAAGTTAAATTTTTTCACAGATAAAGCCCAAACCCAATTACGGGAGAAAACATCTAAACTAAGATTGAAATCTTTACGATCCGGTAATCAAAGCATTCAAGATTATATCAAACTCTATTCTGCTTTAGAAGAACCTCAGGGATACACTTTGGTAAGAATATATAAAAATATAATTTTCTTTTATTTTTTTTTTGTCAATTGATATTCCTTTAATATTCGAATTTTTTATACAAATTTTATATACAAATTTTAATATCATTGAATAATTATAAACTTCGATTTAAAGATCATTGTGACTATATGTTAAAAAAGATTGGAAAAAAGACGAGTTTTTTAAATAGAATAGGAAATTGTATATCGGCATATATTAGATGTATTGTATATAAGGCAATCATAGCACCTCATTTCGAATATTGTGCAACGGTGTTAATGAATAAGAGAGAAACACAGCTGGATAAATTGCAAGTAGCGCAAAATCGGGCAATGAGGGTTATATTACAGTGTGATAGGTATACCAAAGTGGAACATATGCTGCAAGCGTTGCAGTTCATGTCCGTAAGACAGAGGCTATACTATAATGTATGTTTATTTATTTTTAAGATTGTAAGGAATTTGCTGACAGAGCAGCTACGAAATAGACTAGAAATAGTAGGAAATGTAAGTGAGAGACAAACGCGACAGGCCAGAGATATTGCAATACAATTTCGCAGAAGAAGAAGTGCGCAAAAGAGTATGTTTTATGAAGGAGTGAAATTATATAATGATTTACCAGCCGAAATGAAACATTGTGATAGGATCGAACCATTTAAGCGAATGTTAAAGGAATATATATCATTTAATGTTATTTAATGTATTTAAAATTGTATACTACAAATAGCTGAGAAAGCTAATAAAGGTCAATCTCTCTCTCTCTCTCTCTCTCTCTCTCTCTCTCTCTCTCTCTCTCTCTCTCTCTCTCTCTCTCTCTCTCTCTCTCTCTCTCTCTCTCTCTCTCTCTCTCTCTCTCTCTCCTCTCTCTCTCTCTCTCTCTCTCTCTCTCTCTCTCTCTCTCTCTCTCTCTCTCTCTCTCTCTCTCTCTCTCTCTCTCTCTCTCCCCCCCTCTCCCTCTCCCTCTCCCTCCCTCTCTCTCTCTCTCTCTCTCTCTCTCTCTCTCATTCGCTCACTCACCTGTAATTTTTTTTTTTTTTTACGAGAGAGGGAAAAATGCATTTTATGCATACCCACCGGTCGATCCAGTGAGTTATGTGGGACTCGAGTACCAAGTCGAATTACCAACTCGATACTCCCTACCCACTAAAAACCCCTCTCTTTTCACGAATTTCCTTTGACACACTGTCCCTCTGACTTCCCGAGATCTGTTTTCACATAACGTCAAAAAATAGTTATTATTACCTTGTTCGATGACTTTTGATGTATTGCTGTAATTGCTTGAAGGAGAAATGAATTTTCCGATAGATCGTACGTTCTCAAATTTAACGTAGATATCACGTTGCAAAAGACAAGAAATCCACACTAAATTATTAACTGAAAGTTTTTCTTTTTTCATGAACTGTATTCTTTTATAAACTTTAACGTAATCACATTTATTTACTTGTAACGCGGTCGCCTTTCTCGACGCTCCGGATCGGCTCGTCGGTTCGTCAGGATTCGAGAGAAGGGGAGAATCAAGCTTGTGCGAACAACGTGGATGTGGAAAAATAAATCTTTATTGTAGTAGCTAAATAGAATACAAAATGAAAGCACTGGAAGCTAGCTGGTCTGAGTGGATGTCGTATAATCGCGTGCGAATACCGCGCGGTGTACGGTAGCCTTATCTCTAGGTGTGTTACAGGCGGGCTCTGTACGTGATGATAAATATACAATGCGTGATGATATATATATATACAAGCAGACTTTATGGCGCTGAGCGATGGCGAAGCGCGCGAGCGGTACGAAGTTTAGTCTCACGCCAACGGAAGATCTTTTGCGCGCGTAGGTCGTATCGCGTTGCTACTAGGAATATCCACAAGGTCGCGTAATTTGTCTCTGCGTTACTGTACAGTCAACGGGGCTGTGTGTCGGATCAGCTCGGGAGCTGGAGACGAGAGAGAGAAACTTCGTCTCGGACTGATAGTGGTAACTGGAGACACCCGGTATATCGAGAAACACCTCGACCCGGGCTAGCCGCCGGAGACACCCGGTTGAGCCGCGAAACACCTCGACCCGGACGAGAAGCCGGAGACACCCGGTTGAATCGAGAAACACCTCGATCCGGACTGGAAGCATTTTCGAGAGACACCTCGGTTGCAGAAGATCTGTTCGGTAGGATCGCAGGACGGGATCTGGTCCCGATGTGTCGGCCGGGCCGGTTTATATACCCGGCCGGGCTTCCCCTTCCAACAGCGTTGTTCGGATAAGATATACGAGTGCGAAGAGGATAACAACAGTTGAGTGAAAGAGTGAAAGAGACAGCATGCATCAGGCGATGTGAGCAAACGAGAGAGTGTGTGTGCGAGCGAGAGAGAGCGGTTGAGCGAGTAAGACGTCCAGCAAACGTATGGAAGAGCGGGATGAAGGGCGTGCATGGTTGAAAGTAAATGAGTGATTAGTCCGATGTATAGTTTTATTAGTCGATTAGGAACGGTGCATAAGTGCACCGTTACATACTCACTCGATGAGACGAGAAATTTACTAATGACTCTATCACTAATCACTATTAATCACTGTCGAATAATAACTGTTGGCGATTAAAAATCACTCGATGAAAGAAACACGCGCGGACACGTTACTACACGACGCGACGACGCGACAATGCGACGATAATTACTCGGCGACTGAAAGCAGTTTTTTGTCATGGTAGGTTGCGGTAGGTTAAGGTACTACTGGCGCTATCGAACGCGATCATGTGTTCGATTGAAGAATGCGGTAAACATAATAAACATTTAACATATTAATATTATTATTATCATGAATGTGTGTGATATCCATACATGGTATGATATCTATTTAAAAATTAATTAGATTAAGTAAGTGTTTTTAAAATATTTATTACTTTTACTATTATCATATAAAATATTAATATTAAATATTTATTTAAGATAATAGTAAAAGTAATAAATATTTTAAAAACACTTACTTAATCTAATTAATTTTTAAATAGATATCATACCATGTATGGATATCACACACATTCATGATAATAATAATATTAATATGTTAAATGTTTATTATGTTTACCACATTCTTCAATCGAACACATGATCGCGTTCGATAGCGCCAGTAGTACCTTAACCTACCGCAACCTACCATGACAAAAAACTGCTTTCAGTCGCCGAGTAATTATCGTCGCATTGTCGCGTCGTCGCGTCGTGTAGTAACGTGTCCGCACGTGTTTCTTTCATCGAGTGATTTTTAATCGCCAACAGTTATTATTCGACAGTGATTAATAGTGATTAGTGATAGAGTCATTAGTAAATTTCTCGTCTCATCGAGTGAGTAAATAAATGTGATTACGTTAAAGTTTATAAAAGAATACAGTTCATGAAAGAAGAAAAACTTTCAGTTAATAATTTAGTGTGGATTTCTTGTCTTTTGCAACGTGATATCTACGTTAAATTTGAGAACGTACGATCTATCGGAAAATTCATTTCTCCTTCAAGCAATTACAGCAATACATCAAAAGTCATCGAACAAGGTAATAATAACTATTTTTTGACGTTATGTGAAAACAGATCTCGGGAAGTCAGAGGGACAGTGTGTCAAAGGAAATTCGTGAAAAGAGAGGGATTTTTAGTGGGTAGGGAGTACCGAGTTGGTAATTCGACTTGGTACTCGAGTCCCACATAACTCACTGGATCGACCGGTGGGTATGCATAAAATGCATTTTCCCCTCTCTCGTAAAAAAAAAAAAAAAAAATTACAGGTGAGTGAGCGAATAAGAGAGAGAGAGAGAGACAGACAGACAGACAGACAGACAGAGAGAGAATGTATGTGTTCGCATGTGTGTCTGTATGTGTATAGCGACCAGCTGATCGCAGCAGGCGCCCCGCGTAAGCACCCGCGTCTGACGGTGAATCGCGCCACCCTTGCCTGCCTCTTGTATTCGACCCGTCATACGTTAACTACTTCCTTTAATAATTCAAAAACTAAGCTTTGGACGAAATTTTGCCAAAGGAAAAATCGTCTTAGAATTCGGTCAAGATTATGTTTTTGCAAAAACATAAAGTTATTTAGAATCACCCTGTATACATACGTACTTATGCATACATTTGTAACATAAAATTATAATTAATTATTTCTTTAATATATATATATTTTTCATATTTTGTTCATACTTACTATAACTTAATAATTTTCAATGTAATAGGTTTCTAAAATTATTTATAACATTGTCTTGTTTATAGAAAAAAGAACAATCCAGCTTTTGTTAAAACTATCTTCTCTCTTTCCTGTACACTGCAATTGTCGAAAAAGGAAAAAATAATAATTGGCGACCATCATTATGTGAAGGACGAGAAGCATTTTTATGGGAAATTGAGGTATGAAAAGTTTATATTGTAACTTTTAATAACATTAAAATTTTAATTAATTACACAGGCCCACAAAAAAAAAATTTGTTTGACTATGAATCAGAACATAGTATTCCCATGTATTTTTCGACGCTGAATCCGAATCCGATGTCCGTTTTATCGTATCACGTCAGGTTTAAGGGCAATTCAAGGTCATATCGTTGAAAAGCGCCCCCAGACAGATTGAAGGTCTGAGAGTCTAACCTCGAGCTCTAAGACCCTAAGCGACTTTACTCCCAAACAACCCAAAGGCCTGAGAATAAATTTTTTGGAACGTTCAGTAACGATTTATATCTTTAAAAAATCAGTGAGTAAATCATTAAATAAGCGTGTTTGAGCTTTTTTAACCAGACACACACTTTTGTGTGTGTACGCTAACGCCGGCGTTTGCATGAGTGCGCGAGTGCATGAGGTCTGTATGTGCGTGCGTGTGTACGTGTGTTCGTGTGTGTGTGTGTGTGTGTGTGTGTGTGTGCGCGCGCGCGCGCGCGCGCGCGCGCGTGCGTGCATATAGAATGCCTGCTGCCCCAGAGGATGCTGGAAATGGTGACAACTGCCTCAATGAAGGATGTGTAGAATGATCCATTTTCCGATTCTCTGGAGTAACGAAGCCAGCGAAGGCGCGCTGCCCTGCAGGGGGGCGTTAGGGTGTGATTCAACTTTGATATACTCTTGAACTCGACGTGATATGGTTAAATGGACACCGGATTTGGATTTAGCAACCTCAAAAACATGAAGATACAATATTTGGCCTCATTAATGCGCTTTTCAACGATATGACCTTGAATTGCCCTTAAACCTGACGTGATACGATAAAACGGACATCGGATTCGGATTCAGCGTCGAAAAATACATGGGAATACTATGTTCTGATTCGTAGTCAAACAAATTTTTTTTTTGTGGGCCTGTGTTATTAGTTTAAATTTTATAATCTTTTTTTTCATTTAATAATATTTTAACATACTTATTTTTAATATTTTTAAATAAAAAGAAACATAGATACACAAATAAGAAATAGGCTAATAAGAGCTGAACGCAGTAAATAGACGCAACTATATTGTATAGAAATCTTTTTGAATATTTCGATCTCCTTCTTTTTGGACCATTTTCAATAAATTTATATGATAAAATAATTCACGAACATGTTATATTTTATTTATAATACACATTTTGTCTTTTATATATATTTTGTTATAGTAGATTTTTAAAATTTTGTTTTAGACATATGGCGACTTGAATATTAAAATAAAGGAAAGAAGAAAGAAGTTAAATACTTTTAAGTTGACATTGCAACCACAAGCTGTCATTATAGGCTCATCAGAAACTGATAAAAGACGCAATTTTGTCATTGTTGATGCAATACACTATGAAGTGAAAACAGCATTAAAGGAGACTATAGATATATGTAGTTTTCAAATGTATTCATAGTCTGCATGCTGATTATCCTAAGGAATGTGAACAAGTTTATCTTTTTTTACAAAAAGGTATTTATGGTATTAATACAAAATAAGATAAGAAATTTAGTGCTGTTAGTAAAGCTTTAATTAAATAATATGAGAATTTTTCCTTGTAAGAACCGTATTTCTTATGTGAATATTTCGATATATTATTAAATATATATTTTTTATTGGGGATATATATTGTTACGTCCGGTGGACTCCACGATTCTTTTCTTTCCTCGAAATGATTTCGTGGAAGAAAGAAATCAAGGATCGACTTGCATTCGGAATGTAAAGCGATTCTTCTTAGGAATAAAAATAACGCGTAGAAGAACGCAACCTAATCCGCGTGTATCGCCATTAAACTTTAACAAATCTAATACTGAGAATGGCCAGTCGAGATAGCGTTAACGAAACTCTAAATAAATTCGTGAATTATAAGACGAAAAGTTGTTATAAGAAATTCTAACTGTCCCGTATCTATTGGTACGGCTTTATGTTCGAAGCCTCTCTATCTAAAGAACTTTTAAAAACAAAGATCTGGTTCTCGGGAAGATTGTCAAAATCTAAACATACAGTAATATTCTTGAAATTGATAGTGCACGTGCGCTCGTTCGACAGGCCACCCTCAAGCGTTCTCCGAATCGCCAAATCATCAAGCGATAAGATAATCAGCTCACTCCCACTTTCTACTGAATGGAGGTAAGTCTCGAGCCAAAGGGCTTAACCAATTAAAATCTTAAGACACCCCTCCTCCTAATAATCAAACTCCTTGACCTTAGGAAGGGAGTAATAGAAATTATTTTATTCGCCTAAAAAGATTCCCCACCATCCAGAAAGGAGGAGGAGTAAAAACCTTAAAACTCGCGAGCCGAAGGCGCCGACACACAGTTCATCATTAAAAAATATTAAGCCAACTCTTCCGTGCAGTTTAGAGTTTTACATCCAACAACTCACAGTCTTACTAGAAAAATTTCTTACGGCGGTTACACTTTTCCGGCAGTTCGTATACGATAAAAAAGGGAAGAAAAAATTTATCTTTTCTAAAAGTGCGACCTCTAATATCTATTAGTGAATAAACTCTCCACATCCTGCTAAGTCTCACAATAAGTAAAGTGAAGTGAGTGGAGTGTACACGGCGGACCAACCGAGCCCTTCCTCATCACCAGCCAGCAATCAGACACCTGCACCTCCAGCTCCGGCCGGGTTGAATTTGTTTACGCACTTCAACGCTCACTATAAGTAGTAAGTTTAAATCCTCTCTCAGTCCTTCCCATTCGATTGGGGATTGCGAAACGATCTTTAGGTAATTAAAGAGTTTGAGTTACAGATCTTTAAAGTAATGAGTTTAATCAATAATACTCTCGATCAGTTAGAATTCCATAGTAACCATCAATAGTAATTTATTGTTAACAATTCAATTCCCCTCTCCATATAACTCTTATTTATTCGTTCTGGATTTCAGCATTGGAATTCGCGAATAAATCAATCGAGATCCTTATCTATTCGTTCTGGATTTCAAAATTGGAATTCACGAATATTCCTCTTATTTATTCGTTCTGGATTTCAGCATTGGAATTCGCGAATAAATCAATCGAGATCCTTATCTATTCGTTCCGGATTTCAGAATTGGAATTCACGAATATTCCTCTTATTTATTCGTTCTGGATTTCAGAATTGGAATTCACGAATATTCCTCTTATTAATTCGTTTTGGATTTTAGCATTGGAATTCGCGAATAAATCAATCGAGATCCTTATCTATTCGTTCTGGATTTCAGAATTGGAATTCACAAATATTCCTCTTATCTATTCGTTCTGGATTTCAGAATTGGAATTCGCGAATACTTTCCCACTCTCCAAAGATACTTTAAAGCAATCTATCCCATTAGTTTCCTTTAATTTTCTTTTCAATATAAATATACATACATATATATATATATATATATATATATATATATATATACATTTGTTTATAAGAATTGTCATTTAATTTTTCACATGAAAAAATATATCGATATTTTCTTACAACTGATAAATGTATAATATATTTATTAGTTAAAAAATATATTAAATAGATTAATATTTATCAGTTAAAAAATATATGTGTAATATAAAAAGCTATAAGGGAAAAACATTTAACGCTGTCGCACGCATTGAGATATTGAGAAACGAGCAGCGTCGCGTGTCGCCCGTCTTTCGTTGCCAGCTTGGTAGGAAGGAGACAGAAGACTGTATTGTGTCCTCTTCTACTATCCGAAGCTAGCCGAAGCGCCGAGCTCACACGTACGCTTACGCTCACATCCTCATTACCCCCTCCATGCCGTGTTGCATGTTGCTTGCGGTGGAGATCTGGCAGCTTTGACGCAAAGGTATCTAATCTTAAACGCCTGGAGAATCAGGTGGAGCATTATATGGATTCAAATCCTTAATATGCACCTTACCTATCGATCGATTAAAGCTATCCTTTAACTCGTATACTACCGGCGACAACATTTTCGCGATAGTAAACGGACCGTGATATTTAGTCGCTAATTTAGCCAAAATATTCTGCGCGGTTGACGACAACACATGCTGCCGCTTTAGAACTTGCTCGCCAATCGCAAAACGATGATCTCGTCTTCGCAAATTATAATAATGCGCTTGTTTATTATACGCGGCCTCTAAGTTTTCTACCACCCAATCTCGCAAAGCCTGAATTCTTTCCATGCGCTTTTTCCAAGTTTCGGGATTCGCTTCCGCGACTTCGACAGCTGAGTCGTGTCTCCCACGCACGGTGTTAACCGGCTGAGGTTCCCTACCGAAATTTAAGAACGCAGGAGTAGCCTGTAAGGAGGTATGGTATGCCGTGTTGTATGCGAATCTGAACTCAGCCAAGTGTCCCATTCGCGATGATCGTTTTCGAGAAACGCCGTAATCATAGTTTTAAGTACCCTATTGACGCGTTCTACCGGATTTGCCTGAGGATGATACGGAGGTACGGTCGAGTGAACAATGCCATACTCTTCCGCAAACGCCTGTAATTCGCGATTGATGAACTCAGTGCCATTGTCCGTCAAGAGTATCCGCGGCGCGCCCCAACGGTTTACGATTAATTCGTTTAAAAGCTCGCGAATCTTTTTGCCTGTTGCTTTCCGGAGCGGGCTACATTCAATCCATTTGGTAAACAGGTCTTGAATTACCAGAATATACGCGTTACCGTTTTTGCTCGGCGGAAGAGGACCCATAATATCCGCCGCTACTACTGTCCACGGAGTTTCGACAGCTCGTCGCCCCATTAAACCCATCGGCACATTCTGTTCTACTTTTGTCCTTTGACAAACGTCACAATGTCTGACATAATTGGCGATCTCACGAAACATACGCGGCCAGAAATAACGAGTCGCTACTCGCTGATACGTTTTCTCGACCCCTAAGTGACCTGATTGGGGAACATCGTGAGCCTCCCTAATAACGTTCGCGTGCGCTTCTTTAGGAAGTACTAACTTCCATTGCTCGAGATCGTCGACAACTTGAGATACGACAGCGTTCGGCTTTCGAAAATAAAGCTGATCGTTTTCGATTTTCCAACCCGAATTCTTACGCGGATTAGTTTCCACGTCTCGAATGCGTGCATCATACCAAGTGTCTCCGGTAATCGCAACAGCGCATAATTCGTCGGTAGTCTCATACATGCGCGACAGCGCGTCAGGAACATGATGTAATGCTCCTTTACGGTGCTCAATCATGTAATTGTATTCTAACAATTCTAGAGCCCATCGTGCTAATCGGCTTGTGGAATTCTTTAAATTATGTAACCAGCGTAAACTACTATGATCCGTGATGACTTTAAAATTATAACCCTCGAGATACGGTCTAAACTTTTTAATCGACCAAACGACAACCAAACATTCCTGCTCGGTCGTAGAGTACTTCTTCTCGGCCTCCGATAGCGCTCTACTCGCGAACGCGATTACGTGTTCTACGCCTTCCGATTCTTGCGTCAATACCGCTCCTAAACCGACCGAACTCGCATCCGTTTGTAAAACAAACGGTAATTCAAAATTCGGACACGACAGCGTAGGTGGTGACGTGATGCACGATTTAACCGACTCAAACGCAGCTTTTTGTTCATCCCCCCACTCCCAAGAGAAGTCCTTCCGGAGGAGACGAGTTAGCGGTTCTAAGCGCGTCGCACACTGCGGTATAAATCGGCGATACCAAGACACCATCCCTATAAATAGTCGTAATTGTTTGATGTTTTTCGGTGGCGGATATTCGACAATCGGTGCGGTTTTATCAGGGTCTACCTTGAGCCCTTCCTGTTGTATCAGAAATCCAAGATATTTCACCTGTGACCGACAGAATTTACTCTTTTCAGGATTTATCGTAAGGCCTGCCTCTTTAATTCGGTCTAACACGCGCTTCAACCAAGTCAAGTGTTCTTCGAAAGTACGCGTTACGACAACGATATCGTCCAAGTAGGCGAAAGCATGAGGTTCCATTTCCGGACCTATAAGCCGATCAAGTAAACGTTGAAATGTCGCGGGGGCACCGGTGAGGCCACACGGCATTCGGGTGAAATGAAACACCCCTTTTCCCGGTACCGTAAACGCCGTTAACTCGCGACTATTTCTCTCGAGCGGAATCTGAAAATATGCCTGACTTAGATCGATAGTCGAAATATAACTAGCCGATCGTAACTTATCGAGAATTGCGTTCATATACGGTAATGGATACGCATCCTTTTTCGAAACGCTGTTTAATTTTCGAAAATCCAAACAAAATCGATAGCTTCCATTAGGTTTCTTAATCATTACGATCGGGCTAGACCATTCGCTTTTAGATGGTTCGATAATTCCTGCCGCTAACATTTTATCTACTTCCGCGTAAATCGCTTCCTGAATTTTTGGCGAAACGGGATAATACCTCTGTTTAATCGGAGCATGTCCGCCGACATCAATTTTGTGCTCCGCCAAACTAGTCGCTCCCGGTTTATTCGGATCGCCTACGATATGACCCTCTAAGAATTTATCTAATCGCTAGCTTTCGCGCGACGACAACTCATTCAAACCGCAGCAAATAAGCGGATCAGATTTCGACAGCCGAGCCCGTTTGGTTTTGTGAACACGGGTCGTTTTCGCGGGAAGACTAATTTCTTGTGGGCCGTTATCCGACTTTCGATCTGCTAATTTCGCGCATTCGGACACGAAAGACTTACCTGATTCGCAACTAGCAGAATTATCGATTAAATTTAAGTGAAAAATGGGATCCACTGGCTGGCTCTCGAAACGATACACAATGGCGGGTTCATCCTCAAAGTACCATTCTTGGCGTGGAAAATTGATTATCATACCGAATAGCCCCAAAAAATCAAGTCCAAGTATGCATGGTATTGCTAATGACGGTAAGGCATACGCTCTCAAAGAATTCGTCCTATCATACAATGTAAAAGGAAGATCCACCTCCCCCCTAACGCGTGTCGTTTGGCTGGTCGCCGTAACTACTCGTCGGCCATCCGACTTTCGAAACTTTAATTTTAACCTGTTCACCAATTCGACAACGCTAGAACCTAAGAAAGTGCGAGTCGAACCACAATCCACTAGAGCGCTAATCTTGTTTCCTAATAATTTAACACGAATAAATAACATCGACAGAATGTCACGACAACCAAAGGCACTGAACGAAAATTCACGAGAGCAATTAACGACACGGGGGAAAAGGGGGATGGGATTGAATAGTCGGGTCCCCCCTATTACGCTAACTAGCCTCCACGCGAGTCGCCAAATCTTCTAAAGCGTCTAATTCTTCCACCTCATTTCAACGGATGGACTGCTGGATGCGCGGTAATAGATTTCGAAACGCGCTGCTTACTTGCTGATTCAGTCCACGGTGGCGACAACCGATCGAATATGGCTCGAAGACACGTCAAAAAATCAGAGACAGACTCATGTTCCCCCTGAGTCCTTCTCATAATTTCTTCACAAAGAGCAAATTGAAAATCCGAGTCCCCGAATCGCGTTCTCCACGCATTTTTAAAAACGGTCCAATTCGACAGCCGATCGGGTTTACTACGGAACCAATGAAGTGCTATGCCAGTTAGAAAGAACGGCAAGCAACGCAAAATGTCTTCGTCAGGTACGGGAATTAACTCGCGTTTTCCGCGTCCTCCCCTCGCGCACCCGAGAATTTCAAATTCCATTTTCGCATGATGTTATACGCCGTCATCGCGGAATTTCCAGTGTTTACGCGCGAAAAGTCCTATCGAGCGCGGAGTATCGCGGGAGCCAGAAGGTGCGCGAGATCTCGCCTGATCCATCGGGCTATCAGGTCGAGCCATCGCATCCGTAGGAACTTCTAAAAGCTCCTCGTCCAACATCTTGTCCGTATTAAATTTCCGATCTTTGCGTACGCGACGCAGCAAACGCGCGGTCTGAATTGAATAACTTCCTTCCGTTGAAAGTCTACGCAGCTGTAATTCCTCAAGTAATTGTTCGCGATTTAACACGAAAATCCAGTCGTCCTCTGAGTCGACTTGACTCATGCGATAAAGAAAGAAAAACTCGAAACCAAATAAATAAGATCAAACTCAGCAAGACGTGGCAAGATCACCGCGATCATAAACGTCAATAACTCAATAACACAAGACAAAGCCGTTATTGTCCAAACGATCGAATATCGACAACAAGCACGTAAAGGTCGACGAAAGAAAAGAATTTCAAACGAAAGCGTTAACGGCAAACGAAACGAAAATACAATCAAAGGCAGTCACCCGACAAAATAATTTAACTCGCATAAGCTCCCCGAACTTTTTCCTTTTCAACGCGTGGCCCCACGTTGGGCGCCAAATTTTTACGACGTTATTTTTTTCACAATTCCTCCTCGAGGTGTTAGAGAGGAGGATTAAGGGGGAGCGAAAACGTCGTCAAAAACACAAGGATAGAGATACTCGCACTTGGAGGAACTAAGATGGAGGGTGTTCTCGCGCGAGCCGCGGCGAAGCGAAGGCCGTCTCGAGATCTCAAAGTTGGGCGCCAGATACGGTCTTTCACGTATCAGTCTCGCTAAATGCCAGAATAACGCGAAGAACGCTAGCCTGTTTCGCCACGGACCGACTAGCTCACCTAACGGTAGAGGGACAGGGTCTGTTGAAAAGGATATTAAAATATTTTATGCGAGGCTTTCGGGAATTACGAAAATTGATAAACACAAAGAAATTTAACACTCACGGAAAACGAACACTCGAATAAATTACGCGAGCTTAATATAAAAGAAAATATAACGAATTTATTCAAGAAAAGAAATATAAAAAAAAGAATATAAAGTAAAAGAAATAACGAATTCAAGAAAGAAATAATAATAACATAAATTAGCAAATCTGAATTAACGAAATATAACTGCGGTTAACATAACTTCGAAAATTTGAAATAACGGAATGTATAACAGATAATTCTTCGATAGCGGTGATAACAATAACAATACGAAATCGAGACCATAAGAAAGCTGTGATATTTATAGTTCTCCGGGCCCGTTTTTATGGCCGGACTTTGCGAGGCCGAACGGCGTTTCGAAAACGTAACGGAAATTTCGACAATCTCATCAACGACTCAATTTTACAGATCTTTTTACATTATTCTTTCACTCGCTCATTTAGTCGACAGCAATATGTTCGAAAAGAGGCTTAACAAATGAGCGAGAGTAATTCAGCAATTTGCGAAGACGGAAAATCTCGCTTGCGACGAGCGCGTTCGATTCGATCAATATTCGATAGCCGTTGGACGCCGCTTCACTTCTTTTCGGCGTAACGCTTTTTACCTACGCGAACCCCTCGAATTTCGGCAATTTCTCAATTTATCGTAATCGATTATGCACCGCGACACATTCATACGCACGACAAATATCTCGCAATAAGCGCAAATCATACAAGTAACAAGCGCGACAAAGACAGCACGACATTCGCCACGTCACGATACGCACACGGTCACACTCTCACATACACGCTAATTAATAACGAAAATCGCCCGAAGATCGATTGCGGGGATGTCTTACGCGGCTTCGACAACTTTTTTCGACAGCACGGATAGCGAATGCATTCCCCGCGATTTACCGCGCACGTGGTCGATATACGAGAGCCGGTCGCTACGCGTTTTACGACACCCCGAATCCCGGAGAGAGACGAACGGTTCCTTATCGACTACGGCCGACGTTACGATCGTCCCTGATGCCTCGGTCGCTTGTCTCCGGTCGCCCGAAATGCACGAAAATCGCGAGCTCGGTACAAAGCCCGAGCAACAACGAGACACGAAAATGGCGACGGCGACAGAGCGGCCGGTCCGCGGACGGAATCGCGTACGTAGCTTACAATTATGCGATGGGCAACCTCACCGATACTTTCTCCCGCAGCCAGGGGGATGTTCCTCGGCGTCCTCTCGATCTCGACAACGGCTCACACGAAAATAACGACAACGACAATGACGAACAAACCGACTGCTTTTGACGAGCGCCCGCACCAGAATGATTCCCTGGATCTCGCGATCCAGGGTCGATAGCGGCGTCAATCCTAGGCGCAGGGGTGCGCGGATTCGCGGCCAATAGCGCCGCGACACGCGAGATATTAATGCACCCCGCGACAACGCCGTATCAGGGGCCGTAACGGCCCCGATAATTTGAAAATCTTAAATCCATATTCTGAATCCTCTTTTATCGATAAAAGTGCTTCTAAAAGTGGCTTATAGCCAATCAAAAGGCTTATAAGCCACTTTTAGAGGCACTTTTATCGTTAAAAGAGGATTCAGAATATGGATCTTAATGTCGGCGACCCTGCTATCGGCGGTCTTCCTGAGGTCGATCTTTCGTCCTCCGTCCTCGGAGGATAGCGCCGACCAGGCCCCGTGATTCCGATCCAAGACAGCCGATCCTTGGAGACTTTCCCTCCTTTAATTGCAGGGGGCGAATTCCACCTGCGACTCTGCGCTGTCCTGATCCTCAGGCGCTACCTCCGCTCTCGTCTCGAAGGCCGTGAGCGCCGTATCGGTGGTCGCAAAAAGATTCCTCTTCTTATTCTTCCGGTTGTTTTCCGGCGGGTTGCCCGACGTACAAAATAATAAAAAAATACAATTAGAAAAGTGCGAAATTACAATAATAGCTCGCCTCTCCGAAGATCACGATACGGCTCTCGCTATCTTTTTCTGGCGCGGCCGCTCGGCTCGCGCCTCGTCAAGATATTCGGGGCGGATGGACGCGCGTCGGGACGGCAACGTCACAATATATATATCGTTTCATTCTCTGTTGTGTCATTTTATTTCATCTATGCGAATTTATTATAATTATATTTAATAATAATTATATCGCATAAATTATATATAATAATAATAATAATAATATATTATTTTTTTTATTATTATTATATATAATTTATACGACTGGGAGTAATGTGTTTTATAAGCGTGTGTACAAGTGTTAATGTTTTCACAAAAATATATAAAGAGAAAAGATCACGCATAAATGTACTCGATGCCCGTGTTTCTCAATACGAAAAATTTTGGGTGTAGCACGGACACGCACCCAATATAAACTTTATCGGCAGTGTCAGAAAGTAGGTGTAGCACGGACACGCACCAAGTGGAGACATTACCGGCAGTACTAGAAAATGGGTACGAAGTAGTTCCAACTTTGAAAATGGGTGCGAGGGACGTATCAAGCAGTCAAGTAAAACCGCAACAGGCAAAAGACCGTCCTGGCCGCTCTCAGGTTTCTCTCTGATTATATTGACTTCTCTCTGTATATTGTTAGAAATACAATTGGTCACACTGAATTATTTTGTCATGTTGGCAACCCTTTAATCAACGATTGAATTAATCGGAGTTTGGTCGAAGCGGCCCTTAAGGCTTAATCACACTAGCAATTGCCGATTGGATTGCGATTGCGATTGGCGATTGGCGATTACTTTTCAACCAATCAGAGCAAAGCAGGCAGCAATTGAGACTAACGATTGCCATTTAGACTATGCTCTATTTTACAATCGTCAATCGCAGTCGGCAGTCAATTGTAGCCAATGAAATATCGCCGTTTAATTACAGATTTGTTTGAAAAAAGCGTCAAAGTGATAAATGCAACAGAGTGGTGTTTCGAAGGCTGCGTTAGGTTAGGTATTCACTGCCAGTACTGAGAATCTTTAGTTTATGCATCGACATATAGAATGGACTGCTGATGGAAGGGGAAGGGGATCCGCACGAGTAGAGTGAGAGGCAGATAATATGAGGTCACGTTCTGTCTCTTTTCCAAGCAGGAGCGTAGTATACCATAACAGAGCCCTAGTCATGATGAAGTATAGTCAAAATTAATTTTAGACGAAATATGAATGCATATATAAGTAGATAATGAAATAAAAATCGATGTCATATATGCAATATTGTTTTTAATTTGTTATACGATACATAATAATATATAATTTCAACGTATATATGAATAATACAATAAGTACAATAAAAATATATTAAAGTAATAATACAATAAGTATATTAAAGTAATAATACCATAAGTATATTAAAGTAATAATACAATAAGTATATATATTTAACATAGAAAAATTTTGAATGAATAAATTTAACCGAAAAACATAGAAAATCATTTTTTATTCCTTTATTGATTTTTGAAAAGTATTAATTTTGTAAATTTACTTCTAACTCTTTCGAAATTTGTACATTTAGAATTTTGTAAATTTACTTCTAACTCCTTCGAAATTTGCACATTTAGAATTACCATAATGAGTACATCTTGCTCTAAAGTATTTATTGAGTATTATTTTAATCAATTGTAAACGGTGGTCATTTAGAGGATTCTGATCGAATAAATGTGTCGTATTGTCAAAGATGTTACTTGATACTTTTTGTAAAGTTTTTACTAGTAACGTGTGTAAGATATTCTTTTCCGTAAGAATCGACATATTTTCTCTGAATGTTGTTTCCGCTATTTTACACAAAGTCACAACATCATCCGATGCATTAATCAATGTTCCACGATTTTTCACGATTTGTAATTTGGAATAGCACATATTGCTATACAACTGATGCTTACAAATGTCACAAGATATTTTCTTTAATATTTTGAAAACAATAAATCCAGCAATATATGCTACAATATCGTCTATGTAACTTTTGTTCAGATTATCAAAAGCCTTGTGTAAGTAATAATCGTAATCATGGTGTACATTTGAATTTTCTGTACATGAGCCAATGTAATTCTGATTTGTTATTTCATCTATACCGCTCTTCGCTTTTGTTGGGAATATGTGCAAAAATGGTGTGTTATCTTGTGCCAGACAATTTGCATACTTGGAACCACCAATTTGAGCATGTACTAACAATTTCTTAAATGCTGCAATGAATTGCAAGCATGTAGAATTATTGTTATTTCCGCAGCGACTTCTCACTGCCGAAAAAAATAACTCCACATGATCCTGTGATAATTTGTAAGCCAATAAATAATGAACGGAAGGGTTTGGTGCAATCCAAGTATCAAAGACACCTACTACACTATGTAAAGAAATGATTGTTCCGATAAATCCTGTCTTATGACTACTGTGAATAATTGGCCATTAACAGTCAAAGATCTTATGTATCTTTCAATATCCGCGATTTTGCGTCGAATGTCATGAATATTAGATTCTGATATAGGCATTTTCTGTGGATCGGTATTAAACTTATTGCGCGAATTCAATAGATCGAATGCTTCGTTTATAATGGAACAAAACTTTTCCGTACCCTCACTATTTTTAAAATCTGGTAATTGCAAGTCTTCGCGTAAATATGCCAATGCTTTTGCAACACTGTTGCTGAGCGTTTGAGCTGCCAGAAAAACCTTCATTTTTTCATTTTGCCAATTCAAATGCCGCTTGCGAACTTTGGTCGCAGCGTGCAAACCGTGTTGTTCTTGAAATTGTATTAATTTCTTTAGGAAAGACCATTTTATTATGTTACCATCTCTGTCAACGATTACTTGCAATTTTCCAAACAAGTTTCGAATCAATTTCAACATATGGCACGGATCGAGTACTACAAAAATTTTTGCTTTCGAAACTAGATGCGAAAAATAAACTTGCAAATTATCGTTAATGTTTAATTGTGCACCTAATTTTGTGGCCATTACAAAGTTATAATGCGGTCCATCGAAGGTGATGGAAGTAACTAAAACTCCTGTTTCATGTATATATATTAACGTGTCATCCAAATAACGTTGGTGCAATCGCCCTTAAAAGCCTTTATAACAAGACTTCCAATAAATCGACGTACAAATATAAAGCATACGACAAATAATGCTTGTTTTCATGCTATATCGCATCAGATCGCATACGAGCATCACGATTTGACAATTCTTTAATGTCAAAATTACGATTTGTCAATTATGGCGCTTGCATGCGATCTAGCACGAAAAAGAGCATTGTGTGCCGCAGGCTTTAAATACTTACGTTAAAATGTTCCAGAGCTTTGTCAGAAATAAAATTGTTATCATGTAAATGTTTATTTAAAGCAGTTAAACTCTGCACTCGTTTTTTTAGTTTATTTACGTGTGATTGAAAATTACGTATTTTCCTTTGTTGGTCTTGGATTGTTTCCATCACAATTTCTAAAACGATTTTTGCTTCATCCGGTTTTTTCAATATTTCGTTTATATTGATATTCTTCATACTTCTAATATTTTTCAAAGGAACGTCTAATTCTTCATCCTCCATTGATTTTCTGTAAAAGGAATACATTAATAGTTATGGATGTTATAGATGCAACAATATAGTAACCAAAAATGTACTTTCAAACCTTTTCAACGAGTTAGGGTTATCCTTTGCAGCATTATATTCTATACTGCATTCTGTAATTGTATTCGATTGTTCTTCAGCTATGTTCTGCAAATGTTTAAATCAATTATTATATTCTTATATTGCAAATTACTTTTGATACTGTGTTATGTAGTTACCTCCAAATTTCGAGTATTTATTTCTATTTTATCCCTTGAAATAAAGGTAGGAATAGCATTTTCTTTAATAATTAGTCTTTGTCGATATATTGTTTCCTGAAAGTCTGTTGATTTGAAATGGTTGGAGCATATCCGAGCTGATTTGTAAACTTGATCCATATTGATTGCTTCCAACCATTTCCTTCTTTGATGCTTATCTTTCGGAAACCTGCAAATTACAATATTAATTTACATTGGTCTCATTAATTCTCTCTCTCCATGTCCTTGAATGATTTTTCCTTGTAAGTTAGGTTGCTGAATTTGCCTCAGCAACCACTATCACACCACGAAGAAAAATAGCACGTGCTTTACAAAAATAAAATTGACTTTAAAATCTCTTCTATACTTCCAACTTCCACTCACAAAAAAGTATTTCCATTATATAACCTCCAATATACTTACAAGTGAAAAGTAACAGATGCATCTTCGGCTTTTCTAGTACTCCGCTTGCACAAAATACAATAATTAACCATTGTACACAAGCTATAACACGGACTGTCGATGTTACTGCACTGCCAGTTACTGCTTTCTGTCCCGTTTGGCTATGGTTTGGCTCGAGGCACGCTTTGACATAGCGTCAGTACTGCTGATTTTTTACCAACCAATCAGGCTTTATTAGAAAGAGACGGAACGTGACTTCATATTATATGCCTCTCACTCTACTCGTGCGGCTCCTCTTCCCCTTCCATCAGCAGTCCATTCTATATGTGGACTGCCGTTCGAACCTTCGATAGTGACGGACGTGCCATCCGTAGTGCTCTCTTGAGTTATTCTTTGAGTGTCTTATAACAACCTCCTCTGCACCAGAGGAGTGCTTTCATCTCCGGCATTTGTGCCTCAATATATTTTCGGCTTTCTGAACGACTCGGCTGCCATACGTGAGCCGTACGGAATTTCTGCGCATTATAGCGCCACGTCATCCTCGGCCATCTTGGCCAGTCGACCGCGTAGCAATTCATCGATAGCACGGTCTGTAATCCTTTCAGTATGTCCATTCAGGATCCTATGAATACCTTTTCTAGTAAATCTTCTGTAATTTTACATGACAATGACAGTAGTTTTTTACGGTCAGCTTCTGACTCGACTGAGCCAAGTGACGAAGACAAACTCAATTCTATAGTTCTCTCTCTCCCTCCTTTCTCCCCGTCCACTGATTCCGTTGTGGAAATTACGACGGAGACTAACTCTAATGCAATTTCGTCTGTTTTACAGCCAAATAATGGGCAATCGGATTGTGCCTTTACGGCGACTGAGTCCGACATGGACGTTGACCCTAGTATTCATTCCTCGGACGCGGAAGCGAAAGTTAACAAAAATAAAAGGAAAAAAGACCAAAGCACCGCCTCGTCTGTGAGCAAGCGTCAGGTCCTTGATAAGGGGGATAGTCATTCGTTTCAAGGTAAGGCTAATTGTGCCTCTATTTCTTCGGGCTCTGCCGAAGCTTCTGTGGGTATCCAGGATCCCCCCCCCCCTAATGCGAATATGTATGATCTTAATTCTCCTGGACCTTTTGATGTAATAGTCCAAAAGATTAGCGACAATAGTAATTCTGTAACTTCTCCTATTGACCCTTTAGCGATCGGCCGCCTTCTTTTCTTTTCTAATAAAAATGATATTCTTGAATTAAAGAAAACTGGATATTCTAAAATTAATATTCGCTTCAAAACTCGTGAGGCAGCCAATAAACTAACTTCAAATCAAATTCTAAAAGCAAAAGGATATTGCGCATACATTCCGCTCTATCGCACTACTAGAAAGGGTATTATACGCGGTGTTCCGCTTGACCTTTCTGATGGGGAGATCCTGGCTGGCCTTGAATCAGCTGTAGCGGTGCTTTCGGTGCAGAGATTGAATAGGCGTAGGGCAGGTCCCCTCCCATCTTCCTCTTCTATACAGACAAATGTAAATAGTAATGTAAATAGTAGTAATTCTCTGATTCCCTCTCGTACTATACTTATTACGTTTAGAGGTCAAGCCTTACCGGATTGTATATATTTATATATGTTAAGACACTCTGTCCTTCCTTTTGTCTCTAAGACTTCGTTGTGTTTTTCTTGCTTTCGTTTCGGGCACATAGGCGCTCAGTGCAAGGGTCGCGCCCGTTGTATGGATTGCGGTGGCGATAGACACGGGGACAGCGAGATCTGCCCTAAGAAGGACCTCGCCCCAGTTTGTATAAATTGTAAAGGGCCGCATAGGGCTTCCGATTATTCATGCCCCGAGTACGTCCTCCAGAGGAGGATCAGAGAGTTTTCTGCGCGTGAGACTGTTCTCTTGTCGGAGGCCGCAACTTGTGTTCGGAGTCGGGAGCCTGCTTCCCATGGGGGTCATCCGTTGCTGCATGGTGGGGAGTATCCTGGGCTCCCGAATTCCTCTCTCCCATTTCACGGGCGACCTGCTCCCTCCCCTTCTCCGTCCTCTCGTCTTTACTCTCGGGTGTTGGCGCCGCCCCCTACCGAGAGGGATAATTTTTCATCGGGTGAGTCTTTGCCTCCTCCCTCTTCCTGTTCTTCTGACTTTCTTGGCTCCTTTTTTAAAGTTCCTTCTGAACTTAAACAAAAAATTACTAAACTGAAAACCAAAACTCAAGACCATAATAATAACGAAAGGGGGGCAGGACCCCCTCGGTTTCCGGTAACGGGGTGGCCATGGATGCGACGCCCGATCTTCCTCCGTTTCTTTCGCTGATACAGCGATTTTTGGGCCTCGAAGCGCCACAGCTGAGTGTGCTCCTTCATCTGGTTTGTGTGTTGATGGAGAAGCTTGAACCTGTGCTTAGAGCGCTGGGTATTCATGATGTTATGGGTGGTCTTATCGATCGTTTTCTAGTGACTCCTCTTATCGGGCTGTCTGCCCGGGATCCCTCACAATGATAGGTTTTACTCCTGACAACCGTTCGGCCTCGTCATCCTTGGCCATTCTCCAATGGAATTGTCGTTCCATTCTGAGTAAGTCTGAGGTGTCCTCGGCCTTTTTGATGAATACGACGTCTTGACGCTCTCTGAGACATGGTTGACTGCTGACTCTCGTTTTGCCCTCCGCTATTTTATTACTTTTCGTAAAGACTCAGCCTCTCGTTTTGGAGGAGGTCTCGCCTTGGCTGTTCGCTCCTATCTATCTTATTCTTATATTGACAACAGTATCTCCTTTGAAGGCAGACTCGATAGCCAGGCCATTTCTATCCATTTTGATAATTACGATTTAACCATTATTTCTATTTATAGATATCCTAGAGGTTCCCTCTCCTTGGAGGAGTACGGCGCCCTTTTCGCTTTCTGTCTTTCTTTTACTAATGTTATTTTACTTGGTGACTTTAATGCACATCACAGTGAATGGGGTAGTAAACGTTCGGACAGCGAAGGCGAGCTATTGCTCTCTTCAGCTGTTGAGGCCTCTTTCACCTGCATTAATAGTGGCTCTCCTACCTTTTTGACACGTCCTGGACAGAGGACCTCGGCCATTGACCTTACATTCATTTCTTCCTCTATTATAGGCCTTTGTGATTGGGCAGTCCTTGAGGACACCTTCCTAAGCGATCACTATCCTACCACAATTCTCTTTAACCGTACTCCTTCAAAAAGGAATTTCTTTTCCCACAAAATTAGACATTCAAAATTGCAAGATGAACTATTTGTTAAAAATCTTTTCTCCTCATTAGACTCGCTGAGGCAATCCTTGAGTGATCCTTTGCTGAATCCTGTCCAGAAATATTCGTGCTTCGCAGAGCATCTTCGCTCCCAGTGGCATTCCAATCCCGAGGAGCCCCATACAACGGGAAGACACTCTCCAAAAAGAGGAAAAAGATTCTCCCCACCAGTCCCTTGGTGGAATGACACTTGTCAACAGGCAATCGGCGCCAGACGTGCTTTTCTTTCTATCTTCAAAAGACATCCTACATTCTCTAATTATCTCGCCTTTAAAAAACAAGAGGCAATTACTAGAATTCTGAGAACAGAAAAGAGCAAAGGCTGGAAGGAATTTTGTGCTCGACTTAATCCGAACACCCCCATCTCCCATCTGTGATGTTTTATTAAACGTTTTCGATCACGCCATTTTGAAGATCCTATCACTCCTCCTTTTTCTAATCTCCATCCCTCGCATTCCATTCAAGAAACCATTAACTCCCTCTGTCCGCCATCTGTTTTTCATTGTGCATTCTCGTCAATTGACGAATTTTCTACGAATTATTCATGCAAAATGTTTGATTATCCATTCTCTCTCAGGAGTTGACTTCGGTCACTCGCAATTTAAAAACCCGCACTTCTCCTGGATTAGACAGAATCGATAATAGAATGCTCTCTCTTTTACCGGAAGAGTATCTAATAATTTTGCTTGAAGTTCTTAATTCTATTTTCGACTCCGGCTCTTTCCCAAGTACTTGGCAACACTCATTAGTATTTCTTATTCCTAAATCTTCTCCTGGTAAACTCCGTCCTATCTCCCTCACTTCTTGTCTCCTTAAAGTCCTCGAAAGACTTATTTTGTATCGCCTTGGTTGGTGGGTGGAGTCCTTTCTCATCCTTCCTCCTTTCCAGTTTGGTTTCCGCAAAAGAATCTCTTGCCTTGACCTGGGCATATTAACTACTGAAATCCATCATGGCTTTATTTCAAAACAGTCAACGAGCTGTCTGTTCCTTGATATACAGGGTGCATTTGATAATGTTATCCCCTCTATTTTGACTTCACAACTTATTGACTTGGGCCTTCCGCTTAAACTCTGTTGGTTTGTTTATCGGTTAACGTGTCTCAGAGAGTTGCAGTTTGTCGTGAATGGAGAATTGACGGAGAGCTTTTTCTCTCAAAAGGATGTGCCTCAGGGTTCGATTCTGAGTCCCTTACTCTTCTAATCTTTACTTGTCAAGATGTGGATCCGCCTTGTCTAATGGTTGCCGGATGGTGCAATTTGCGGATGACATCACCTTGTACAGGCGCTCTTCTGATATCGAACCTTCTCTGTTGTCGCTTGAGCGGCCGGCGGGGGCTCTGTCGACTTTTTTCGAGAGGAGCCTTACGATCTCCCCCTCCAAATCGGCCCTCATGATCTTCACGAAAAAAAGAATTAATCCTGTGAATTATTCCATTTTCTTGGAGAATATTAGTATTTATCCTGTGCCTCTGCCAGGTTTTTGGGAGTTTGGGGGTCCTTTTCGACCCCCGGCTCACCGGCCATCTCCATGCTAATTACGTTATTAATAAATGTGGTAAACTCGCTAATATAATAAAATTCTTGAGGGAAGTCTGATGGGGCTCTCATCTTAGGGCTCTGCTGTGTATCTACAGGGCTATGATTAGGGGTACCTCGGATTACGCTTCCTTCCTTTTCCCGTCCCATAACAAAAGCCTCACGGAACGTTTTGAACGGGTATCACGTAGAGTCCTGAGATACTGCGCTGGGCTTAGGCGTTCCACACCATGTAACATAGTATATGCGGAGACTTGCGTTAGTCCCGCCCGTTTTAGATCGGATCTTTTGGCCCAAAACTTTTTATTTAAATCTCTTGCCACTAGACCTAATATTTTAATAGACAATCTTCAGAACCTTCATTTTTCTCATTTTGGATCTGGTTTCTCCACCGATCTGCTCGGTAAATTTCTCTATCGGGCCTATCGCTGTGTGAAGGACTATAGAGCTAAAGTCGCGGCTTTTACCAGGATACCTTTGTTCCTGTTTTCTTATGAGACTCCCACTTTTGTTCCGAAAGTTGATTACACCCCCCCACATGTGGTTGAACAAATCTCATCAGCAGCTTTTCCTCAGCTTGTTTTTCTCTCTCATTTCTCGTATCTTATTGGGGACGGAAGTACCTTTTTTACAGATGCATCTAAGACTGATTCACTCCCGCATTTAGGCGCTGCTTATTTTTCCCCTGACATTCTGATTCAGAGAAAATATAAGCTTGATGGCTGCTTTTCTGTTTTTTCGGCTGAATGCATCGCCATTATTTGTGCCGTAGATTGCATCTTGGAAAGGGGCATCAAACGGTCCTCAATATTTACTGATTCCCGCAGCGTAGTGGAAACTGTGTCCAACGAATCGTTGAACAGAGATCTTCCATACTTAATATTTGTATTGAAGAACAAGCTGAGATCAGCCTTTTTGCAGAGTCTTGACATCACCCTAGTCTGGGTTCCTTCCCATGTGGGGATTCTTGGTAATGAAACGGCGGATTTCCTGGCGAGAGAGGCTGCTCAAAACGGTGAAAAGATTGACTATCTCCCTCCCCACACTGACTTTTACTCGATTGCTCGGGAAAAATATCACACTACGGTGGAGAGATACTTGCGCGCGCAGTCAGAGCTTCGTGGCGCGCAGTATTTCGGCCTTTACCCGGCCTTCGCGAAGCGACCCTGGTTTGATAGACTTAATCTTACTCGCATGAAAATAACAACTGTTTGTAGTGTAACGAGCGGTTTTTCGTGTACCGCGGAAACGTAATTATATGGATAGCCGTCGGATCCAGGTGGTGGAATCAATAATTCGGTAACGCGGAAATGTGTGTGCAATAAGTCTTTATTGTTGCCAATGTAAATGTACAAATGTGTTGTGTATGCGCGTGTATATGTGCGTGTATAATTGTATATGTACAGATGCGTTGTGTGGATGTGAATGTGTATGCGCGTGTATAAATGTATATGTACAGATGTGTCGAGTGTGTGTGTGTGTATAAATGTACCGATTATTTCCGGGCGCGATGCACTCGCCCGTTTCCCGGTATCAGCGCGTTATCGCTTTCTTGCGACTCGTCGGGCGTGTTTTTGTCGCGGTTTTTATGCACGGTTCGTAGCGCTCAGCTGTTCGGTTTTAATTCGGTCGGCTTTAATCTTATTTGATATTCGGCTCGTCTCTTAATAATTCCCAGATGGATTGCGGGTTTTTGGAAGGCGTCGCGACGCTAGCGAGCGTCGGAGGCGGCTCTCGTTCCACCTCGTGAAGGCGCAATGCCTGATAAGGATCTTGGTTCGGAGGCGATTTCACAGGCGCCGATATCGATCGGCGGAGGCAGCGTTCTCACTACCTTCTGGCCTTGTTATTCTCGCAAGGATTTCTCTGAGCTGCTTTGCTTGCCTTTGGACTAGCTAGGCGCTTGAGAGGATCGCAAGGATCTGTCCTGTTATGCCGTCGAGAGCCCGTTTTATACTCGGCTAATTACCCGCGCCGGCGTATTCGGTAATTACCCCCACCGAGCGGCGGTAAAAATCGGAGCGGTTCGGGTCCGCCCGGGGGAGTTCGGGGTGCCGAACGCGGGTTCTCAGCCGCCGGTAACGGCTCCCGACGGTAGTCTCTCAATAGTTGAGAGTCCCTGCCCGGTTGTTCTCTAAGCGTTAAAAAATGGGCGCCTCTGCCATTGCCCGACCGATGTTCGTCGGGCGGCAGCTTCCGGCCGGTGTTCGCCGGGAAACGATGCATTCGGGGGTGCATCGTTACAGTAGAATCCGATCTAACCATTACAATTCGAATTACAGCCTCCATAGGTGTGGCATTGTCGGACGCCCAGACTGTCCTTGTGGTTCTCCTAGACAAGACATCCAACACATACTGTGGTCCTGTCCACTGCTAAGGAGTCACCGGACGCAACTGACGAATTCGCTTGGGAAAGTCCTGGGCACGCCCCCTCCTTACAATATTTTTGAAATCCTAAAAAATCCTTCTGTCAAGATCTTAAATCCTCTTTTGACCTTCCTTCACAAGACTGAAGTGCTTATATAATCTGACCACTCAATTTCTGGTCGAATCAACTTTATTTTGAACACAACAAAGATATCTGGCAGCATGGGCGAAAAATAATATTGCCCAGTGCCACAACAGAAGAAGAAGAAGAAGACATTCTATATGTCGATGAGTTTATGTCACACGCATACTATAGATTTTCAGTACTGGCAGTGAATATTAATATATTTTTTAGAGGAACTTTTTTGTATTTCAAATTTCTGTTTGAAAATATTGCAATATATTACTATTAATCAATATGCCATATTTATGTAATATGAATAAACAAAACAAGAAAAGCAAACAAGGGTTTAAAGTAAATAAAACACTTACATAAAATTGTTTATAATTATATTTCTATATGCCGAACAGGTAATATTTCAACATTCTTATTTCACCATACGGTCTTGCCATGGTACTGCACCCTCAGCATTAAAATAAAGACACCATTTGTCTCTTAAAGAAATAGCGGAATTTGCGTGACGGTTTCCTCCTTGATTAATTAAATTTATTAAACCATTTGCTGACTCTGCCCGGAAATCACCCTGTCTGATTTCACCAGATATTATATCTTCTTCATCAATAAATGTTGGAGGCGTATATATGATCCTGCCTACAACTTTACTCCGTAACATATTATGGAGACAGCAAGTTGCCGTTACTATCTTTTTAGCATCATCTGGATCATATCTTATTGCAGCTCTGTATATCTGGGACCTTGCTCCGAGAACACCAAAGGCATTTTCTGAGCAACGCCTAGCTCGTGATAACCTAAAAAGATATACAGTACAGTACAGAAAATCATAATCAGGAGAAACTTGATTACTGAATTAAAAAACATCTTCTACCTGTAATTAAAAATCCTACGATCTTTTCTCCCAGAGCATTGAGGACCAGGATAAGGTATGAGAAGTTTCTTTGATAAAGCAAAACCTTCATCACCTATTAATATAAAAGGAAACATTTCCTTTGTGCTACGTAGAGAAGATGGACCTGAAATATGAAGGCTGTTGTTTTCTAAACGAGCCTTGAGATTACATTTGTTCCATACACCTGAATCACTTATACGTCTATTTGTTCCAACATCAACATATATAAAACGTAGATAAGCATCAACAACTGCCATTAATACAATGCTGAAGAAATCTTTGTAGCAGTAATAAAGCGACCCTGATTTAAGTGGTGGATCAATTCTAACGTGCTTCCCATCAATTGCACCTATACAATTTTCAAAATGCCACAGTTCTCCAAATTTTTGTGCAACTATTGCCATTCCATTTCAGAAGAAGGACATTTTAAATATTCGTCCTTCAATACAGTAATGATAGCTTCACATACTTCTTTTATGATACCAGATATAGTGCTTTGACCTATTCTAAAAGTCAATGACAGTGAATCTTGCGACTCTCCTGGAGGTTAAACATAAACAAATGTAAGCAAATAACAAATAAAAATAATATTTTATTTTAACTATCTGTAGCGAGATGCCGCAAAGTCAGAGAAAGTCTTTCTGCTGCTGGAATGCTTTCTCTCAAATGTGTATCTTTTTTTTCAATGAGTGGAGTAACTTTCTCCAAAAGTTCCTCAAAAGTTGCTGTATCCATACGTAAACATCTGCAATTAATATTGCACAATAACTATCTTTTTGCTCTTTCAAATGTATTTAAAAAAAAACTTGTATTTATACACCTCCTGTATCTATTGGGATCTCCAAAAAGAGGTTATGATATAATCCTTTTTCTTTTCTTCTTGCTATCCACCAATGCATCCACATTCTCTTCTTTATATTTTTGTTACTGCACTCAGCAAGTATAAAAAATATTACAGCCGCCAATTTTCGTCTTCGCATATATTGCCAATATTGATAAATTCTTGACATTTTCTCTCGCTGCTGAATCACAATTGCTAACCATAATCGTAAGTGTGATTGGATAATTGTCAATCGCCAATCGCCAATCGCAGTCGCAATCCAATCGGCAATTGCTAGTGTGATTAGGCCTTTAGGCCCCAGTTCCACAATTTACTTTAACCGAAGTTTAGTTCGTTAAAGGAGGATTTACATTGCATCCAAAGCTGTGGCGTCCCTCCATCTGGACAAAATACAAATGAATGGGTTTACGAACGCACTAGCGCCATCACATACCTCGCCCCGATCCACCAAAGATATAGAGGCACTCACTCTAGTGTGTCTCGTCGTCCGAAGCGGATGTAAGTTACCAAAGACTGAAACCATAGTTGTAAATTCCTTTGTTGTAAAATATATTTTTATAAAGACAAACTGAATGTATCAATCCACCCGGCATCCAACGACAGTTAATAGGAGGTCTTTAATAACCTGACTCCCTATAGTGGTAACCACCGACGTGAGATATATTTTTTTCCCGCCTCGCACCACGTGGCGAACGAAATATTTAGGCAAGAGGTATGCCGATTGAACATTCGCCAACAAGACTAGTCAAAGGAAGCAACACCGAGCACAGGACGTCCGTCGAGGAAAAACCATTCGACAACCCTTATCCGAAAGCTATGAATAACGACGGAGAGGGATCAAAAAGCGCAAACATCGACGCAGTCCAGGCAGTGCGCTTACCACCATTTTGGAAAGACAATCCAGCATTATGGTTCGCACAAGCCGAAGCAGCTTTTGCAATACACCGAATAACAAGTGACGAATCAAAATTTCGCTACATAGTACTCAATGCTGATCAACCCGTTCTTCCCTTCGTGGCGGATTTGATAACTAACCCACCTGAGCAAGACAAATACCAAACCTTGAAAGATCGCATATGCTCGATACTGGGAGAGACAAGTGCAACGAAGATCAGAAGACTTTTAGGCTCACATGAACTAGGAGACGAGAAACCCTCCATCTTCCTACAACGTCTACGGAATTTGGCAGCAGGTCAAGTAACGGATGAAATTCTAAAATCTATATTTATGGAACAACTCCCAGAAAGTGTGCGTACCATCCTGGCAATTAGCGAAGTTCAAGATTTAGCAAAGCTAGCAGCCCAGGCAGATAAGGTGGTAGAAATGGCCAGACCAGCAGCGACAGCAATCCAGACTATCATCGAAAAACAGACAGACGCAGACAACCAGATCCTGCAGGAGATTGCAGAACTAAGGAAACAAGTCAAGAAACTCTCCGTAAGAGATAAATATAGGCGACGCAGTAGATCGCGAGGACATTCCAACGGCCGAGAACGAGCAGACAACCGTGAACGTTCACATCACCGTCAAGACCGCGAAGGTAACGCCGAGTACTGCTATTATCACAACAGATTCAGCGACAAAGCGTTTAGATGTGCACAACCTTGCACATTTAATAAGCCGAAGGCGGTGGAAAACTAAACCCGCCGTCGCGAGTACAGCTGGTCGTCGACGGGGTGGTTAGAAATAATAAACGCCTGGCAATAACCGACAAGAAGGTTGGCATTACGTACCTTATAGACACGGGAGCAGACATCACAGTAATCACGAAGAGGATGATGAGAGGAAAGCTCACACCCGTAGATTTTCAACTGTTCGCAGCAAACAACACAGTCATAAATACTTACGGCAGCAGCTCACGAGTAGTGGATTTAGCACTACGACGCTCATTTAGATGGCAGTTCATCATAGCTAACGTCCGACAGCCGATCATAGGCGCAGACTTCCTGGCACACCACGGGATTCTACCGGATCTAAAGAACAGAAGACTGGTCGACGAACAGACTCTACTGAGTACCAAGGCAAGGATAACCACAGGGAAACAGCCCACCGTTGCCACAACAGACAAAGGATGCAAAGGAACTCTTACGCAGGTACATCGAAATCACACGTCCTACAGCGCTCAAGAAGACCGTACACGATGTGAGGCATCACATTGTGACCAAGGGACCACCATTGGCAGAAAGACCACGCAGATTGCCCCCAGAAAAGTACGCAGCCGCGAAACGAGAGCTCGAGACGATATTGGCACAAGGAATATGTCGCCCCTCTTCATCACAATGGGCAAGTCCGTTACACCTAATACGTAAAAGCAACGGAGAATGGAGACCGTGCGGAGATTTTCGTAAATTGAACAGTGTGACGATTATGGATAAGTATCCTCTACCTTACATACAGGACTTTACATACCACTTAGCTGGATGCACCGTTTTCTCCAAAATAGATCTTGTGAAAGCATACTTTCAGATTCCAGTAGCGGAAGAAGATTGCCATAAAACTGCAATAACTACACCATTCGGATTGTATGAATTTTATAAAATGCCATTTCGTTTGCGAAACGCAACGCAAACTTTCCAAAGATTTATTGACGCAGTTCTAAGAGGACTCGACTTTTGTCACGGCTATATCGACGATCTGTTGGTAGCATCAAGAGACGAAGAGGAACACCGAAGACATCTCGAGCAAATATTTCAACGTTTAAAGGAGCACGGACTATCTATCAACGTGACAAAAAGCGAATTTGCGGAAAAAGAGGTCGAATATCTCGGATACACAGTCAACAAAGAAGGAATACGTCCGACGAACGATAGAGTAAAAGATATCGTTGATTTCAAGAAGCCGAACAATATAAAAGAGCTTAGGAGATATCTTGGGATCATCAACTTCTATCACAGATTCATCAAAAATGCAACAGCCATTCTAGCTCCATTAAACGGATACCTGACAGGAGCGAAGAAACGCGACAAGCGGCCAATAGAGTGGACTACACAAGCAGAGGAAGCCTTTCATGAAAGTAAAAGACGTTTAGCAGAGACTACCCTACTGGTTCATCCGCGAGGAAACGCCAAACTACTCCTCAGAACAGACGCTTCCAACGTAGCCATGGGAGCGGTATTGGAGCAGTATCAAGAGGGAGAATACAAGCCATTAGGATTCTTCTCTAAGAAGTTATCTGAGGCACAACAAAACTATAGCACATACGACAGAGAACTCCTAGCAATTTATTCTGCATTAAAACTCTTTCAACACATGGCAGAAGGACGAAACGTAGTTGTGCTAATGGATCACAAACCACTACAATACGCGTTCTCACAAGCTTCTAATAAAGCCTCTGAACGGCAAAGGAGACAATTAGACTTTATAAGTCAGATTACCACTAATATTGTCCATATTGCAGAGCATGAAAACCAGGTAGCGGATGCACTGTCGCGAGTAGAAGCAGTCAACCTACCAGTTATCGTCACAACAGACGAACTTTACGAGGAACAGCAGAAAGACGAGGAACTCAGAGCTCTTTTTCTTCTTCTTCTTTCTTTTTGGCAAGGAGCTAACTTTGAATGTTGCTCATACTGCCAGATGTCCTTTAGTGGTAGAGTAGTGACGTCCGGTGTGGACTTGAGGTGCTAAGCTAAATTTGGAGGTTGTTTTTGTTTAGGAAAGCTAGGATAGGGGCAATTAGATTAAGTGTGGGGTATTTAAGCATAGAGTGCGTTGTTTTGTTAAGAATTGAAACTTGATTTCGATGGAGAGTATTCAAAAAGGAAGCTCTGTGGATTTGGTAGAGCAGGCAAGCCCATAGGACATGATCGATGTCCTGCAAAGGGTGTCCGCATTGGCAAGCCGGAGAAGCAGTGATGTTGATTCTATGAAGGCTCTGGTTTAAATTGTAGTGATTTGTGCGTATGCGAGAAATGGTAGTGATCTCTTCCCTACTGGTCTTGATGTCCCAGAACCAGGGCTTGAGCGAGAATTTCGAGTAAAGCTGGAAATATTGCTTTGCTTTCGTATTAGCTTGGTTAAGTAAAAGTTCTTGCGTGGACTTGATGAGCGTGTCTCTTATGTGTGAAAACAGGTCAGTGTGAGGAATGAGGAAGGAGGAAGGAGGGCCCGAGATCGATGCTGTTTTTGCTAGAAGATCTACAGTCTCTTTGCCTAGGATTCCGGAGTGTGCTGGTATCCAAATAAGCTCAACTTCTAGACCAAGATGATTCGCAGAGATGAGTTGTTTTTTAATCGAAAAGATAAGATAGCTGTAATATTTCAGGGGCGTCGGTGAGGATAATGCCTCGAGGACACTTTTTGAGTCCGAAAAGATAGTTGCAGGAGAGACTTTGAATTCTAAAATATAGTCCAACGTAAGAGAGATGGCCAGCGCCTCCCCAGTGAAAATTGAGGCCATAGGGTCGATTTTAAGTTGCTTGTGCATTTTTATGGAAGGAGAGTAGGTAGCGACGCCAACGTAGCCGGAGGGGCCCGTCTTTGAGGCATCCGTGAAAAATAGGTGGGTTTTATAAAAGTGATGATGATACAGAGATTAAAAGGTTAATTGTGGTATTGGAGAATTTTTTATGTCGTGGGTGTCATTTTGGGAAGTAAAGAGCACTTTGAGGGAGTGGAAAATTGTTTCGTAAGGGAAGCAGAAGGCCGGAGGTCTAGCGAAGTTTGCAATCTTGTTTCTGTGTTTCTTAAGTGTGATAAATACTTTATATGATAAAAAGCTGTTCGATATGTTGTGGCGGTTGTTATTTATTAGGTGTGTTTGAAGATCGTAAAGTTTCTCAATTAGAATATTGTCTTGGAGTGCGAAAGATTTGATTATAAATTTCGAGGCAAGGAAATGGAATCTGTGGGGTAGGGACTCCCGATTCTGCAATCAAGGCATTGGTAGGCGTAGAACACCTGAGGCCTAAACAATATCTGAGCGCTCGTCTTTGAATTTTTTCTAATTTTTCCATGTCACCCTTATTGTTTATTGGGAAAAAGGGTGAGCCGTATTCGATGGAGCCCCTGATTAGGGCTTTGTAAAGGGTTAGCATTGTGCGTGGGTGAGCGCCCCACCACACTCCTCTTAGAGATTTAAGAATATTGGTTAGTTTGGCACATTTTGTAGCCACGTTGGCTACTTGCTTGTGGCCATGTAACTTAGAATCTAGAATCACACCTAAGAACTTGTGCGAGGAAGTGGGCATGATAATATCGCCATTTAGCGTGATAGAGTTACAAGCAGGAGTGAATCTCCTCCTAGAGAAAATTACCAGGGCTGACTTAGAGGGGGAAACCTCCAGGCCCTTGGATCTGAGATATAAAGAGAGTTTGTTGGCCGAGGATTCAATTTTACTAAGAGGTTCTTTTAGATTGCTTGATCTGGAGAAGATGGCTATGTCGTCAGCGAATTGAAGGATCTCACAATCGCGGGAGATGTGTTTTCTACAGTTGGCGGAGTAAATATTGAAGAGGATAGGACTGAGGATAGAGCCCTGAGGAAGGCCTTTCCGAGAGACGCGCGTGTCAGTTGCCTCTCCGTTGATGCAGAACTGAATGTTTCTGCGAGAAGTGAGGTTGAAAATAAACCAGCACAGTTTGGGGGGGAGTCCCAGGTTGATTAGGTCTTCAATCAGTAGGTTGGGGACGACATTGTCAAAGGCTCCTTTGATGTCGAGGAAGAGGCAGACCGTAAATTGGCGAAGAGCGAAACCTGAAAAAATCTCAGTTGTGAGGATGCCCAGATTGTCATAACAGGATTTTCTTTTACGGAAGCCATATTAGGTGGGAGGGAGTAAATTGTTAAATTCCATTCACCATTCCAGACGGGTTAAGATCATCTTTTCGAGGAACTTTAGAGGACAGGATGTGAGGAAAATAGACCTGAATTTGCCAGGAGAATTTTTTGGTATTAAGTAAACTAGTGAGTGAGACCAGGTTTCTGGGAAGAAGCCACCATTGAAAAGGTCATTAAGAATTGAGAGCAGGATTTTGTGATATGAAGTTGGGAGTGAGAAGAGAATTGAATTATCTATCTGATCTAATCCTGGTGAGGATTTAGTTTTAAGTTTTTTCCGTGTTGCCTCAAACTCCTCGATGGAGAAGGGGGAATTGAAAATAGAGCATGTGTAATTGTTTGGAAAATCGTTCAATCCTTGATAGGGTTGGGAGTCTAAGGATGGTGGGCAGATGTCGTCGAGAATTTGCTGGATATCTGGTGAGATTTCTGAGTTAGTCGGGATAGGAAGGGGAGGAGGGTTAAGTTGTCTATTTTTAAAAGATTTGATAATTCTCCAAATATAGGCAATGGGAGTACTGGGTGAAAGGGAGAGGCAAAAGTTTCTCCAACCCTTCCTCTTTTCTTTTTTAAAAGTTTTTTTTGCTAATGCGTCTAATCTTTTAAGGTTAAGGTAGTTGGAGAATGTTGGATTATTTTTGTAGGAAGAGATGGCTTCTTTCCTTTGAAGGAGAGCTTCCTCGCAATCGCCGTTCCACCACGGGGCCGGGGAGTTGTTAAATGGCGGGATGTGGTCGATACGTTGGCAGGAACTTTTTGTTTGCCGGGAGGGAGATTTGATTTGAGAAAGGTTAGGAAGAGGTGATATTTGGTAAGTGGGGATATGTTACGGTCTGTAATCTGAGCTTCCAAATCTTGAATGTTCATTAGGAGAGAGTGTAGGTAGTTCTTATTTTCCTGTGCGGAGAGCTTGATTTTATATGAAAAAAAACGTTTAGTGTGAAAGTGGTGGTTGAGTGAGGAAGAGATCGAAAAGTGATCGCTGAGGAAATTGTCTGTTAAGGTATTGCTATTCACTATAGGTAGGAGAGATGACGAGACAAAAATGAGATCAATGACTGACTTGGTCTGATTGTGTCGAGAGAAGGTAGAGGAGCCATTGTTGATGCAGGTGAAAGAGGCGTCAAGAGAGATTTTGAGGAGAGAAGAACCGATTCTGTCAGAGGAACCGCTGCCCCAGTCCGCGTGGTGGGCGTTGAAGTCTCCCAGGAGGATTGCAGCCTTGAAGCGTTTGCAGAAGTCAAATATTGAAGTCCATTCTAGATCAGATATAGAATATTGGGGAAATCTGTAGATTGCGTAAAGTATCAAAAAACCATCCTCGTAAGGAATGGAGATAGATTGAAATTTGGAGGGGAGGATTGGATTAATAGCCAGGAGAGAGAAGGGAATTGATTTTCTTATCGCTACGAACAGCCCACCTTGGTTCTGAGAGGTGGAATCGTTTCTGAGGATATGAAAGTTAGGAAGATTAAGAGGGGCATCGGCCTTGAGCCAAGTCTCGCTTATTGCGAGAATATCGTGGCTGGTTGCCAGGTTTTTAAGGAGAGCGATCTTATTATTTATAGAGTGGCAGTTCCATTGTAGGATCTTTAAAGGGGAGGAGTTAAGGAGGTTAGAATTAAAATTATTTTGGGAAGAGTTGACATTCATGGTTGGCTAAATGGTCTGTTCTGTGAGCAATAGATGTTGCAGATGGAATTGATCATTGTTTTAAGAATGGAGAGAGTATTTTCCTGTACGCCCATGGCAATTAGTAGAGGAGCGAATTGGTCGAAGATTGTGTTGATTAGATGTGATATTTGTTGTAGGAGTTCCGGGTTAATGTTGGAAAGGATGTTAGGTGTAGATTGAGGATAGTTGACTTCTTGTGGAAAGGTTGGGTAAAATTGTGAATGAGTTTTGGGGCCAATATAAGTAGTATTGATATTGGATGAGGGGGGGGATCTACGTGAATCAAAGAGTGTGGAGATTGTGGGAATCTCCCATTGGGGGAGATGAATAGGGATGGCAGGGGGGAGGGGGTTTTAGTTATTAAGGGATGTTTGTTGCGGCCCTTGTTATTGGGTATGTAAGATGTCGTGGGGGATGAATTATTATCCGTATGAGCTTTGGGAGAGTTTGTAGGAAAGGGGGGGGGAGTTATTGTGTAAAGGAAATTGGGAAGCGGCTTCTGCATATGACCTGGCAAGAGGGGAGGAGGTGTGGAGGGGGGAGAGGAAAAAGGGGGAGATAGAGGGTGAAGGGAGGGGGAAGGAAAGTGGGGGAGAGGTGGGAGAGGAGTGCGGGGATATTGGAGAAGGAAGGTTTAGGGGGGGAAAGGAGAAATAGTTGCGGTTAGAATCGAAACTGTTCCTTGAGGAGCCTTTGACTAGGAATTTAGCGTCAGCTAAGGAGATATTTTTGTAAGCAGCTAGTTCTCTTATTTGTTTTTGGATAGTGAATTCTGGGCAGGAAGGATCATCTGCCTTGTGTGGCCCTTTACAATTTATACAAGATGGGGAAAGGAGTACCCTGGGGCAAGTAACGTCTTGCTCGTGGGACTTGTCACCACAGTGGAGGCAACGAGGATGTCCTTTGCATTGGATTTTGGTATGACCGTATCGGAAGCAGGAGGAGCATTGAATTGTTTTAGATATGAAGGGGAATATTTCGTACCTGACCATATATAAGAAGATATATTGAGGGAGGCGCTGGCCCTTGAAAGAGATAGAGACTGCCTTTGATGGAGTATATAGCACTGAAGAATCCTCCTTAAGGACCTTTCTATAAAGGCGTCTAACAGATGCGACTTCAAATGGCGATTCAATGCCTTGTAGGATTTCCTCGTCAGTGAGATCAAGGGGAACATTCTTAATCGTTCCTTAACGAGAAGTCCTAAAAAGAGGAATAAACGCAGTGAGTTTCTTTTCTTTTAAAATAGGATTGGATATCAAGCTATTTGCTGCTTCCTTAGATTTAAGTTGAGCGAGTATTCTGGAAAAACCTATTTTCTTGATTTCAATAATGTCATTTCTTATGTTCGCACTAAGAAGTTTTCCCACATAAAGGGGATCGGTTGATTTTGAGTTATCGACAGACTGAATGAAGACCTCATACGGGCCCTGACAATGATTGTCATATCTATTTTCAGAGGGGGAGGGGTGAAAAGAAGTAGAGATATTTGTTTTACCTTGTTGTTGTTTCTTTGCAGGAGAGATGAGATCTGAGTCAGGCTCCTTGGCTTGAGCATTAGAAATTATTTTTCGCTTCTTGATGACTTTCAGAGGCTCTGTGAGTGCGTTACTCATATCGTCATCTTGAAAATTAGAGGAGTTCTCACCTGATAATTGCGGAGAGAATTTTTTCGATTCTGTTTTGTCGGACTTGTTCGAAGGAGAAGATTCTACGTAGTCGTCATCTAAGACCATGTTTGCATCATCTCGGGAGGAGAGGGGGAAGGGAACAAAGGAAGCTGAGATTTTATCCAATGCAGCTAAAGTATCGACTGCTTTTTGGGTTTCTAAAATTGAATTATTAGCCATTTTGACGAAAGGCTGTGTTTTGCCTCCTCCAAGGTCTTGGGAGGACATAATGAGATGGGTCGCCCAGCCGGGAAATTGCCCGGACAAAGGGCCAAGATGGCGGATGCACACGCAGAAAGCGCGTAGTAAAAGTTTATAGCGTAAGTAATATGCTACCCATTAGCGATCCGAGCGGATAATATTATTGAGGCTAGGATTAATTACACTGAATTTAATGAGCTATTATTTTCACTGCAACACTTTAAAGAAGGCTTCTAAAACTCTTAAAACACTCGAGGAAGCACGCGAGTACGTGTTAACTGCTCGGTAGCTGGCGCACGAATCGAACTCAGAGCTCTACTGGAGACTGAGACATCACTCTCACTAAGGCCACTACGGTTAGACGGAGGAGACAAAACCATATACTGCAGTGTCGACAAGGAAATTCGAATATACGTACCGAGAGTATTACGGAAGCAAATTTTCGACAACATACATAATCTGTCACACCCAAGTGGAAGGACAACAAAGAAAACAATCGCACAAAGATTCGTTTGGCCAGGTATGCAGAAAGATATTGCTAACTGGACCAAGCCATGCTTACCGTGTCAGAGAGCGAAAGTCCACAGACACAATCACAAAATTTCAGAGCGAATTCCAGTCCCGGACGATAGATTCCAACACGTACACCTAGACATCATAGGACCGCTACCCAACTCTAAAGGAATGAGGTACTGTTTAACCATGATCGACAGGACAACAAGATGGCCGGAAGCTATACCAATAGCGGACACTGTACAGACGCATTTTTTAATACATGGATCGCACGATTCGGAGCACCATACATGATTACAACCGACAGAGGAGCGCAGTTCGAATCAGCAATATTTGAAGCGATGGTCAAGCTAATAGGAAGTCGGAGAATCCGAACGACAGCGTATCACCCGCAGGCAAATGGGATGATCGAGCGATGGCACCGATCACTCAAGGCAGCAATCATGTGTCACGGCACCACAGATTGGACTAATGTACTTCCTAAGGTACTTTTAGGATTGCGAAACAGTTACAAGGACGACATTAAGACATCCGCAGCAGAGATGGTCTACGGAAAAACACTACAGGTACCCGGCGAATATTTCGCAGCTGAGGAACCCACAGGATGTCCGGACATGTTCCTGCAGAAACTACGCGAGCGAATGCGGCGAGTAGGACCGAAGCCCACAGCGCATCACATCAAACAAAAGGCCTTTGTTCACAAGGAGTTGGAGGACTGTACACATGTCTTCGTCAGGGTCGATCGAGCGACCAGATCCCTAGAACAACCATATGAAGGACCTTTTCCCATAATCAAAAAACTGACTGATTTTTTGTATAGGATCAACTACAAGGACCGACCGACTGAGATCAACATTGACAGATTGAAGCCGGCATTCATTGAAAGGGCTAGGGAGAACCAACAACTACCTGAGGATAATTCCCTTCCAGAACCTTCGCCAGCTGAGACAGAGAAAGGACATCTTGCACGAAAAATTAGATTCGCGACTCCATGAACGGAGTCACTAAAGGGGGAGTGATTGTGGCGTCCCTCCATCTGGACAAAATACAAATGAATGGGTTTACGAACGCACTAGCGCCATCACATACCTCGCCCCGATCCACCAAAGATATAGAGGCACTCACTCTAGTGTGTCTCAGACTTCCGATCGAACATTCGATAGTAACGGACGTGTTATCCGAAGTGCTCTCTTGCGTGATTTTTGAGTGTATTATAACAACCTCCTCTGCACCAGAGGAGTACTATCATTTTTGGCATTTCTGCCTCGTTATATTTCCGGCATATTCGGGCCTTTGAACGACTCGGCTACCATACGTGAGCCGTATAGAATTTCTGCGCATTATAGCGCCACGTCATCCTCGGCCATTTTGGCCCGTCGACCGCGTGGCAATTCATCGAAAGCACGATCTGTATTCCCTATAGCATGTCCATTCAGGATCCTATGAAATCCTTTTCGAATAAATTATCTGCGATTTTACATGACAAAGACAGTAACTTTTTACGGTCAGCTTCCGACTCGACTGAACCAAGTGATGAAGGCAAACTTAACTTTATAGCTCTCTCTCTCCCTCCTTTCTCCCCGTCCACTGATTCCACTGTGGAAATTACGACGAAGACTAACTCTAATGCAGGTTTGTTTATTTCGCAGCCAAATAATGGACAATCGGATTCTACTATCACGGCGACTGAGTCTGAAATGGACATGGACATTGATCCTAGTATTCATCCCGTGGACGCGGATGCGAAAATTAACAAATATAAAAGGAAAAATGACCAGAGCACCGCCTCGTCCGTGAGTAAGCGTCAGGTCCTGGGTGAGGGGGATAGTCATTCAGTTCAAGGTAAGGCTAATTGTGCCTCTATTTCTTCAGACTGCACTGCAGCCTCTGCGGATCTCCAGGATCTCCCCCTCCCTAATGCGAATATGTATGGTCTTAACTCTCCTGGACCTTTTGATGTAATAGTTCAAAAGATTAGTGATAATAATAATTCTGTAAATTCTCCTATTGACCCTTTAGCGGTCGGCCGCCTCCTTTTCTTTTCTAATAAAAATGAAATCCTCGAATTAAAGAAAACTGGATATTCTAAAATCAATATTCGCTTCAAAACTCGTGAAGCTGCCAACAAACTAACTTCGAGTCAAATTCTAAAAACAAAAGGTTATTGTACATACATTCCGCTTTATCGCACAACTAGAAAGGGTATCATACGTGGTGTTCCACTCGACCTTTCTGATGGGGAGATCCTGGCTGGCCTTGAATCTGCTATAGCGATTCTTTCGGTGCAGAGATTAAACAGGCGAGGGGGAGGTCCCCTCCCTTCCTCTTCTTCGGTACAGTCTAATGTAAATAATAATGTAAATAATACTAATACTCTAATCCCCTCTCGTACTATATTGATTACGTTTAGAGGTCAATCCTTACCTGATTGTATATATTTATATATGTTGAGACACTCTGTCCTCCCTTTTGTTTCTAAGACTTCTTTGTGTTTTTCATGCCTTCGTTTCGGGCACATAGGCGCTCAGTGCAAGAGTCGCGCTCGTTGTATGGATTGTGGTGGCGATAGACACGGTGACGGCGAGGCCTGCCCCAGGAAAGATTTTGCCCCAGTCTGTATAAATTGTAAAGGGCCGCACAGGGCTTCTGACTATTCGTGTCCTGAGTATGTTCTTCAGAGGAGGATCAGAGAGTTTTCTGCGCGTGAGAATGTTCCTTTATCGGAGGCTGCAACTTGTATACGGGGTCGGGAGCCTGTTCCCTATAGAGGTCGTTCATCGTTTCAGGACGGGGAGTACCCTGGGCTCCCTAACTCCTCCCCCCCTTTTCGGGGGCGACTTGCCCCCTCGCCTCCTACGCCCTCTCGTCTTTATTCACGGGTGTTAGCGCATCCCCCCTCCGAGAAGGAAAACTGTTCGTCGGGTGAGTCCTTGCTTCCGCCTTCCTCTTGCTCTTCTGACTTCCTTGGTTCTCTTTTCAAGATTTCCACTGAACTCAAACAAAAAACTGTTAAACCGAGAACCAAAACTCAAGATTACAACAACAATAACAATAATAATAATGAATCCTCACAGCCACCCCCCCGACCATTTGTGCGGACGTCCTCTCTGAAGGCTGATACCTCCTCTCCTGGTTCCTTCTCCTCCTCATTCTATCCTAATAGTAGGACCCCTTCGGTTTCCGGTAACGGGGTGGCCATGGATGCGACGCCCGATCTTCCTCCGCTTCTTTCACTGATCCAGCGTTTTTTGGGCTTAGAAACGTCACAATTGAGTATGTTCCTTCATCTGATTGGTGTTTTAATAGAGAAGCTTGAACCTGTGCTTGCAGCGCTGGGCATCCGCTGGATGTTGTGAGTGGCCTCATCGATCATTTTCTGATGACTCCTTTAATCGGGCTATCCGCCCGGGACCGCTCTCGCAATGACTGACTCTACTCCCGATAACCCTTCGGCCTCTTCATCCTTGGCCATTCTACAGTGGAACTGTCGTTCCATTCGGAGCAAGTCTGATGTGTCTTCGGCCCTTTTTGAAAAATACGACATCCTAGCACTCTCTGAGACATGGTTAACTGTTGACTCTCGGTTTGCCCTCCGCAATTTCATTACTTTTCGTAAGGACTCAGCCTCTCCATTCGGAGGAGGTCTCGCCTTGGCGGTTCGCCCCACTCTATCCTATTCTTATATTGACAATAGTATCTCCTTTGAGGGCAGACTTGATAGTCAGGCTATTTCGATTCATTTTGATAATTTTGACTTAACTATTATTTCTATTTATAGATTTCCTAGGGGTTCCCTCACATCGGAGGAGTACGGTGCTCTTTTTGCTTTTTGTCTTTCATTTACGAACGTTATTTTACTAGGTGACTTTAACGCACACCACGGTGAATGGGGCTGCGAACATTCTGACAACGAAGGTGAGCTATTGCTCTCTTCAGCTATTGAGGCCTCCTTCACCTGCATTAACAATGGCTCTCCTACATTTTTGACACGCCCGGGACAGAGGACTTCTGCCATCGATCTTACTTTCATCTCCTCCTCTATTATAGGCCTCTGTGATTGGGGGGTCCTTGACGACACTTTTCTTAGTGATCATTATCCAACTCTCTTTAACCGTGCTCCAACAAGGAGGAGCTTTTTCTCCCATAAAATTCGACATTCAAAATTGCAAGACGAAATTTTTGTTAAAAATCTTTTCTCTTCATTGGACACACTGAGGGAGTCCTTGTACGATCCCTTGTTGAACTCAGTCCAGAAACATTCTTGTTTTGCGGACCATCTTCGCCGACAATGGCATTCTAATCCTGATAAGCCTCACACAAAGGGTCGATGCTCTTCACAAAGGGGAAAAAGATTCACCCCACCAGCTCTTTGGTGGAATGACAACTGTCAACAGGCGGTCAGCGCCAGACGTTCTTTTCTTTCTACTTTTAAAAGACAGCCTACATTCTCTAACTATCTTGCTTTTAAAAAGCAAGAGGCAATCACTAGGAGAATTCTGAGATCGGAGAAGACCAGAGGCTGGAGAGAATTTTGTACTACACTTAATCCGAACACCCCATCTCCCATTTGTGGCGCTTCATCAAGCGATTTAGATCCCGTCAATTTGAAGATCCTATCATTCCCCCTTCCTCCAATCTCCATCCTTCGCACTCCGTCCAAGAATCTATTAATTCCCTTTGTCCTCCTTCTGTATTCCATCGCTCATTCTCATCAATTGACGAATTTCCAACGAACTATTCATGCAAAATGTTTGATTGTCCTTTCTCCTTCCAGGAATTGATGTCGGTCACCCGCAATTTAAAAACCCGCTCTTCTTCTGGATTTGACGGAATCGACAATAAAATGCTCTCTCTTTTACCGAAAGAGTATTTAATAATGTTGCTTGATATTCTTAATTCTATTTTTGACTCCGGCTCTTTTCCAAGTTCTTGGCAACATTCCTTGGTATTTCTCATCCCTAAATCTTCTCCTGGTAAACTCCGTCTAATCTCCCTCACTTCTTGTCTCCTTAAAGTCCTTGAAAGACTTATTTTGTATCGCCTTGGTTGGTGGGTGGAATCCTCTCTCATCCTTCCTCTTTTTCAATTCGGATTTTGCAATAGAACCTCATGCCTTGATAATCTGGGTATATTAACTACTGAAATCCACCATGGATTTATTTCAAAACAATCAACTAGCTGTCTATTCCTTGACATACAGGGCGCATTTGATAATGTCATCCCCTCTATTTTGACTTCTCATCTTGACTTGAGCCTTCCGCCTAAACTTTGTTGGTTTGTGTACCAGTTGACGTGTCTCAGAGAGTTGCAGTTTGTCGTGAATGGAGGATTGACAGAGAGCTTCTTCTCTCATAGGGGTGTGCCTCAGGGTTCGATTCTGAGTCCCCTACTCTTCAATCTTTACTTGTCAAAATGCGAATCCTCCTTGTCTGGTGGTTGCCGGATGATCCAATTTGCAGATGACATCGCCTTGTATAAGCGCTCTTCTGACATAGACTCTTCTCTGTTGTCACTTGAGAGGTCAGCGGGGGCTCTGTCCGCCTTTCTGTTCGAGCGGGGCTTAACGATCTCCCCCTCTAAATCGGCCCTCATGATCTTCACGAAAAAAAGAATTAATCCTGCGAACTACTCCATTCTCTTAGAAAATATTAGTATTTATCCTGTATCGTTTACTAGGTTTTTAGGAGTCCTTCTTGACTCCCGGCTCACCGGCCATCTCCATGCTAATTACGTTATTAATAAATGTGGTAAACTCGCTAACATAATAAAATTCTTGAGAGGAGTCTGGTGGGGCTCTCATCCCAGGACTCTGCTGAATATTTACAAAGCTATGATTAGGGTAGTACCTCGGATTACGCTTCTTTCCTTTTGCCGTTCCATAACAAGAGCCTCACGGAACGTTTTGAACGGGTATCACGCAGAGCCCTGAGATACTGCGCTGGTCTTAGGCGTTCCACACCATGCAACATAGTATATGCAGAGACCTGTATTAGCCCGGCCCGTTTTAGATCGGACCTTTTAACTCAAAACTTTTTATTTAAATCTCTAGCCACTAAACCTAATATTTTAATAGACAAACTTCAGAACCTCCATTTTACTTATTTTGGATCTGGCTTCTCCTCTGATTTGGTCGGTAGATTTCCTCTCTATCGGGCCTATCGCTGCGTGAAGGATTAGAGAGCTAAGGTCGCAGCTTTCACCAGGATTCCGTTGTACCTATTTTCTTACGAAACTTCCACTTTTGTTTCGAAAGTCGAATACACCCCCCACACATGTGGTCGAACAAATCTCATCAGCAGCTAACCTCAGCTTGTTTTTCTCTCTCATTTCTCGTATCTTATTGGGAACGGAAGTACCTTTTTTACAGATGCATCTAAGACTGATTCATTCCCGCATTTAGGCGCTGCTTATTTTTCCCCTGACATCTCGATTCAGAGGAAGTATAGGCTTGATGGTTGCTTTTCTGTTTTTTCGGCTGAATGCATCGCCATTATTTGTGCCGTAGATTGCATCTTGGAAAGGGACATCAAAAGGTCCTCAATATTTACTGATTCCCGCAGCGTAGTGGAAACTGTGTCCAACGAATCGTTGAACAGAGATCTTCCATACTTAATATTTGTATTGAAGAACAAGCTGAGATCAGCCTTTTTGCAGAGTCTTGACATCACCCTAGTCTGGGTTCCTTCCCATGTGGGGATTCTTGGTAATGAAACGGCGGATTTCCTGGCGAGAGAGGCTGCTCAAAACGGTGAAAAGATTGACTATCTCCCTCCCCACACTGACTTTTACTCTATTGTTCGGGAAAAATATCACACTACGGTTGAGAGATACTTGCGTGCGCAATCAGAACTTCGCGGCGCGCAGTATTTTGGCCTTTACCCGGCCTTCGCGAAGCGTCCTTGGTTCGATAGATTTAATCTTACTCGCATTGAAATAGTAACTGTTTGTAGAATCCGAGCTAACCATTACAATTTGAATTACAGCCTTTATAGATGTGGCATTATCAGACGACCGGACTGTCCTTGTGGCTATCCCAGACAAGATATTCAGCACATATTGTGGTCCTGTCCACTGTTGAGGAATCACCGGACGCAACTGACGAGCTCGCTCGGGAAAGCCCTGGGCGCGCCTCCCCCTTATGACATTTTTGAAATCCTAAAAGATCCTACTATCAAGATCATAAACACCTCTTTTATCCTTCCTTTGCAAGACTGAAGTGCATATATAATTGGACCACTCAAACGCTGGTTGAACCAACTTAATTTCGAAAATAACGAAGATATCTGGCAGCATGGGCGAAAGATAATATTGCCCAGTGCCAAAACAGAAAAAGAAGAAGAAAAGAAGATAGTGTGTCTCGTCGTCCGAAGCGGTCGTAAGTTACCAAAGACTGAAACCATAGTTGTAAATTCCTTTGTTGTAAAATATATTTTTATCAAGACAAACTGAATGTATCAATCCACCCGGCATCCAACGACAGTTAATAGGAGGTCTTTAATAACCTGACTCTTTATAAAGCCCACTGTATCCAATCGGACGTCATACATCGGACATTGGACGCAATGTAAATCTTCCTTTAACGAGTTAAACTTCGGTTAAAGTAAAGCCTACAGCACACGGTACAATTTTTCGTACTGGATTTGATAAGATTTAGTAAAATATTAGAAATGCTGCATTCTGATTGGTGCATTTTTAGTATTTTACTAAATCTTATCAAATCCAGTACGAAAAATCGTACCGTGTGCCGTCGGCTTAAGTTGTGGAACTGGGCCTTAAGCCCTTTGCACAATGCTAGGCAACATGTGGCGTCCCTCCATCTGGACAAAATACAGATGAATGGGTTTACGAACGCACTAGCGCCATCACATACCTCGCCCCGATCCACCAAAGACATAGAGGCACTCACTCTAGTGTGTCTCGTCGTCCGAAGCGGACGTAAGTTACCAAAGACTGAAACCATAGTTGTAAATTCCTTTGTTGTAAAATATATTTTTATAAAGACAAACTGAATGTATCAATCCACCCGGCATCGAACGACAGTTAATAGGAGGTCTTTAATAATCTGACTCCCTATAGTGGTAACCACCGACGTGAGATATATTTTTTTTCCCGCCTCGCACCACGTGGCGAACGAAAACACGTTGGCGATATTTAGGCAAGAGGTATGCCGATTGAACATTCGCCAACAAAACTAGTCAAAGGAAGCAACACCGAGCACACGACGTCCGTCGAGGAAAAACCATTCGACAACCCTTATCCGAAAGCTATGAATAACGACGGAGAGGGATCAAAAAGCGCAAACATCGACGCAGTCCAGGCAGTGCGCTTACCACCATTTTGGAAAGACAATCCGGCATTATGGTTCGCACAAGCCGAAGCAGCTTTTGCAATACACCGAATAACAAGTGACGAATCAAAATTTCGCTACATAGTACTCAATGCTGATCAACCCGTTCTTCCCTTCGTGGCGGATTTGATAACTAACCCACCTGAGCAAGACAAATATCAAACTTTGAAAGATCGCATATGCTCGATTCTGGGAGAGACAAGTGCAACGAAGATCAGAAGACTTTTAGGCTCACATGAACTAGGAGACGAGAAACCCTCCATCTTCCTACAACGTCTACGGAATTTGCAGGTCAAGTAACGGATGAAATTCTAAAATCTATATTTATGGAACAACTCCCAGAAAGTGTGCGTACCATCCTGGCAATTAGCGAAGTTCAAGATTTAGCAAAGCTAGCGGCCCAGGCAGATAAGGTGATACAAATGGCCAGACCAGCAGCGACAGCAATCCAGACTATCACCGAAAAACAGACAGACGCAGACAACCAGATCCTGCAGGAGATTGCGGAACTGAGGAAACAAGTCAAGAAACTCTCCGTAAGAGATAAATATAAGCGACGCAGTAGATCGCGAGGACATTCCAGCGGCCGAGAACGAGCAGACAACCGCGAACGTTCACATCACCGTCAAGACCGCGAAGGTAACGCCGAGTACTGCTATTATCACAACAGATTCGGCGACAAAGCGTTTAGATGCGCACAACCTTGCACATTTAATAAGCCGAAGGCGGTGGAAAACTAAACCCGCCGTCGCGAGTACAGGCGGTCGTCGACGGGGTGGTTAGAAATAATAAACGCCTGGCAATAACCGACAAGAAGAATGGCATTACGTACCTTATAGATACGGGAGCAGACATCTCAGTAATCCCGAAGAGGATGATGAGAGGAAAGCTCACACCCGTAGATTTTCAACTGTTCGCAGCAAACAACACAATCATAAATACTTACGGCAGCAGCTCACGAGTAGTGGATTTAGGACTACGACGCTCATTTAGATGGCAGTTCATCATAGCTGATGTCCGACAGCCGATCATAGGCGCAGACTTCCTGGCGAACCACGGGATTCTACCGGATCTAAAGAACAGAAGACTGGTCGACGAACAGACTCTACTGAGTACCAAGGCAAGGATAACCACAGGGAAACAGCCCACCGTTGCCACAATAGACAAAGGATGCAAAGTCAAGGAACTCTTACGCAGGTACATCGAAATCACACGTCCTACAGCGCTCAAGAAGACCGTACACGATGTGAGACATCACATTGTGACCAAGGGACCACCATTGGCAGAAAGACCACGCAGACTGCCCCCAGAAAAGTACGCAGCCGCGAAACGAGAGTTCGAGACGATGTTGGCACAAGGAATATGTCGCCCCTCTTCATCACAATGGGCAAGTCCGTTACACCTAGTACGTAAAAGCAACGGAGAATGGAGACCGTGCGGAGATTTTCGTAAATTGAACAGTGTGACGATCATGGATAAATATCCTCTACCTCACATACAGGACTTTACATACCATTTAGCTGGATGCACCGTTTTCTCCAAAATAGATCTTGTGAAAGCATACTTTCAGATTCCAGTAGCGGAAGAAGATTGCCATAAAACTGCAATAACTACACCATTCGGATTGTATGAATTTTACAGAATGCCATTTGATTTGCGAAACCCAACGCAAACTTTCCAAAGATTTATTGACGCAGTTCTAAGAGGACTCGACTTTTGTGACGGCTATATCGACGATCTGTTGGTAGCATCAAGAGACGAAGAGGAACACCGAAGACATCTCGAGCAAATATTTCAACGTTTAAAGGAGCACGGACTATCTATCAACGTGACAAAAAGCGAATTTGCGAAAAAAGAGGTCGAATATCTCGGACACAGTCAACAAAGAAGGAATACGTCCGACGAACGATAGAGTAAAAGCCATCGTTGATTTCAAGAAGCCGAACAATATAAAAGAGCTTAGGAGATATCTTGGGATCATCAACTTCTATCACAGATTCATCAAAAATGCAGCAGCCATTCTAGCTCCATTAAACGGATACCTGACAGGAGCGAAGAAACGCGACAAGCGGCCAATAGAGTGGACTACACAAGCAGAGGAAGCCTTTCATGAAAGTAAAAGACGTTTAGCAGAGACTACCCTACTGGTTCATCCACGAGGAAACGCCAAACTACTCCTCAGAACAGACGCTTCCAAAGTAGCCATGGGAGCGGTATTGGAGCAGTATCAAGAGGGAGAATACAAGCCATTAGGATTCTTCTCTAAGAAGTTATCTGAGGCACAACAAAACTATAGCACATACGACAGAGAACTCCTAGCAATTTATTCCGCATTAAAATTCTTTCAACACATGGCAGAAGGACGAAACGTAGTTGTGTTAACGGATCACAAACCACTACAATACGCGTTCTCACAAGCTTCTAATAAAGCCTCTGAACGGCAAAGGAGACAATTAGACTTTATAAGTCAGATTACTACTAATATTGTCCATATTGCAGGGCATGAAAACCAGGTAGCGGATGCACTGTCACGAGTAGAAGCAGTCAACCTACCAGTTATCGTCACAACAGACGAACTTTACGAGGAACAGCAGAAAGACGAGGAACTCAGAGCTCTACTGGAGACTGAGACATCACTCTCATTAAGGCCACTACGGTGAGGCGGAGGAGACAAAACCATATACTGCAGTGTCGACAAAGAAATTCGAATATACGTACCGAGAGTATTACGGAAGCAAATTTTCGACAACATACATAATCTGTCACACCCAAGTGGAAGGACAACAAAGAAAACAATCGCACAATGATTCGTTTGGCCAGGTATGCAGAAAGATATTGCTAACTGGGCCAAGACATGCTTACCGTGTCAGAGAGCGAAAGTCCACAGACACAATCACAGAATTCCAGAGCGAATTCCAGTCCCGGACGATAGGTTCCAACACGTACACCTAGACATCGTAGGACCGCTACCCAACTCTAAAGGAATGAAGTACTGTTTAACCATGATCGACAGGACAACAAGATGGCCGGAAGCTACACCAATAGCGGACACATCAGCGGACACTGTAACAGACGCATTTTTTAATACATGGATCGCACGATTCGGAGCACCATACATGATTACAACCGACAGAGGAGCGCAGTTGGAGTCAGCAATATTTGAAGCGATGGTCAAGCTAATAGGAAGTCGGAGAATCCGAACGACAGCGTATCACTCGCAGGCAAATGGGATGATCGAGCGATGGCACCGATCGCTCAAGGCAGCAATCATGTGTCACGGCACCACGGATTGGACTAATGTACTTCCTATGGTACTTTTAGGATTGCGAAACAGTTACAAGGACGACATTAAGACATCCGCAGCAGAGATGGTCTACGGAAAAACACTACAGGTACCCGGTGAATATTTCGCAGCCGAGGAGCCCACAGGATGCCCAGACATGTTCCTGCAGAAACTACGCGAGCGAATGCGGCGAGTAGGACCGAAGCCCACAGTGCATCACATCAAACAAAAGGCCTTTGTTCACAAGGAGTTGGAGGACTGTACACATGTCTTCGTCAGGGTCGATCGAGCGACCAGATCCCTAGAACAACCATATGAAGGACCTTTTCCCATAATCAAAAGACTGACTGATTTTTTGTATAGGATCAACTACAAGGACCGACCGACTGAGATCAACATTGACAGATTGAAGCCGGCGTTCATTGAAAGGGCTAGGGAGAACCAACAACTACCTGAGGATAATTCCCTTCCAGAACCTTCGCCAGCTGAGACAGAGAAAGGACATCTTGCACGAAAAATTAGATTCGCGACTCCATGAACGGAGTCACTAAAGGGGGAGTGATTGTGGCGTCCCTCCATCTGGACAAAATACAAATGAATGGGTTTACGAACGCACTAGCGCCATCACATACCTCGCCCCGATCCACCAAAGATATAGAGGCACTCACTCTAGTGTGTCTCAGACTTCGGATCGAACATTCGATAGTAACGGACGTGTTATCCGAAGTGCTCTCTTGCGTGATTTTTGAGTGTGTTATAACAACCTCCTCTGCACCAGAGGAGTACTATCATTTTTGGCATTTCTGCCTCGTTATATTTCCGGCATATTCGGGCCTTTGAATGACTCGGCTACCATACGTGAGCCGTATAGAATTTCTGCGCATTATAGCGCCACGTCATCCTCGGCCATTTTGGCCGGTCGACCGCGTGGCAATTCATCGAAAGCACGATCCGTATTCCCTTTAGCATGTCCATTCAGGATCTTATGAAATCCTTTTCGAATAAAACATCGACAATTTTGTGTGACAATGACAGAAGTTTTATACGGTCAGCTTCCGATTCGACTGAAATAAGTGACGAAGACAAACTTAACTTTATAGCTCTCTCTCTCCCTCCTTTCTCTCCGTCCACTGACTCCGTTTTGGAAACTACGACGGAGAAGAATAATTCAAATTCTAATACAATTTTGCCTGTTTCGCAGCCAAACAATGGGCAGCCGGATTCTACTCTCACGGCGACTGAGTCCGACATGGACATTGATCCTAGTATTCGTCCCATGGACGCGGAAGCGAAAATTAACAAAAATAAAAGGAAGAAAGACCAGGGGGCCTATTACGGTTTTTGGGTGAGTTTACTCACTTTTCACATTATCATTTCACGTGACTTTGGTCACTCAATTATGGAACGGTTGAGTGAAAATGTGAAGTAACTAGGCATTTCCGGTAATAATAATCTCACATTTTCATAAATCCACTTATGACCATAGAGCGTAAAAAAAGTGAGGTTAAAGTGCTAAAAGTTATTTATAATTAGAAAATAATAAAGAATAAAATGAATATTACTGAACACCAAAAAAAAATTTTATTAAATTATATGAAACAAAATGAAGATTTTGCAAGAGGCCGCTTACGCTATAATAGTAGCAATAAAAAAGTATTAGTAAGTATATATATTTTTTATCAATACACATTAAAATTATTAGTATAACAATATCTCAATATTTCATTTATAATAGAAAAATATATAATAATGTAGATAATAATAGGAAAATTAATTTGTTTACACACAGGATGATATGTGGGCTGCTATCAGTACATCCTTAAATGCTGTTGGAAATGGACCTCAGAAACAAGCTAAAGAATGGCAAAAGGTATTTATGAAAAAAATTATAATATTAAGTGACAAACATAACAACATTTAATTACACTACTATGATTATTAAGAAATAATATATATTTTACATAAATGTAGACATGGAGAGACTGGAAGTCGAATGTTTTAAAGAAGTGTGCCCAAAATAAAAGTTATGCTGGTGGTACAGGTGGATGACCACCAAAAGTATTTAAATTAACAGAATTGGAAGAAAATTTATTAGAAATCATAGGTCCAGAAGCTGCTGGTTTGACTGATATACCTGAAGGAGGAAATTTTAATAGAATTATACAGAGAGAGTCTGCACCTATTAACAATACAACCGTAAAAAGAGGATTCGCTCATAATATATATGGAGAATTATGTGAAACGCAAGAAGTTGGATTAAAAGAACATCTATCTAATTCTATGCTAATGAAAAGGGTATGTATAATATATACTGCATTTTATGATATTATTAATGATTAATAATATATTTTTAATATGATTAATAGAGATATGATGAATGTAAAATAAATAATATTTGTATCTTATAATTAAATTCAATAATATTTCCAGAAATTTACTTCTACATTGGCTACAAACAAAATGTACAAGATCGATGGTTTGGTAAAAAATACGTCAACATCTACAAGTAGAATTTATGATCCAGATTTTTCAGCACAAGTAAGTAAAATCATTATATTTGTATTGGCAAATAAAATGTTCATGTGTTATTAATAGTAGAAAATTAAAAATTAACATTTACAGGAGACAGAACAAAATAATTGTTCTCAATATAATGTTGATTTTAATGACATTGAAGAAATAGATGATATTATTTTGGAAAAGAAAAATACAAGTCCCGAACTATGTAAGCATGTTATTCCTAAAGGAGTACCAGACAAAGGTATTGTTATTGATTACATTTGTAATTTTTTTTAATATCAACATAAATTAGAATTAAACAATATATTTTAATTTTTTTAAATTTTTAGCTATGAGTAATAAAGAAAATTCTAGTGCAGCTGTACAATTAATGCGTGAAAATACTGAAATTAAACAAGAAAGATTGAGAATCTCTAAAGAAAAATTACTTTTTGAAAAAGAAAAATTTGATTATTTAAAAAATTTTTATTTTGATTGTAAGAATATCTTAAGTAATGTTGATTATAATATTATGCGTTTAAGAGAAGAAGTTGAAAAAATGGCACCTTCATATCTTACATAACCATTATATGCCTTCTATTTATTTTTATTACGTTTCATTTTTCTTACACATTTTATTTTTTTTACGTTATTATGTTTCATTTTTCTTATATATTTTATTTTTTTGCGTTATTTTATTTTTATTTAACGTTAATATGATATACATATATACAGGGTGACCCATTTTAACTTAGGCAGCCAAATAACTCGAAAAATAAGCAAGATAGAGAAAAATGTTTTAGACAAAAGTTGTATGGTTTCGAGGGGGCCATAAGATGGTATCATTGGTTTGACCTTGAAGAGTCATTTGAAGGTCACGTGAAGGTCACTTCAATTTTTTTAAATGGAACATCCTATATATTTTTGTATATTCTTGTAGCTCATCTCGAGAGCTTTCCAAAACGCTATAATTAAGTACATTTTCGTTAAGTACTTTTTGAGTTATGAGGCTTGAAATAATTTCTTAATTTTACATAAACCGTAAAATATCTTGTAAAATATTCATTTTTCGATTACCTTACCTTAATAGTTTTATGTACAAAATAATGAGAGGAATCAATTGGTGTAAAGAAAACACATAGTTGTTTCGAAGAAAAAATATGTAATTTGCAATTAACAATTCCATATTTTTTCTTAAAAACAACTATGTGTTTTCTTTACACCAATTGATTCCTCTCATTATTTTGTACATAAAAGTATTAAGGTAAGATAATCGAAAAATGAATATTTTACAAGATATTTTACGGTTTATGTAAAATTAAGAAATTATTTCAAGCATCATAACTCAAAAAGTACTTAACGGAAAGGTACTTAATTATAGTGTTTTGGAAAGCTCTCGAAATAAGCTACAAGAATGTACAAAAATATATAGGATATTCCATTTAAAAAAATTGAAGTGACCTTCACGTGACCTTCAAATGACTCTTCAAGGTCAAACCAATGATACCATCTTATGGCCCCCTCGAAACCATACAACTTTTGTCTAAAACATTTTTCTCTATCTTGCTTATTTTTCGAGTTATTTGGCTGCCTAAGTTAAAATGGGTCACCCTGTATATATATATATATATATATATAATACGTATAATAAATACATATTTAAGTGCGTTATGTTAAGGTAAAAAAATGAAACTATTATCTGATGATATATAAATAAGATATAGATTCTTTTACGTAAACAAATAGATTTATTTAAATAATAAAATACACAATGTACAAATACTTGAACAAAGTACAAAAGTTTTGTGTTAAGATTGTGATAAATATGATAATAAATAATAAATACAAAAGTTTAAAATTATAGTCTATCATTTTGAAAATATGTATTAATAATTCGTTCGCGAACCTCATGCCCACTTTCCATTGCATCTTGATTTATTCTTGGAAGTTCCTGATCTATTTCATCATAGTACAACTCCGGTTCTGGAAGTCTACACCGAACAGCAATGTTATGCAAAACACAAGCAGCATTGACTATCCGAGCTAAAAAATTAACATATTTAATGCAATATTTAAATATTACAATTCTTATAACTTTTGTTTTTAAAACTAAGGGTAGAAACTTTGCGCGTGCACTGCCTTTATTTTATGAACTTAAAAATTGAAAAAAATAAATTATTTAACTCTATAAAGAAAATTTATACAAACACACACATACACATAATGTTTTTGTTATATCAATTATACCTGCAACTTCTGGTGTATAATGTAGAGCTCTCTCTTTTCTAAGATATCGCCACCTTCCCTTTAAAACTCCTATGCATCGTTCCACACAAGAACGAGCTCGGACATGACACTGCGTATATCTTGCTGATGGTGTACCTTCAGGTTCATTCAGCTTAGGTGTCATCAAATATGGCAACAACGGGTAAGCACTATCACCTACAAACGAAAAGACAGATAGTTTTTAACACCCTCTAAAGTATTATTACTGGAAGAAAAGAAAACACACTGTTAACTAAACATGCTGTTACCTAAAAGCCAAGCATTTCTTTGTCCTGGAACGTACATTTCTTGCAGATGATTAGATAACACAGATGCTCTCCAAACTCTGGCATCATGTGTTCTTCCACCGTGTGCAGCATTTACTGTTAAAATTTTACCCTCATAATCCGATACCTATAAATTTATTAAATATATTAAATTATTTATAAATATATTAAATTACTTTGTAAAATCAATCATATATAATATATCAAATATATATATATATATATATATATATATATATATATATATTTGATATATATATATATATATATCAATCATATATATTATTACCTTTACATAATATTGTATACGTACAATAAGAACATTCAATGAATGGTATAATTTTTTATTTATATACAGCTGCTCTCTCTCTGCATTTGGTGGAACAATTGCTATATGAGTTCCATCTATTGCTCCAATAACACCAGCAAATTGTGTACGGGCCCAGAAACTGCAACATAAAAATAAAATGTATTTCCTATACAATTAAAGTAATTACTTAAAAAAATAATAATTACATTTATTACGTTTCTTTAACATATTGAATTTCTGCATCTTCGATTGGAAATTGAATCCAGTCATCCATTAAAATATTCAATGCATTAACTATATTACGTAGAATTTTGCTAACTGTTGGTTGACTTACACACGATAAATAATCTTGACCAACTCGTTTCTGATATGAACCAGATGCTATAAAATTCAACGTAATTAGAACCTAAAAAATTATTGTCATAATATAAATACCAGCAGAGCTATTCCTGTAACTTTTAATGCATGCGTTATGATATGCTGTCTTAGTAATTCATAGAATTCATAGATCGGTCTCACATTCTTATATAAAACCAGTCTATGAACTTTAGTCCAAGTTTCAACAAATAAAAATCATTAAAATACTTCATAATGTGTGACATTTTAACTTTAATACCTGTAATTCAATAGAAACTGCGTGGCGTCGTCTTGGGTTTGGTAATAAGGGTCGTAAATCTTCAATCAGAATTCGCACAGCTTCCCTGGATAATCTTTAAAAAATTATAAAAAGTGTACCAAGTATTCATTTTATTCAATTGCATTTTTTATTTTTATTGTAAACTTTTAGAAAATATAACCTAATCTCCAAAAGTATCAAATCTCATTTACCTGTAAAGGCTGCGGAATTCGCTTTCCGGTATACTAAATGGGTCTGAGACATCTCGTAGTCTTCTTCGTATCCTCAGCATTGTATTGTCTCGATCTTGTGCAAATATCGCGATCATTAAATTATCCATTGCACATGAAAAATAATCGTTTTCTTTGTAATTGTCAATTACTGTGCTTGATTTCACTTTTTCACGTGAAATTTTGTGTCGAGCTCACACGGACATTTTCGTATTTTCACGAGGTGAGACCAATCGTAATTGGGTGAGTTGTTCACTTTCGTCATTTTCACCCAATCCGAAAACCGTAATAGACCCCCAGAGCACCGCTTCCGTGAGTAAACGGCAAGTCCTGGGTGAGGGAGATAGTCATTCGTTCAAAGATAAGGGTAATTGTGCCACTAATTCTTCGAGCTGCGCTGCAGCTTCTGCGGATCTCCAGGATCTCCCCCTCCCTAATGCGAATATGTATGGTCTCGGTTCTCCTGGACCTTTTGACGTAATAGTTCAAAGAATTAGTGATAATAATAATTCTGCAAACTCTCCTATTGATCCTTTGGCAGTCGATCGCCTTCTTTTCTTTTCTAATAAAAATGAAATCCTTGAACTAAAGAAAACTGGATATTCTAAAATCAATATTCGCTTCAAAACTCGTGAAGCTGCCAATAAACTAACTTCGAGTCATTTTAAAGGAAAAAGGTTATTGTGCTTACATTCCACTTTATCGCACAACTAGAAAGGGTATCATACGCGGTGTTCCGCTCGACCTTTCTGATGGGGAGATCCTGGCTGGGCTTGAATCCACTGTAGCGATACTTTCGGTGCAGAGATTGAATAGGCGAAGGGGAGGTCCCCTCCCTTCCTCTTCTTCGACACAGCCTAGTGTAAATAATAATGTAAATATTAATGTAGATAATTCTAATACTCTGATCCCCTCTCGCACTATATTGATTACATTTAGAGGTCAATCCCTACCTGATTGTATATACTTATATATGTTGAGACACTCCGCCCTCCCTTTTATATCTAAGACTTCTTTGTGTTTTTCTTGCCTTCGTTTCGGGCATATAGGCGCACAGTGTAAGAGCCGCGCTCGCTGTATGGATTGTGGTGGTAATAGACATGGCGATGATGAGGCCTGCCCTAGGAAAGACTTTGCCCCAGTCTGTATAAATTGCAAAGGACCGCATAGGGCCTCTGACTACTCGTGTCCTGAATATATTCTACAGAGGAGGATTAGAGAATTTTCTGCAAGAGAGAATGTTCCTTTGTCGGAGGCTGCAACTTATATACGAGGTAGAGAGCCTGCCCCCGATAGAGATCGTCCATTGTTCCAGGACCGGGAGTACCCTGGGCTCCCTAACTCCACCCCCCCCCTTTCAGGGGAGACTTGCTCCCTCGCCCCCTCCGCCCTCTCGCCTCTACTCACGGGTGTTAGCGCATCCCCTCTCCGAGAAAGAAAATTGTTCGTCGGGTGAGTCTTTGCTTCCGCCCTCCTCGTGTTCTTCTGACTTCCTTGGTTCTCTTTTCAGGGTTTCCACTGAATTTAAGCAAAAAACTATTAAACCGAGAACCAAAACCCAGGATCATAACAACAACAATAATAATAATAGTGAATCCTCACAGCCTCCCCCCCGTCCATTTGTGCGGTCGTCCTCTCTGAAGGCTGACACTTCCTCTCCCGGTTCCTTCTCCTCCTTGTTCTACCTTAATGGCAGGACCCCCTCGGTTTCCGGTAACGGGGTGGTCATGGCGTCCGATCTTCCTCCGCTTCTTTCATTGATTCAGCGTTTTCTGGGCTTGGAAGTGTCACAAATGAGTGTGCTCCTTCATCTTATTGGTATCTTGATGGAGAAGCTTGAACCTGTGTTGGCGGCGCTGGGCGTCCGCGATGTTGTGAGTGGCCTCATTGAACATTTTCTTGTGACTCCTTTAATTGGGCTATCCGCCCGGGACCGTTCCCGTGATGACTGACTCCACTCTTGGTAACCCTTCGGCCTTTTCATCCTTGGCCATTTTACAGTGGAACTGTCGTTCCGTTCGGGGCAAGTCTGACGTATCATTTTTGATAAATATGACATCTTGGCACTCTCTGAGACATGGTTGACTCTCGATTTGCCCTCCGCAATTTCATTATTTTCCGTAAGGACTCAACCTCTCAATTCGGAGGAGGTCTCGCCTTGGCGATCCGCCCCACATTATCTTATTCTTATATTCACGATAGTATCTCTTTTGAGGGCAGACTTGATAGTCAGACTATTTCGGTTCATTTTGATAATTTTGACTTAACTATTATTTCTATCTACAGATATCCTAGGGGCTCCCTCACATCGGAGGAGTACGAAGCCCTTTTTGCTTTTTGTCTTTCATTCACGAATGTTATTTTACTTGGTGACTTCAACGCTCACCACGGCGAATGGGGCTGTGAATATTCTGACAAAGAAGGTGAGCTATTGCTCTCTTCAGCCATTGAGGCCTCCTTCACCTGCATTAATAATGGCTCTCCTACTTTTTTGACACGCCCGGGACAGAGGATCTCTGCCATTGATCTTACTTTCATTTCCTCTTCTATTATAGGCCTCTGTGATTGGGCGGTCCTTGACGACACTTTTCTTAGTGATCATTATCCAACCACAACTCTCTTTAATCGTGCTCCTAAAAGGAATAACCTTTTCTCCCATAAAATTAAGCATTCAAAACCGCAAGATGAAATTTTTGTTAAAAATCTTTTCTCCTCACTGGACTCACTGAGGGAATCCTTGAGCGATCCCTTGCTGAACTCAGTCCAGAAATATTCTTGTTTTACAGATCACCTTCGCCGACAATGGCATTCTGATCCTGACAAGCCCCACACAGTGGGTCGATACTCTTCACAAAAGGGAAAAAGATTCTCCCCACCAGCTCCTTGGTGGAATGACAATTGTCAACAGGCGGTCAATGTCAGACGCTCTTCTCTATCTTTCTCTATACTTTTAAAAGACAGCCTACATTCTCAAATTATCTTGCTTTTAAGAAACAAGAAGCAGTCACTAGGAGAATTCTGAGATCCGAAAAGACCAGGGGATGGAAGGAATTTTGTTCTACACTTAATATACTCCCATCTCCCAATTGTGGCGATTCATCAAGCGTTTTAGATCCCGTCAATTTGAAGATCCTACTATTATTCCCCCTTCCTCTAATCTCCATCCTTTGCACTCCGTCCAAGAATCTATTAATTCCCTTTGTCCTCCCTCTGTTTTCCATCGTTCATTCTCATCGATCAATGATTTTCCAATGAACTATTCATGTAAGATGTTTGATTATCCTTTCTCTCTCCAGGAATTGATGTCGGTCACCCGCAATTTAAAAACCCGCTCCTCTCCTGGATTTGACGGAATCGATAATAAAATGCTCTCTCTCTTACCGGAAGAGTATTTAACAATCTTGCTTGATGTTCTTAATTCCATTTTTGACTCCGGTTCTTTTCCAAACTCTTGGCATCACTCTTTGATATTTCTCATCCCCAAATCTTCTCCTGGTAAACTCCGTCCAATCTCCCTTACCTCTTGTCTTCTTAAAGTCCTTGAAAGACTTATTTTGTATCGTCTTGGTTGGTGGGTCGAATCCTCCCTCATCCTTCCTCCTTTTCAATTCGGATTTCGCAAAAGAACCTCATGCCTTGATAATCTGGGCATATTAACCACTGAAATCCATCACGGATTTATTTCAAAGCAATCAACTAGCTGTCTATTCCTCGACATACAGGGTGCATTTGATAATGTTATCCCCTCCATTTTAACTTCTCACCTTATTGACTTGGGCCTTCCGCCTAAGGACTTTGTTGATTTGTATATCAATTAACGTGTTTCAGAGAGTTGCAATTTGTCGTGAATGGAGGATTGACAGAGAGCTTCTTCTCTCATAAGAGTGTGCCTCAGGGCTCGATTCTGAGTCTCCTTCTCTTCAACCTTTACATGTCAAAATGTGAGTCCTCCTTGTTTGGTGGCTGCCGGATGATTCAGTTTGCGAATGACATCGCTATGTATAGACGTTCCTCTGACATAGACTCTTCTCTGATATCGCTTGAGAGGTCGGCGGGGGCTCTATCTGCCTTTTTGTTTGAGCGGGGCTTGACGATCTCCCCCTCTAAATCGGCCCTCATGATTTTCACGAAAAAAAGAATTAATCCTGGAAATTATTCCATTCTTTTAGAAAATATTAGTATTTATCCTGTGTCTTCTACCAGGTTTCTGGGAGTTCTTCTTGACCCCCGGCTCACCGACCATCTCCATGCTAACTACGTTATTAACAAATGTGGCAAACTTGCTAACATAATTAAATTCTTGAGAGGAGTCTGGTGGAGTTCTCATCCCAAGACTCTGCTGAATATTTACAAAGCTATGATTAGGGGCACCTCGGACTACGCTTCTTTCCTTTTTCCGTTCCATAACAAGAGCTTCACGGAACGTTTTGAGAGGGTATCACGTAGAGCCCTGAGATACTGCGCCGGTCTGAGGTGTTCCACACCATGCCATATAGTATATGCAGAAACCTGTATTAGCCCGGCTCGTTTTAGATCGGATTTCTTAACTCAAAACTTCTTATTTAAATCTTTAGCTACTAGACCTAATATTTTAATAGACAAACTTCAGAACCTTCATTTCTCCTTTTTTGAATCTGGCTTCTCCTCTGATTTAGTTAGTAAATTTCCTCTCTATCGGGCCTTCCGCTTCGTGAAGGATTACAAAGCTAGGGTCGCAGCATTCACCAGGATTCCGTTGTTCCTGTTTTCTTACGAAACTTCCACCTTCGTATCGAAAGTTGAATACACCCCCCCACATGTAGTCGAGCAAATCTCTCTGGCAGCTTTTCCTCAGCTTGTTTTTCTCTCTCATTTCTCGTATCTTATTGGGAACGGAAGTACCTTTTTTACAGATGCATCTAAGACTGATTCATTCCCGCATTTAGGCGCTGCTTATTTTTCCCCTGACATCTCGATTCAGAGGAAGTATAGGCTGGATGGCGGCTTCTCCGTTTACTCGGCCGAATGCATCGCCATTATTTGTGCCATCGATTGCATCTTGGAAAGAGGTATCAAAAGGTCCTCGATATTTACTGATTCCCGCAGCGTGGTGGAGACTGTGTCCAACGAATCGTTGAACAGAGATCTCCCTTACTTGATATTTGTATTGAAGAACAAGCTGAGGTCAGCCTTTTTACAGAGTCTTGATATCACCTTAGTATGGATTCCTTCTCATGTGGGGATTCTTGGTAATGAAACGGCGGACTTCCTGGCGGGGGAAGCTGCCCGGAATGGTGAAGCGATCGACTATCTCCCTCCCCACACTGACTTTTACTCTGTTGCCCGGAAAAAGTATCACACAACGGTTGAGAGATACTTGCGTGCGCAAGCAGAACTTCGCGACGCGCAGTATTTTGGCCTTTACCCGGCTTTCGCGAAGCGTCCTTGGTTCGATAGATTTAATCTTACTCGCATTGAAATAGTAACTGTTTGTAGAATCCGAGCTAACCATTACAATTTGAATTACAGCCTTTATAGATGTGGCATTATCAGACGACCGGACTGTCCTTGTGGTTGTCCCAGACAAGATATTCAGCACATATTGTGGTCCTGTCCACTGTTAAGGAATCACCGGACGCAACGAGCTCGGGGGGGCCCTGGGTGCGCCTCCTCCTTATGACATTTTTCAGATCCTAAAATATCCTACTATCAAGGTCATAAATCCTCTGTTATCCTTCCTTCGTAAGACTGAAGTGCAGATATAAACGGGCCACTCAAGCTCTGGCTGAATCAACTTGATTTGGAAAAGGGAAATTATTAGGGTGCGTTTTCACTTGACGCTGTGACGCTGGCTTTTAGCGTCATATCGCCGCAGCGTTGTAGCGTCAATGAAAACTGATTGACGCTAACGTCTGGCGTCAAAACGGAATAACCTTTCATCAAGTTGTTCTTAAAAGTAATAACGTGTCTAAGTTAACAGATCTTAATTTCATTTAAAAAATGTTATGTAATCAACGATACTACGAATGGCAAAGAGAATGCTTAAAAATAATAAATTTAAAAAGGCGAGAGAAGAATAAAAAACGTCAAATGATTTGTATAGCAGTGATTCATGAGTTGGAAAAAATGAAGAAAAGACAATATACCAAAAAACGTTATTGGGTTGCACCGTTATTTAAAAATAGAAAAATGCATGGTTTTTACCATGCAATATTTCCTAATATTATTTTGGAAGACAGCACATTTAGAAATTATTTTAGAATGACTGCTACACAGTTAGAAGAATTGCTACAAATAGTAGGACCTTCTTTGAGTAAACAGATAACTCCCTTTCGTGAGCCAATATCCGCTCCTGAACGTTTGTGTTTAACATTAAGGTATGTTGTTATTAATTATAATATTATTATATTATTACATTGAGTGCCATCGCTAATGACTGAGACAGATCTTTCTGTTGAAGCTCGACATTCAATATGTTAACAATCTGTTTATTATTACTTGCATTTTAAATATATTACATTTTACAGATATTTAGCTGCTGGTGATTCTATGAAATCAATATCATATCAATATCTAATTGGTGTAACAACAGTTTCTAACATTATTAGCGATACATGTAATGTCATTTGGAATTGTATTCACGAGGAAGTCCTTCCATCTACTTTGAGTGAAGGAGATTGGTTACGCATAGCAGATGAATTTGAGGAAAAATGGAACTTTCCTCATTGCATAGGTGCTATTGATGGAAAGCATGTAGTAATACAAAATGTAGTAAAATCAGTAAAATGATTATTTCCTAAATCTCATTATTAACATTATTTTTTAATTGATAACAATTTTTGTAATACTTTTTTTCAGTGTCCTAATAACGCAGGTTCTTCATATTATAATTACAAGAATTCTCACAGCATAGTACTTCTGGCAATATGTAATGCAAATTATATGTTTACTTTTGTGGACATTGGAGCATATGGTCGACGTAGTGATGGTGGCATTTTTCGATCTTCTTTAATGGGACAAAAATTTCATAATGAGGAAATGAATTTACCAGAACCACAAGCTATATTAGCTGATGAAATACCTCTACCATTCGTAATCGTGGGTGATGAAGCTTTTCCTTTATCAGAATATTTACTTCGACCGTATCCTGGAAGAGGAGGTTTAAGTCAAGAACGAAAAATCTACAACTATCGACTGAGTAGAGCAAGAAGAATGATCGAAAGTTCTTTTGGAATTGTATGTAGCCAATGGCGGATATTAAGGCGTCCCATTGACACTACAGTTGATACATGTATGAAAATTGTTCAGGCCATTATCTGTTTACACAATTGGCTGCGAATTAAAGATATTGATCATAACGAATATATACCATCCAATCTAATTGATCAAGACAATTCATACAGTTTTATATCTGATACTTTGAGCTCAGATATAACTGATGAAGGTGCTTTGCGAAATATAACTCAATGTGGTTCTAATTTAGGTTCACGTAAAGCCATGATGATAAGAGATACATTTTGTCACTATTTTAATAGCGAAGGAGCAGTTCCCTGGCAATTCGAGCACTGTTAAAATATTAAGAATAAAGAAATAAAATAATTAATAATGTCAATAAGTATTAATTGTGTAAATAAGTATTAATTGCGTAAATAGGTATTAATATATAAATAAATATTAAGTATAAGTTAATTATATTGAATCTTTTATTTGTAATCTTTTATTTGTAACTTTTTAATAAAAAATTTTACATTATTAGGAACATTATTATAAAGAACATTATTATATTACTTTATTCAATAAAATGTAGCAAACAAAACAATAGTTGTGATAATTTAGTTTCATAATAACAGTTAGAATTTGATTTTATATACTATTTTCTTTTAGCATATCATATGACAACTGTAAGTGTCTTTGAAATGCTTCCTGTTTTTGCTCTTCGGATAAACGACGAATTCGAGACCCCAACAAATTTAAAAAAGAGTCGATGTCATCAGGCTGAGGTGGAGGCGGTAAAATAATTTCATCGTTGGAAGTATCGCACAAAGCATTAGCAATTCTCTCAATAGCACTGTTTTCTTTGAGATTATCTGTTTTTTTAGCTGTAAAGTAATAAAGATTAATAATTATATATATATATATATATATATATATGTGCGTGTGCGTATAATGTATTGTATGTGTATGCGAGACACGGACTCCGAATTACGCCAATAGTCAATTTCAAATGTACACGAATTATGTATTTTTTTTCCCTTTTTCTACAAACACAATAAAAATTACAAAAAGGTAATAATACTACAACTATTGATCTTAATTACAGGCAGAAAAGATAATTTCCGCAAGCTACGGAACTACTCGCAAGCAACGAGAATCTCTTTTTCCAGCGCGCACCTTACTCCACGAGTCTCACGGTTCTGCTTTTTCGCGAACGCAACGAACGTTTTTCGAATCTGTTGTTGGAGCGAAAGGGTCGCAATCGAATTTTGCTGCGTCGTGTTGTTATTACTCGTCTAACGACCTATCGCTGTTTCTGTCCTTGTCTTACTCGTGGAGCGCGCCCGTTGAAAGCGCGCTATGATCTGCGGCTAGAGAAACCACGATTTCTTACGACGCGGCGAATTTTAGTTTCAGGATAGGCGCTCCCTTGCGTAATTAATGATAATGAAGTTCGATCTCGAACATTCCGCCCGCCTCGTATGGTGAACCTACGAATGCACTAGCGGTTTGGCGCTTCTGTCTCGTCGTGTTAGCTCCCGGGTTAGCGGCGGCTTTACATGGGACATTTTTAATGCGAATTTTATGGAGACGCCCAGGCTGAATCGCACAACCAGCTGACACGCGCTCCGTAGTACGCTCGGTTTTGAATTGGATCGAGTGTCGCGGATTTAAGCGGAATCTAAGTGCTGTGTGTTAAACAGCGCGAGGAAAGGTGCTGTGATAAGTGCGGAGTGATGCCTTCCGCTACCTGCAGTTCAGCTTCGCAGAATAACGCCGCTTTTTAGGTAGGCCTTTTGTATGCGTGATATTTAAGGAAAGATGATCTATAACAATGTTTTTTTTTTTTTTTTTGGGGGCGATTAGTGGTCGCTCGGTTTACTCGAGATGATCGCCTTCCTCGGTCGCTTCGTCTTCTCGGGCCACGCTGCTCGGGAGAAGGACGAGTTTGTTCACTGGTCGGGTAAGACGGGATGATGAAGTTCGCACCTCAACGACTCGCACGTGTCCATCCTTACCCGGGTGCAACTTCTCGATCCGTGCGAGGGGCCATTTATTCGGCGGGGTGGTTTCTCCCCGCAGAAGACACAGACGGCCGACTTGAACATCCACGTTCGACCGGAACCATTTCGGGCGGTGAGCCAAGGTATGCAGATACTCCGTCGACCATCGGTTCCAAAAATGTTCTCTCATTTGTTGTAGGTGTTGCCACCGTGAAAGCCGAGTTGGTTTCTCTCCCGCAATGGAGGGTTCCGGTACGGCGTTAAGCTCCGAGCCCACGAGGAAGTGTCCCGGCGTGAGCGTTCCGAGGTCCTCAGGATCATCCGTCAAGGCTTGGAGCGGACGAGAGTTGAGGCAGGCTTCGACCTGTGACAGTAGTGTGACCATTTCTTCAAACGTTAAGGTGGACTCACCGATAGTGCGTCGCAGGTGATGCTTTGCGGACTTGACCGCAGCCTCCCAGATCCCGCCAAAATTGGGTGCCGCCGGTGGATTGAAATGCCACTGAACTCGGTCCTCGGCAAGTCTCGTCGCGACTTGTTGTCCTTCCTTGCTGGCCTGCGTGAAGAGCTCCCGCAATTGTGCATCAGCGCCGACGAAATTCGTTCCGCAATCGCTGTAAAGATCGCGGCATAGGCCGCGCCGAGCGACGAAGCGACGAAGCACTGCCAGGAAAGCGTCCGCGGAATAATCGGAGGCTACATCTAAGTGCACAGCCCTTGTGCAGAGACAAACGAAGACTGCGATGAAGCCTTTGGTCGCTCGATGTCCTCGTCCTTTCGATGTTCTTAACCACACTGGGCCGGCGTAGTCGACACCCGCGCTTAGAAAGGCGCGGGCGGGGGTCACTCTCGAGGCTGGTAGATCTCCCATGAGAGGCTGAGGGTTAGCCGCCCGCCATCGCAAACAAGTAACGCAGCGATGTATGTGGCTCTTGACCAAAGACCGGCCTCGCGGTATCCAGAATTCCTGACGGATGGCCCCTAGAGTCAGCTGGACGCCGCCATGTAAGGTCCGCCGGTGGAAGTCTTCGATGATGAGCCGAGTAAAGTGTGATGCGCCCGGTAAGATTATTGGATGCTTGGCGTCGTATTGTACCGGCGCGTTCCTCAACCGCCCGCCAACGCGAAGGACACCGTTCTCATCAAGGACAGGGTTCAGTTTGGTAAGAGGCCCTCGCACAGATAATATCCCGCCCTGTTTGATGGCTGCTAACTCCCTTCTGAAATGCGCAGCTTGTATTTGGCGTATCCACTGCAGCCTGGCTCCCTCCAACTCGACGACGCGGAGCACGGACGGAGTGAGGTGTCCGGAAGGACGACATATACACCGCTGTGACGCCCGCTGACGAGGTAGCCAGCGACGACACCAGGCGGTAATTCGGAGTAACCGATTGAGATGAGAGTACCGGGTCAGGAGATCAGGATCTATACTCTTTTCCTCGGCGGGAACGGCGACGTGAGCTCTTATACGGCGCTCCGGCAGTCCGTCTGCGACGGCGTCGTCGGCTGGAGTCGTCCATCGTTCGCCATCCATCCAGAGCCAAGGTGGACCGTTCCACCACAATGAAAATTTCACTAGCTCCCTCGGAGCTAACCCTCGTGAGGCGCAATCGGCCGGGTTGTCGCGGCTGGAAACGTGTAGCCAGTGGGCGCCTGGTAACGAAGTCTGGATTTCGCTTACGCGATTCGCTACGTATGTTTTCCAGGTGACCGGATGGGCCTTGATCCAGCCGAGTGTTACGGTGGAATCCGACCACAAGAAAATGGAGGCGTTGTTGGTTTCCAGAGTTCTTACCACATGAAGCGCCAGTCTGGCGAGGAGAGTAGCGGCACATAGTTCCAGGCGAGGTAAGGATACCTGCTTTAACGGCGCTACCTTAGTCTTGGCGCTGACTAATCTTACCTCTATTCTTCCGGTTGGAGCTCTCGTGCGCAGGTAGACTACCGCAGCGTACGCCCTCTCCGAGGCGTCGGCGAAACCGTGAATTTCCAGCTGGCTGCCAGGGATGTCGCACGTTAGCCACCGGGGAATTCGGATTTCCTCCAGGAGCGGCAACTCCGCCTCGAACTCGCGCCATTGGCGAACATCGTCATCGGGTAGCGGGGTGTCCCAATCGGTGCCTAGCAGCCACGTCGCTTGGAAGAGTATCTTTGCGCGTACTGTGGTGGGAGCGAGCCAGCCTAAGGGATCGAATAGTCTAGCGGCCAGGGCTAGAACCTCTCGCTTGGACACGACCTCGACTCGAGGGAGCTGCGTGGCGAAGGCGAAGCTGTCGTCGTGAGGATGCCAACGAAGTCCCAAGGTAGAATGACTTTCGCCTGGCTCCCACCATCGAGACTCACGCTGTAGGTGATCTTCCTTCGGCAGGTCCTCGAGCAGCGAGGCATCGTTCGCCGACCATTTCTTCAGCGGGAAGCCGCCCGCCGTGCAAATCCGAACGAGTTCCCTTTTAATGTCCTGGGCCTCCGGAATGCTCGGGGCGCCCGTTAGGATGTCGTCCATATAAGTGTCCTCTCGAAGGGCCGCGGCTCCCAGAGGAAGACTATTAGCTTCATCCTCCGCCAATTGGTGCAGCGTACGGATGGCTAGGTAAGGAGCACATGATAAGCCGTAGGTTACGGTATTCAACTGGTACTCCTGTATTTCCTTGTTCGGGCCTTCTCGCCACAGGATGCGTTGAAGATTTCTATCCTGTACATGCACTTCGATCTGTCGAAACATCTTCTCGATGTCGGTGGCGAGGACGAAGCGGTGACGGCGCCAACGCAGGAGTATGTCGGACAAGGCAGGCAGCAAGTTCGGTCCGGTCATTAAACAGCGGTTTAATGTTTTTCCTCCGGCTACAGCGGTCGATCCATTAAAGACCACTCTCAACTTCGTTGTCGAGCTCGAGTCGCGCATCACGCCATGATGCGGGAGAAAGCACGCTTCGACTGGAGGCGTTGCGCCCGTGAGAGGGAGAGCAGGCGTCATATGCCCCGGCTCGGCATACTGGCGCATGAAGTCTGCATAAAGAGCGTAGAACGGAGGATCACGCGCGAATTTCACTTCCATTTGTTTCAGGAGCCGAGAAGCTGCTCGGCGAGTCTCGGACAGATCCGACAGCGGAGCGGAGAGCGGGAGTCTAACTGTGTAACGCCCATCAGGTCGTCGCGCGTGAGTGCGGACGAAGTACCCCTCACACTCCTGGTCTTCCTTGGAGAGGATTGGTCCAGTCGAAGGTGTCTCCTCCTGTTCCCAGAACCGGTGCACCATACCGACGAGATCCGTGTCGACTCTACACTGGTGAGAGAATGAACGATGTTCTGAAATTGAATCACTCACCGCCCCCGATAAGATCCATCCCAACATAGTGTTTTGGGCTATAGGTTCGAGACTTCCTCCCTTCCGAAGACCTTGCTTTAAGACGGAGGCGTATACTTCAGCGCCAAGGAGCAGATCCACCGGGTCATCGGAGCAGAATTCAGGGTCGGCCAGTTCCAGTCCTTGCAGGTGAGGCCAGGCGCTCCTTACTATTTTGGCTCCTCCAGCATATATGGTAAGACGCGGCAACACTAGCGCAGAGACCGACAACGCGGGCCCCCCTCTTCGTGGCGATAGAGACAGGGAGACCCGACCTCGGGCAACGGCCGTCTTCTGTCCGCCCACTCCAAATACAGATATTGCGACAGGCGAACGGGTCAGCCGCAGTCGTTGTGCCAGGCGCTCTGAGATAAGTGACGACTCTGAACCCTGATCCACCAGCGCGCGAGCGTCGTGCCAATTGCCATACTGATCCGCGAGGCGAACGCGCGCGGTGGCGAGGAGCACGGTTACAGGTCTCTTCGATGGCTCCTGCATCACATGGGAGGATCGCGCGACCTCATGGTCACGGCTAGCATCATGCAGCGAGGAGTGATGTCGGGATCCGCACGCTGAGCAAGACTTTTTTGAGGAACACTCGCTCACCTGGTGTCGGCCGAGGCAATTCAAGCACAAACTGTTGTCCTCGACGAGTTGCTTCCTTTCCTGAGCAGTCTTCTTCTTGTAATCCTCGCAGAACATTACGAAGTGATCTCCTTGACACAGGGAACAACGGCCGCGTTTGGTTTCTGGTTTGCTCTCCTGCTTCCGCGAGTGATGACTGCGGGTAAACTTTGATGTCCCTGCGGCGGAGGCGGAATTGGCGGATTTGCCCGGCAACATCGACTCCAAGGTGTGCAACCGGCGGTCGAGAAATTGCTCCAAAACTGTATACGACGGTGGTTCCGTAGAATCACTTATTAGCGTCTCCCACCCGCGCCGAGATCGTGGATCGAGGAGCTCGACAGCCAGATACACGAATAGATCCTCGCTGCTAGTAATGGGCCGACCGATACTTTCGAGCGAATGGATTGTCGATTTGAGACAATGGAAGATCTTCCGCATTTCGCACGCCGATTCACCCTTCATCCTCTGCAGGGCGAGGAAATTGGCGAGATACGCGCGCACTATTAAACGCTTGTTCTCGTAATAGTCGCTCAATAATTTCCACGCCCGCTCGTAATTTTCGCCCGTAGTGGTCAGGTTACGGATTAGCAATTCGGCCTCACCCTTTATACATGTTTTCAGGTAATGAAGCCTTTCTACCTGTGACGTAGCCGAGTCTCGTCCTATGATCGAGAGAAACAGATCGCGGAAAGCTGGCCAGTCTTCATATTTCCCCGAGAAGTGCGGTAACTGGATGCGAGGTAGTGTGGTTCGCGGCACCCGGGCCGAGGTCTCGGTCTCCGCAGACGAGGGTGTGGCCGCGGCCTTCTCCTTAAGGCTGCTCAACAGATCGAGAAGCGAGCCTTTATTCAGCAGGTAAGACTCTTCAGCCATCGCCGGTATATCCAGCTTTACGTAGTCCAACCCGCTAATCTGATCTAAGTGATCCAGCAGCTCATCGCTCAACGCATCGAATTTGGACCAATATCGCTCTAGAAGCTGAAGACGCGCCTCCACCGCTCCCACGGTAATTTTGGCAGAACCCAGCTTCATTAAGTTTTCATGCGTGCGCGCGATTTTCCCGTACAGCTCGGCCGCGGCATCGGCCATAGCTTCCACTTTACGGCTCATTCTGCTATTCGGTTTTTTCAGGCGGTCACCCTAGAAGCGCCAAGGAAGCACGCCACTGTCGCACTCACACGTTTTAAGCAGACCGGTCACTGTGATCCGGCTCGAAGGACCAGAATTATGTGCGAGACACGGACTCCGAATTACGCCAATAGTCAATTTCAAATGTACACGAATTATGTATTTTTTTTCCCTTTTTCTACAAACACAATAAAAATTACAAAAAGGTAATAATACTACAACTATTGATCTTAATTACAGGCAGAAAAGATAATTTCCGCAAGCTACGGAACTACTCGCAAGCAACGAGAATCTCTTTTTCCAGCGCGCACCTTACTCCACGAGTCTCACGGTTCTGCTTTTTCGCGAACGCAACGAACGTTTTTCGAATCTGTTGTTGGAGCGAAAGGGTCGCAATCGAATTTTGCTGCGTCGTGTTGTTATTACTCGTCTAACGACCTATCGCTGTTTCTGTCCTTGTCTTACTCGTGGAGCGCGCCCGTTGAAAGCGCGCTATGATCTGCGGCTAGAGAAACCACGATTTCTTACGACGCGGCGAATTTTAGTTTCAGGATAGGCGCTCCCTTGCGTAATTAATGATAATGAAGTTCGATCTCGAACAATGTGTATACAATAGATTACAATAGGTAAATCACATTTATAAATATTTTTTTCAATCTCAATCATATATAAAAGACAAATATAAATTTTCATATAAATGTTATATACCTGACCGAACATTCCTAGTTTCTTCTGATGACTGATCCGAATCATTGAACGATGCTCTTGTTCTAGGAATATTTGATGCTGTGCTAAAATGTATCAATGAATAATTAAATATGTATATAATTTATTAGGTACACATATGTAAATTTTTTAAATTTCATAATTCAAATTTAATTTGAATATTCTTTAATAATATCAAAATTAATAGAAAATTTTAAATATTTGTTTTACATATGCACTCTTTTAATAAATACGAAAGCAAAACTTACGTTTTGACCAAACAAGAGTCACGCAAAAATTCCATATTATTATAATGTTGCCACAAGCGAGTAGTATTTGGTGTTGCAGATCCACTTGCCTTTTGTTCAGATTGAATAATTTTACGATAAGTATCATGTAAAGATTTAAATTTATTTTTAGCTGTTTCTGGACTAATTACACCTAAAAAAATGTAATGACATCTTAGATATAAAATGTTAAAAAAACATTGGAAGAAATATATAAAGCTTTTTAAAAAACAAGACTCTCTTTTTTATTTTTACCATTTAATGCGTCAGAAACTTCCTGCCACAATTTATTTCTTTCTTTCGGATTTCTTTGTCTAATATCTAATTGGAAATTCCATAACGCTTCTCGTTTTTGTACTTCCAGAATCAACAGCTCTTCTTCGTCGAATGACAAACCTGTTTTGAATTTTCTTTTTGGTTCTGGAATATTGGTTGTCATTGGGAGCTTCCTTTTTAAATGTTGATTATCTGCAAAAATAAAATAAAATTATATATTTAATATTACATCTTATTTTTAAGTGATTACAATTTATATTTCTTACTTGACAAATTTTCCTTATTAGAATTATTATATAAATTTTTTTTATTGTTTTCTTTTGCCTCTATTACTACTATTTCATCATTCTCAATTAAACTTTTTCTTATTATGTTTTGTCCGTCATCTGTAACAAAGCGTCATATAGAAATAATTTGCATAATCCTCAGGCACTGTCATTATGATTGTTATATGTACCTGTCATTGGATAAAAGTATAATGTTGAATTATCAACATAATATTTAGAATATCCTTCTAAGCAAGGATGAGTATTAATATTTTCAATGGGAATGACCATTTCGCAAAGCCCACATGTTTGCACCATTTCAAATTCCTATTGAATATTAAAATATAATAGATATTATTTTATACACTTTATTATTACAAGTAAATTACAATATTACATGTTCTGATGTTAATAGTTAAAATAAGAAATTTTTGGACATAATGTTTGGAAGTAATTTATATGATTAGGTTAGGTCTTTGGAATTATAACTCAAATTAAACTATTATAAATATTGCTATTTAATATTAATGATTTACATAAAAGTTAGTAGATCAATTCATATATCAATTCATAGATCAATTAAATATTTATTTCATTAAAAATGTATTTTGAATTTTCTATTCATTTAAAAAAAAATACTTAACTGATTACGTCGTGAAATTATCATAAATATATTCATGCAAATTTATTGTTATTATTAAAATGTAATGAGTAATAAATAAATAAATAATAACAATATTACTTACGTTTTCTACAGACATTTTTGAGGCACTGCTTGACGCTTGAAGCTGAACAAATCCAGCTTTTTTCTTTTGACGCTAGCGTCCAAAAAGAGGTCACGTGATCGACTAGACGCTAGCGTCAGATAGGTAATGAAATCGCAGCCTTAGAAGATATCTGGCAGCATGGGCAAAAAATAATATTGCCCAGTGCCAAAACAGAAAAAGAAGAAGAAAAGAAGATAGTGTGTCTCGTCGTCCGAAGCGGACGTAAGTTACCAAAGACTGAAACCATAGTTGTAAATTCCTTTGTTGTAAAATATATTTTTATAAAGACAAACTGAATGTATCAATCCACCCGGCATCGAACGACAGTTAATAGGAGGTCTTTAATAATCTGACTCCCTATAACAGGCAATAGAAATAAGGAATAGAAACTATTCACCAATAAATACGCGGAACAGAAAATATTCGCCAATAGAAGCAGAGAATAAATGCTATTTCTGTTCTTATTGCCTGTTGCTTATGGCCATCACACATAAAATTCCATAAGCACATAAGACGTAAGCGTAAGAAAATCGACCAATCACGGTCGAATATTGGTCCCTTGGAGGGGTCAATACTCGACCGTGATTGGTCGATTTCCTTACGCTTACGTCTTACGTGCTTATGGAATTTTATGTGTGATGCGGCGTCTACAATGAGATTTTAAGGAGATTTAAGGCGTAAGACTTAAGAAATTGACCAATCACAGTCGAGTATTCTCTTAATACTTGATTGTGATTGGTCAATTTCTTAAGTCTTACGCCTTAAAATCTCATTGTAGACGACGCTTGATGGCCATTAGCATTGGCTGCGTTCAGCAGAAAAAGCTGCTTTGCAACTGTTGTAAAATTCGTGAGCCTGATTGGTGTATGCTCTTAATTTTGACTGGATCTAAGAGCATACACCAATCAGATTCACGAATTTTACAACAGTTGCAAAGCAGCTTTTCCTGCTGAACGCAGCCATTGTGCAAGGGGCTTTAGTCGTGGTCCAATCAGGTCGGTTTTTTCATCAAGGCAAAATATAGGTCCAAGAGGTTATATGATACTTGTTTTTATTACTATATATACATATGCATGAAAGTAAAAAATTTGTAATAAATTTCATAAAAAGAGAGGATAAACGATGTCGATAAACGATAGCCGTTTACATACGGTGAATGACATATTTAACAGAATGTCCAAGGATTTTGTGACTGTCGATGGCAACGTGAAGAAGATTCAAAAGGAGAACCTAACTTCATACAAAGTAGCAACTGTTATTTTAATTAAAGTTTATTGTAATGAAACTACAAAAGGTATATTCCACGTTTCTTATCGTATTCTTATTATAATTAAATTATATGATATGTTTTAATACACGTTGAGATAAGTACTTTGTTAATCTAATTTGATAATATTTTCTAGCAATTGTGGAGAGACGTGATTTTTGTTTAGCATCATTGAAACTAATTCAGGTAATCATTTTATTATATATATATTATATATTATATTTTATTATATAAATAATAAGAAAAATATTCTCTATATTATGTATTAATGTCTATTTTCAGTCAGCAGACATGGAACTGACTGCTCTGTTGAATATGTTATATGAACCAGAATATACTTTACATCGATTTGCAGATCAGTTAGAAGTAGAGCTGGATATTTTGTATGAGAAAGGAGTAGATGGATTGTTAGATTTATTCGATAGTCTTCGTCGTTTGATGGAACCCAAGGATCATTCGCTATCTTTACCAGCATTGCACAAGAATTCTGTTCATGGGCTGTATGTTCGTAGGATGCTTATCTTTTTTGAAAAATTAGCCTTTGATCAAGTAGTTACTCTTTATAATGATTTTAAAAAATACGTTGAGAGAAAAGTCAATAATCCAGAAAACTCTGATATCTCTGAAATCAATAAGCAAGGAGATTCTGGTCCGCACAAGTAAGTTTATATACCAAGAAATTTATAATACTACATACATATGCCATTACATTATATACATAATATACATTAAATTATATAAGATGTGCTATTTTGAATAAATAATAATAATGCCTTTTACATTAGAGCAAAAACCATTTGGGGTGGAAGACAAGCAGAATTACTTGTAGCACAGCAAGCACATGCATTACAGACTGACGAGCATAAAGCTTTGCCACCAATAGAGCTACAAGCTCTTGTTCAAGATCTTTTAAAATCTACTCCTTATAATGCAGATGCGGTGAGTATAAATATGATACAAAATCAATATAAATGAAACATTTTTCCTTGTGTGTAAATTAATATAATAATTAAACCAAAAATGGTTTCTTTGTTTTAGCATTATTTAAGTTATTTAAATTGCATTCGCGTGAGTGACTTTTGCGGAGCAGTGGATAGTCTGTATCACTGTTTTGATAGATTGGCACCTTTAGAAAACCGATCCACACCCGAAGATCGGTCTCGTACATTTCGATATGCTGCACTCAATCTGGCCGTTTTACATGCTCAATTTAACCACAAGTAATAAATTAATTTATTTATATTTTCAAGACTTTTCTAACTTTATTTCTTGATTAATGAAAGAAATATGGTTTCTGTATCGTTTATATATAGTATTATATTTGTTTCACAATGAAGTAATACTCGCGGATTTCTTGGAAAGGGAAATAGCTCAGTACGCTTTAAAGGAAGCTATTAAATTAGCTCAGGAAGCTGGAGACAACGTGTGCTTGCAGCTCGCGCATTCTTGGGTATCCTATTTGACCAGTGAAGAGCATAAGTAAGCTAAAAATGAAAGTTTTCTTATTTTATCACACAAATATTTTATAGCATTTTTTTGTCTATATAACTTATTAATAAACAAGTAACTAAGAAAATCGATAAAAAGATGAATATTAATCAAAATCTTAGTGTTATTAATAAATATTTTTACTTGTAAAATTTTTTTTAGTTACATTTATCATATATTTACATGTATATTTTCTATCATTTAGAGGATCTCTCATAGAACGCTCGGTTGGCAAAGCGAGTTTGCTTGGAATTACACATACGACAGGCTTAAGCCTCATTTCGCATGCTCATAATTATGCCCTGGAGGCCAAGAATCCTTCACTAGTATTCGATGTATGTAACTAGTCGAGAACAATTTGTATGCCGATATACACGCAAATTTATATATTCGTAACCACTTTATTACAGATACTGATGAAGTCGGACATGTTAAATTGTCAACATTCGATGTCCGACTTAATGTCCATTACATTTGCGGAGAAATCCGCATTATGGGCATACTATGGTAAAACGGAAATGGCCTCTCTTTGCGCCCAATTGCTGCTTCTCCACAATACAGGTGATAAAAAACAGCACGTGTTCAATGGGCCGCCCACATGCCAGGCGATTGTCACTATCGCCAATATATTAATCGAATTGGGCGAATATATTCTCGCGGATATTGTGCTAACTCATGCCAAGAAGAAATTCCCCAACAGTCCTTGCAACAAGGTACGTTCCTTAATAGATAAGATATATCGCAAAAGATTACATAGAGAGGAATGACTGCTTTAAAAATACATCGAGACACGAATCAATTTCTGAATTTTTTAAGTGATGGAAGAGGAATATCTTTTTTACTGCTTTTTAGATGTGGATGCTGAGTGAACAGTTGCATATGTTTACGCAACTGATGAGGCAAGAGAAATGGAGCGAGGCGGAGGCAATAGCTAAAAGTATTTCCAGTCTAGATAAATTGGAATGTAAACTCAAGTATAAAAAATTTTATATAAACGTGTGTTTGTAATTTTGCATTTGGACGATATTGCATGTTTTAATCTAATAATTTCCAGATTGGCGGAAGTTTGCTTGGCAAAAGGCGATTTTCCAAAGGGACTCGAGTACATTAATGTTATCATGAAGAATGCAGATGCGACTTCGTTATATATAATACGCGCGATACTTCTCTCGAGCCAGATTATGTGCGCTTCGTCCTCGCCAGGCAACGGATCAGCGATCTCCACTAATTGCATAGTGCATCTTTGTTCCGCCTTGGAATTAGCCACACGAAATCATCTGTCGTATTACAAAGCGCTCGTCAAGATGCATCTCGCTAACATACAAGTGAGTTTTCTCTATTAGAGATTAAGTTGAATTAATCTAATCGAATTCGTTGTCGTTTTTAATTGTTCTAGCTGCTAATGGGCTTGCCTACATTGGCCTTGAATATGGTGGAGGAAGCTATTCCCACAATCCTAGGTCATGATGGCTGTTACGATCAAGGCAAGGCGTTCATGTTGTATGGAAAGTGTTTAATAGCTTCGGCGTCGGAGAAGTCTTCTGAGACACGGAAAGAGGCGATCTTAACCGGAATAAAAACTCTGTCGAAAGCGCAGGCGCTCTTCATGAAGGTCAACGCCATCGCGAAGGTCAAGAGCACTTTGCATCTGCAAGCTGTCTTTTACAATGAAATCGATCTTCTGCTTGAACGTAATCGTTGCGCCTTCGAGTTTCGTCAACTAAGCGAACAATACGTAATGACTTCTACCAATCTGTTTTTGTATTAAAATTTATAAGAGGCTATTTTTTTTACATAAAAATGAAAAGAAGGAGAACAGAGATACAAGGTTCTTCTTTGCAAAAAAGAAAATTTTCCCTCTCTCTCTTTTATTATTATTCCCCTTTTCTCGCATTCTCGTTCATATTATTCACTTATTTGCTGTCTTACATGTGTTGATGTACGTATGAAGTGAAAATGATTAGGGAGAGACTCGCTAAAGTCAGATCGTGAGCGCGCGTGGATACGATTACACGCGCAACTCAATCTTCATTCTGCGCATGCGTTATTAGATTATGAATGAAGACCCAAGGAAAATTCAGAGAAAGAGATTTGCTCGATTTCAATCGTTCGAGATCAGATATTTTAAAGGTAGATAATACTTTTTATACGATTTAAGTCTCAAATTATACTATGCTGTCTCCCATTTCGGGAAAGATGAGACTAATTGATTATCCATAACATTTTTCGCTATCTTGTATGCGTGCATGGTACGATCTGTGGTATGCGATATTGTGTATGTATATCTGTGTGCGTAGGAAAGAGAAGGAGAGAGAGGCATTAGATTACGAAGGCTACGAAAAATGCGCCGATTGTAGCGCGTAATGGCTCGGAGCAGAACAGCTGATTCCTCGACGTTGACGCAGCGGAGACTGAAGCACGGTCGTCGTCGTCGTCGCCTCGACGTTGTGACGTGTCGGGTCGCAACGAAACGTGCACTATACCTCGTACACGACGGCCACCGCACCTAGACAAGTGTAATAAGCGCAGTTTTATATATCCTGGCCCTCGTATAACGCGGACATTCCGGATACCGCGAATTAACACGGGCGCTCCGCGCCTGATTCCCTCTAAGACCAAGTTGTTGTCGGTTGTTCCTCCCCGGGGATTATGGCCAGTCCGGTCGTCGGCACCGGGTCATACAACTTCAAGGTGGTTTTGCTCGGCGAGGGATGCGTCGGCAAGACCTCGGTCGCTCTCCGATACGTCGAGGACAAGTTCAATGACAAACATATCACTACGTTACAGGTAAATAGGCGTGTTTGTAATGTTTGTATATCGAGATACGATATACGTATTTCTCGGATTTCTTTTCTTTCTCTGCTTGCATTCATTTCGATTCCACTAGTGTATATGTAACGTGAATATTCCTTTAGATTCGGTTATATATAAGTTTATATCTGTATACGTGCAACTTTTCTTTCTTTTTGTAAATTTTTTTAATGCAGAATAAATTTGTAAAATTTCTTAAAAAACGCACAAATCTTTTTAGATACATATTATATATTATACATATTTAGATACATATTATATATTACATATTATATATTACATATTATATATTATTTATATTATGTTATATAAATATATAGAAGAAAAGAAATATAGATGTGTATAAAGATTAAAATCTAATACTGGATGCATCCCATCCATTTGTGTGTTTATAACTTTTTTTTAGATCCAGAGCTTTTTATTAACTAAAAGATTGTAAAGTTTATATCATTTAAAAATGCATATTGACAATTAATTGTATTTTGTTTCAGGCATCATTTTTGAATAAGAAATTGAATATTAATGGGAAAAGAGTAAACTTGGCGATATGGGACACAGCAGGACAAGAAAAGTTTCATGCATTAGGACCAATTTATTACAGAATGTCCAATGGTGCCATTCTTGTCTATGACATTACAGACGAAGATACTTTTCAAAAAGTATGACTTGAAATTCATTTGTAATCGTAAAAGATGATCCGAATATGGAAATAATCTGATAAGAGAACAATGAATATATTGTAGATAAATTCTGATAAGAGAACAATGAATATATTGTAGATAAATTCTGATAAGAGAACAATGAATATATTGTAAATTTTGATATTATCAATGATCTACTCTCCAGAGATCATCATATAAGACATTATTATCTTATTATTCTATTATATAATTTAAAAAATACTTTTATAATATTACAAACACATATATTTTCTTCATTTATTGTTAGGTGAAAAACTGGGTGAAGGAACTCAAAAAGATGTTAGGTAGCGAAATTTGCTTAGTGATAGCAGGTAATAAAGTGGACCTGGAGAAAGATAGAAACGTTGCCATAGATGAAGCAGAAGAGTAAGTGCTGCAAGTGAATACAATGCTTCCTTTTTTATTTATTAGAAATAGTGGACAAATATAAAACGTGATAATGATACATTTCTTCCACCAGATACGCCAAACAGGTGGGAGCTATGCATTTCCACACGTCAGCCAAGTTAAACCAGAACATCGAAGAGATGTTCTTAGACCTGACGCGACGCATGATGGAACGCGCAGACGAGGCCGAACAAAAATCTACTCTCACGAGGACCAATAGCACGCGCCGCAATGTTGTAATGGTCGAGGACGAAAGTGAATATACACAACCAAGTAGAAGTTCCTGCTGCGGCAGTGGTGGCAGTGGCAGCGGCCTTTCATAGATCTTTGAAAGATTTACATTCAATTTCAGACAAGGTCTAATTTCGAATAATCCACGAGTTACATATACGGGACGAAGCATTTCAAAAAGTCGTGACAGATTAGTATCTTTAAAAATAAATCCTCTGTGATAATAATTTGTCACATTATGAATGTTTCATTTTTTGTATGCTTGTGTATGCATTATGTAAGTGTGAATGCGTATGTATACTAATATATATATTTGCGAGAAAGCTGTATATATTCACAAATTGTCAATTGGTTAAAAATTAGTTAATTTCTCGACAAAGGCTTTAGATAATGCTGTATTGTGAATTAAGAACATTTTCAAAGAAAACTAGTGCTTTTTCGGCTTTTACCTAAAATGGTATTTTAGGGTTTAATGTACATACATATTAAATGTCAATAATTTCATTGTACAATCTATTAATTTGAATCGTTTTTCAAGTAACACTGCAATACATTTATTCGCCCGAAATTATATAAATTAGCAATATAATAGAGTTGTTGAGTGTAAAATTTAAATTATTGTTACTGTAAGTTATTTTATGAACATAAAATGGTCAGTTGTAATGTTATGGAACAAAATGTCTCATTATACCATAATCCCATCATGCTCCAAAGGTACACTTTGGATTTTGCTCGTGAATATTGTATGTAAAAAGTGAAACTGAAGATCTACAAATTAATACGTTTTATTATATGCTCTTTTATTGATAACAACGAGGAATGTAATCGAGTCACATCAGTTCTATACAGGTCTGGGTTAGTCTTTTCGATGATAGAGAGCGGAGATTTTAGGCTTTGTCAGCCCATACTTTATCCCAGTTACCCATAATGGCAGGACTATTTAAAGGGATATACAAATTTGCGGTTCGCTCCGCGAAAATTACTAAGTCTCTTATCTTTATATCTAAACAATGAACAAAATTAATTAAAAAGTATTAAACTATACATGACATTCATTAAATATCAAGCTTTTTTCTCTTTTTCACATTCTCTTTCTTTTGTAGTTTTTTATCGTAAAAAAAACATTCGAGTGACATCAGTTCAGGTGAATTATTTCCTTTTCCCGAGATCATAATTCAAAAAGAAATATTATAAGATCACTAGAATTTATACATGATGACTGATTTACTACGACAGCCATTCTAATCACTTTATCGTGTTCACGCCTGCTTTTTATTATTATGTTAACTCGAAACAGTATAAAGTATTTTACTTATAACTACTGCAATATATAAAGTATCTTACTTATTATAACTATTACCTAAAAATGTTACGAAAAATGGGATGAACAGTTTAAACAAAAAATATAATTCAATCTTTCTCTAATACTATCAATGTTTCGTTTATATAAAGTAAATGAATATTCGTTTATATTGTTTAGAGTTAACACACACACAATGTCTTTCTATATTACATATATAAATCTTCTTGTATTACAGATATATCTAGTCTCTCTCAAGAGTTAAATACAATATTATATATATACTACATTTGTTAGACCACAATTTATTTTATGTGATTGAATAATCAATTTCTTCAATATATACACAATGCAAGAAATATGAAAATAATGCCAAGTATTAAAGACTTTATTTTACTTATGATTCTTCTATTTTAAGTATAGAATGTATCAAAATATTTTAGAAAAACTTTTTTTCATGGAACTGCAATGAAAATAAATAAACTGATTGCTATGCAAATATATACATATTCTTGTTAGAAAAAAAAAATTAAACCGATTAATTTTAAATTTTTTAATTAACAAAATAAGATTAACATTAAAGTAAAAATTTGATAAAGTTTGAAAAACTATAGATCGAAGAAACAATTAATATAATTTATCTTAAAATAGAATTAATTTATTATTTAATTTTTATTTAATCCGACATTAAAAAAGATTAATTAAAGCAAAAGTCGGGATTAATTACGGTTCGCGATCTCATGATTTTTTTTCAACAGCATTCAGCTGAATGTTTTTTTCCACTCTTGAATATATTATTTTCTACGCTTTGTTAAATAAGACTATATAAATGCTAATATTTCTAGACAATCTTACATATTATATTCACTGCGTGACGTTCTCATGTATCTTTGGTATTTGGTCGTAATTTTTCTCTAGATATACACACGTTGGCTGGCATTTCATCATCGCACAACCGATATCTTTTCGAACGTTCTACTCTTTCGTTCAAAAACATTGTACTCATATTAACTCACATTAAAAAATCTTGTGCAAAATTGCGTGTAAACGAACATTAACTGTTTTTCTGTATATATTCTCTTATACCTCACATTGGATATAAAAATATTTTAATAAAACGAAAGTGCGGACGTTGTACGTGTGAACAATCGAATGTATTACAATTAGGCCTTCGACGCTTTTAAATAATGAAAATCTTATCTTGATAAGTAAATAGAAAGTCTACGAATTGATTGATGAATCCTATCGCAGTGAGGGACATTCCACATGTTGGTGGTGCTCTAACTAGATTCGGTCCAAATACGACCGCCAGATTACTAGAAGTCATCTTGTTTAGGTCGCATCGGTCCATTACCTATTATAAAAAAAAGATATAGATGAAAAAGAGAGCTTTTATCTCCTACAGGAAATCGCAATTGTGAATATTAGTTACATACCCTCGATAAAAATTGTACAATGTATTTAAGGACTTGATAGTTATCCTCAGGTAGTTTTTCCAATATTAATATTTTAACTTTACGCGGACGTTCGTCTTTCGATAACGCTATAATACAATTTCAAAGGATGCTTTATCTTGTTAAATAAATAATAATTTCGAAGAAAATAAGGAAAACATCATCCTTACTTTGAAATTGCGTGATTTCATCATATAGTTCGTATGTCATAAGAGGTTCATCCAGTTCACGAAGGAAAGTCTTAAGTAGAACCGCGGCAATATGTGGATCCCCGTGGAAATCGACGGGTAAACCTTGATTGCAACGATTCTGAAGTTCTTTGATCACTGCCACGTTGGCCGATCTTCTGAATATCCCTTCCGTTTCCAGAGCTAAAACAACAATCAAATAATTATTGTTTTATCCTCCAGAGAATAGAATGGTTTTCTGTTGAGATACCGTACCGTCTGGCGTATCGAGAAATTCCACGCATTGCCTTAGAATAGGTGGTATCGGGTCGCCATTATTATTTTCCTTTATAAATTGCAAACTAGCACCGAATTGAGTCGTACCAACCGGTGTAACCACCGCGCTTTGTGGTGGACTTACCGGCAAATATTTCTTATTCTTCATCAGTAGTTGATTATTGTGTCTGAAAGAATCATCCTACATGTAAATTGAATTATGCAATTCGCAAATCAACATAAGTTCTATCAAGATTCCAATATACTGTTTTACATAATTAAATGACATACTCTATCACTTGGGGAGGTATAATTAGTTGATCCAACTTAATATAGTGCGCTAAATCTTCCAGGTAATTAACGTACATTATCTTCCGTCCAAATTTGACACTGCAAAAATTTGTCTATTCATATATAGTATATAATAGTTTGAAGTTTTCACATAGGAAAGAAAAAATCACATACCTAATAGCCGGCTTAAATATTTGCCACACAAACCTAATAAAGTTTGTGGGATGTACTAGGTAAAGGGCTTTCAAATTCTTTTTATATTTCCTGTCAAACGCTTTGTACGCCTGCCATAGCCAGGATAATGATGGTTTATTTTTTGATGTAAGGCCGTAATGAAAATAAACGAGACTATAATCTTGTTCCACAAATGTGTCTAAAGTATGCATAAGATACCTGCAATAAATATCCATTATGATAAAATTTATTTCATTAATAATAAAAAAGAAGAAATCACATTCAAGAGAGTGAACAGAAACTTTACAAGCAACAATATCATAGAATGACACAGAGATCCTTAAATAATATTTACAGGCAATTATAAATCATTATTCGCGGGTCGGATAAGTGTCTCGCGTGTCATCTTATAACGTATGCAAATCGTGGACTCACCTAAGAAGTTTAGCATGATTGAAGACCTCCTTCCCTATGGAAGGCAATTTACAGGCTGACACAACAATTATTTTGCGACCAGCACTATCATCCCCAACTACTTCCACAATACCATGTTTGGATATGTCGAAATAATCCTCCTCGTCGGCAAGTTCTCCGTCCAAAGCAGCTAAGTCTTCGGCTATCCATTAACAGAGACTTTCCTTATAATGTAAAGTTTCAAAATCGATGCACATTTCAGGCATACTCATAATAAACTTATTTCAAATAAAAACACCATCAAGCCAAAATAATTTGAGCTTCTTAGGGATAATTTGGTCTCATAAGTGAAATGTATATTTCACAGACAACATACTACTATCCTGCTTCATAGGGCTTGAACATAGCGCTTGTACATTATGTACATATGTTATGCAAAATGGATTAAAAAAGCGTAACAATTGTTACTTTTCCTTTGTCATCCTTACACCATGCAATATAAAACAAGCTGTACAATGGTCTATACATAATTCACCTGCTATGCCCTGAGAATGCCATGACATTTAGTGGCTATTAACAGAAGGTAAAAGGTCACACACCAGATTCGATAACTGGAGCATCTACCAAAGCTTCCTCAAAGTTTTCCTCAATCGTGCCGTCGCTTACTGGGCTTTCCAAATAATCTATTCCTCCAGTACCAGCAGTAGTATTCACCAAATCCAATTTGTCTTCTAGAAGGCGTGTAGCTGTAACAAAGATCGTCTTATATAAAGAAGTAATGCAATAATAGTAGACTGTATCACATAAATTAATCTCTTGTATAATTATGAGGAAATTTTGGAAGAAGCAGACGATTAAGACACAAATTAGACGTCTCACCATTGTTGGAAGTAGTTTGCAATTCCGTATCATCAAATTCCAAATTCGGCTCGTAATCGTGATAATCAGACAAACTAGGGTAAGGATCTTCACAGTCGGTGCCCATCCCTGTTACACACACGCACACACATAGATATACATCAAGATAAAGCACTCGACAATGATAAAAATAATCAAAAAAAAAATATAAGCAAATAGTACTCATATCTATTTATAAAAAATATATTGGAAAATGACCGATCAATTTTGTACCACATTTAACAGCAAACTCGGCCACTTGCACTAGTAGCAAAGAATTTTCCCAAGCTTTTCGTTTGCTAAACGTTACGATCTGACGACTCTCTACAAAACTACAAAAGGAAACGATGCGGCGCATCGATTGTTAGGAAAAGCGATTAATGTAAACACGCACGATTGTATTCTATACAAATGTAACGATTCCATCGCGGACGAGTAACGTTCGTTTGACACAAATATCATCAACAATCGCAGCTCACCTGTCAGCGTCCGCGACGGGGTCAGTGGCGTTGGCTGATAATCTGCTTCCATTTCTCGATTCGGGGTTGATGCGTACGAAACGATGTAGTCCAAGATCGATGTAGGGCGTTCCTCTCTTTCTTCTACGAATGGCCTGAGATTTCCTCGAGCGACGACATTATCTCTTCCTCGCAACGTGTGGCAGAAACGACGCGCGCTACGGATCACGTCACGCTTTCATTTGTCGCTGTTGCTGCGCTGCAGTGTGCGAGATTGCAGGTATCGATACTCTGTTTTGAATCTGGAATACGCGAATCGATGTATCGTTATTCACGAGAGGATCTTATAAAAAAAAAAAAATCTGCGAAAGAGCGAAAAACTTGACATTTGCAAAGAAAAAAAAATTTTTAATGAGATATAAAAGAGAAAATGGTATCGATATCCTGTTTCGAATTTAAAGTATGCATGTTTCTTATTCACAAGAGAACTTTATTAAAGTCAGGATTTTATAAAAAATTAATTAATTAATTAATTTAATTAATATTTACAAAATATTATTAGATATTTACAAAAAATTCTTTAATTTAATTAATTAAGTAATTAATTAATTAAATTTAAAAATACAAAATAAATTAAATTTAAAGAGTGCCCGGCGGAGAAGCCGAAGTGTCCGCTTTGTTCGGAATTCGGCCTCTCTGCCGGGCATTCGCTGGGGGCGACCGCCTGCGTTTCCAGCAGGCGCGTCGCCCAGCGAAGATTGGCTGTTTTAGCCAGGGAGGAAGAGAAGCGGAGGGCGTCCCAAAGGGAGACGTCCCCTGAACTTGGCGGGAGGAGTAAGGGGGGCCCGCGTAGGGCGTAACTCCTTGAAACCCCGCCCCAGCAGGACCCGGGGGGGGAGAGCGGAGGCCTCGCCCGAAAGCGGGCGAGAGGCCCTCCTCTTCCGCTCCGAAAAAGGGCTCCACCGATGACGGGGGGGGGGGGGGGGACCGGGCGGGTAGACTCCCATTGAGGGGATCTGCCATGGACCGGCCACCCTCTGTCCAAAGTGGGATAGTGGTCCTGGGGGACGCGCCTGCGGTACCTGGGCTTGCGCCTGTGGAAGCCGCGCCACCCCCGAAAGTGCGCAAGAAGAGGGACCTGAGGGGGCGGTACAAGACGTATTAGTCTCGACCGCCTCCTCTGCTCCCCCTAGCGAGAAGATCGGGGGAGAGAGCCAGGACGGCCCACTGACTCTCCTCCCCGACAAGTAGGGGGCTTTAAATGGCTCGGGCCATGCTCGACCTCGGGGTATATGCGAACCCGGGTCAAGGAGCGGCGCTGAGCGGCATGGGTGGCTGCAGGACAGGGGTTTTTAGTCGGTATACCCGGCGTTGCACTCCTTGGAAGAGGGGCTAGCCTTCTTCCAAGGGCCGGGGAGTCCGACACTACCCCCGACGCGCCGAAAGCGTCGGGGGTGTGCGTAATGCATTTTCCCGTCTTAAAAAAAAAAAAATTTAATTTAAAAATTAATTAGTTTTATTTAACTCATTAATTTATTAAAAATTAATTAATTTATTAAAAATTGTGAAAGTGAAATGCTTGACATTTACAAATAAAAATCTGCGAAAGAGCAAAAAACTTGACATGAAGAAAAAATTTTTAATCGATATTCTTTATTCAATAAAAATTTATACAATGACTTGTTATTCGCAAAAGAATTTTATTAAAATATGAAAGGATTTTATTAAAAATTATGAAAGTGAAATGTTTGATGACATTTACAAAAAAAATCTGCGTAAGAGCGAAAAACTTGACACTTAGAAAAATTTTTTAATGAGATATAAAAGAGAAAATGGTATCGATCCTGTTTTGAACTTAGAATATGTATACAATGTCTTGTTATTCTCGAGAAAATTTTGCTATAAAAAACAAAAGGATTTTATTAAATATTGTGAAAGAATGAAATGTGTCTTGACATTTCCAAAGAAAAAAATTTTTTTAATGAAATATGAAAGAGAAAATTACATCGATATACTTTTAAATCTAGAATACGTATTCGGTGTATTGTTATTCGCGAAATCATTTTAATAAAAAAGAGAAATTTATTAAAAATTATTGCGAAAGTAAAATGGTTGATATTTACAAAAAAAAATTCTTTAATGAAATATGAAAAAGAAAATGGTATTAATATTCTGTTTTCAATCTAGAATACGTATTCAATGTAACATTTTTTGTGAATCTTATTAAAAAAATTGCTCAAAGTAAAATCAAAATAAAATGCTTGACATTTACAAAAAAAATTTTTAATGAAATATAAATAAAGAGAAAATGGTATCAATATCCTGTTTTGAATCTTGAATATGTATTCAATGTATCATTATTTGTGAGACGATCTTATTAAAAAGAAAAGAATCTTATTAAAAATTGCTGTCAAAGTAAAAGATGCTTGACATTTATAAAAAGTTCCTTAATATAATGAAATAGAAGAAAAAATAAATCAATGTCCTATTTCGAATCTAGAATGCCTATTCGATAAATCATTATTTGCAAAAGGATCTTATTAAAAATTGCTGCAAAAGTAAAATGCTTGATATTTAAAAAATCCTTTAAAAAAAAATCCTTTAATGAGATATAAAAAGTAAAATTAAATTTAAAAAAATTAAAGCATGCTTGAAATGTAATTAATGTGATTTAATAATAATAAAGAGAAATCCATGTGAAAGAGATCAATTTCTCTCTAATATACATATATTACTATTAATATAAACTATTTTGACATGTGAAACTTGCCACATGTTCGTTTATTTTACATTCGTTTTATTTTATTATCTCCTATTAATTCCTCGCTCGAGCGATCTCAGTTTTATAATCGAGTTGATCCACACGAAAATAACACGATCGATAAGCGATGCAAGCGCGTCATATCGTTCACCCCACATACGACATACGACTTTCTGCGAGCGTTCAAGCTGCACCAGTTCCAGGCAGCATCGCCCAAAGATGAACGGTTCTCGCAACCATCAGCGTCGCTCGATCGTTGTTTATTACACGCTTTGAGAGCCCGTGAATTGTCTTATGTAGTGTAAATAGAGATCATATGATCGCGCCCAGAGACGATTTTGCCTCGCGAGAACGAGAAGTAACGATGCCGAGGAACGTCACGTAGAAGTGTTTCCTCCCCCCTCCCTCCCCCCAGTCGAAAAGACGAAGGAGAGGCTCTATCCTTACGTTGTCGCGAGCACCAACTGACACGTAAATGGATCGTCGTCTGCCTCGCATGCCGATCCTGCGACAGACGTGAGACACACGATGGCGAGCACGAGCGAAAACATTACCTGCGGTGGCTTCGTGTTCCTCAACAACTTTGATTCGGCCAATCTGGCCAAGGTGGAACAAGTGAGGATACCGGAGATTCCTGACAAGGGTAATGGGATTGTCTAATTTTGACGTTTCGTCGATCCGGAATAAGAATCTAGATCGACAATGAGATTTCGTGCTTATGTTTTTGTTTTGTGTTTATGTGCATTGGATGTAAATAAAATGAGTGTACGTATTGTCGAGCGAGGAAAACGTTTGTTTTTCTCGGAAACGACTGAAATTGAATAAAGATTGATCTCTTATGTATGTAAATATGTAACCGCGTATCGCTATAGGATGTATGACACTGCAAATGTTCTTCTTATGTAATGACAGAATAATTTTACTATTTTTAGATGTTTACGAAATTGAAAGTAAATTGACTAATAATTCAAATTCTAAGGAGATATCAGATTATGAATTTAACCTGTGGACGAAGCACGATTGTCATGGCACGCAATTTCAAAACAGCAATAGGACTTGGTTTTATTTCGGAGTCAGATCTAATCGTCCAAGTGTGACGGTCAGATTCAACATAGTCAATTTGAATAAGCAAGTCAAGATGTTTAGTCAGGGAATGTGTCCGGTCTTTAAAGTTGTACCAGGACATTTACATTGGGAACGGATTCGTGAAAAACCTACATACACTGTAATTGTACTATATATAATTATAGGAATGTGTGTATATGTCTAAGAATATAGTAAGATCATATATAAACACATGTAACAATTATTTAGTGCACAGTTATATATAGCATACTATTTATAATATTGCAGCTTGATCAGAGAGGAAATGACTTTACTTTATCCTTCCTCTATTACACTCCAGAAAATTCAAAAGCTATTACTTACTTTGCTTTTACCTATCCATTCTCGTATACAGATTTACAAAATTATTTGAGAAGGATTGATGCAAGAATGGGTAAAAGGAGTGTAACGTGTACAGATGATATCTATTATCATAGAGAATGTGCAATAAAATCTTTGGAGGGTCGTAGACTAGATGTATTAACAATAAGCTCCTATCATAACATATCAATGGAGAGAGAAGATAGACTGATTAATATGTTTCCTGAGAGAAGTGAGGAGAGGCCTTTTAAATTTCGGGACAAAAAGGTATTGATATATTACATTTATTAAAAGATGCATTCTTATATTTTCAGAAAGACTCATATATACATATTACATGTATGCATTTAGGTAATTTTTATAAGTGCGAGAGTACATCCGGGTGAAACACCATCCAGCTTTGTTCTGAACGGTTTCCTCAATTTTTTATTAAATCGCGAGGATCAGATTGCCATAAATTTACGTCGCCTATACGTGTTCAAATTAATACCAATGCTCAATCCGGATGGTGTCGCTAAAGGTCATTATCGCATGGACACAAAGGGAGTAAATCTGAATAGGGTTTATTTAAATCCTTCTGAAGTAGATCATCCAACAATATATGCTGCAAGAAATTTAATAAGGTAAACATTTGTATTTTGAGTTAAATTATTGAATTATTTGAGTTAAATTATTAAATTATTTGATGCTTCATAATATGCGGAACATGCAATTTAATTTTCTACATATTTTTTCTCTTTAGATATTATCACAATTTTTATCAAGTACCAAGTGAATTAATTGACGACTTGTCGGATATAAATTTAGAAATTGTAGACAACAAATTGAATGTTATAAATTCAACTGCTTCAATAGCAAACACTGTACGCGACACAACTACGAGACTGTTGCAGCAAGTATGATCAAAACTCTTATCAAGTTTCTCTTCAAATAATATTTCTTCATATTGCAAATGAAATTGAACAATTTCAAGAAATAAATATTAATAAATATTTTATATTACATCAACTTCTGCAATATTACACTTTTAGCATTATTATTGTTTGCTAGGTAACATTTATGTCATTGGAAGAAAAGAGATGCGCTTTAGAAACTAACGAGAAACGTTTATTGACATTGGAAAATTTGGACAGTGCAGTTATTGGTATTGATATTGACTTTGTATGATGGAATCTCACCAGATTTAATTTCTGATTAGCTTATTGTGTGTACAGATGAAAGAAATGAGTTGTCTAAAGAAAATGGTAAAAATGATAACGTTACGGAGGACAAAACAAATGACAAAGTAACTTATACAGCTGTCGGAATGGGCGAGGTATCAAAGTCTTCGGATAATTCTGGACTGTATTTATACATCGACTTACATGGTCACGCTTCGAAGAAAGGCGTATTCATGTACGGGAATCATTTTGCCGATCCGGAAGATACTATTACGTGTATGCTGTTACCTAAATTGATGTCCATCAACAATCCACACTTTCATTTTACATCATGCAATTTTGCAGAACGAAATATGTACATCATGTGAGTATGTTTTGCCATTAAATTTGATGTAGTCGCTTTTATATTATTAAGTATACATATGGCTTGTATAGAGACAAACGAGACGGTATGTCGAGAGAAGGTTCGGGACGCGTAGCGGTGTACAAAATGACTGACCTAATACGCAGTTACACCCTAGAATGCAATTATAATTCTGGTCGTTTGGTGAATTCAATACCAGCCAGAGTTCGCGATGGGATAAACAAAACTATGAATCACATGTTTGTTCCTCCAAAATATACTCCAGCAGTGTTCGAAGCGGTAAATCTATCTTAATTTCCGCCTTATTCAATCACATTTTTAACAACAAGCATATTGCAACTGTGTTAACTATTTTAACAACAAAAACGTTAATAATGCACGTAGGTTGGAGCAGCGTTAGGTCCATCTATTCTTGATCTCACTGGAAGCAATCCCAACAGCCGATTGCCAAACAGCCAATATCGTTCTCTAAGAGGAGTAAAATCTCATTTGAAATTAACATATGTGAACAATCTGTCCTCACCACCCAACAGATTGATGCGTAAGGTAAATTTTGATGTAAATACCGAGAGTGACGTTTGCAGTGCTGACATAAAGCAGTGTATAGTATCATAATCACTTATTCTGTTCAACAACTAACTTGGTATGCTGTTTAGCATTACACTACAACACATTAGTGCCTGATCGAATGTAAATTTATTTGTGCATAACTGAGAAAGTGGGAGAGAGATTTTGTATATCTTGATAAATCGCGAATTTTTATGTGAATATTTCGAATTGCATTGAAATCTGTATCGAGATTTATACAAAAATGGTTTTAGTATTTTATATAATTATACATATAATCAATATTTTATATAATTATATATAATTATATATATTTGGACAATAATATTACAAATATTTATTATATTATTTATATGAGAAAAATACATATTGTAAAGATCTTATTTTACTCTTCTCGATGAGTCTTCCACAATTTTGATTTATATAGACAAGACATAATAATATCGTATATAAATTTTTTTAAATATAAATTTACACATTAAGTTTGTTTCTATTAATTTTGTGGAACAAAATAATGTAAAACAATATATATATATATATATATATATATATATATATATATATATATATATAATATTTAAAATATACTGACAAAATATCCTTATTTTCACTATATTGACTGATTTAGTTTATATTTACATACATGGTATATATTGCACAAATTAATTTCTGTAAATTAAGATCAAAATTAAATTGTTCAAAAAAATATAGGTGAGATGGATAAATAATATTTTACTGGTGATTCATCTTACATTGTGACTAATTCAACAAAGTGTTCATTAATCACACGCTTTAATGCTTTAATAATCATACTTGACATTACTATTTGTTGGTAAATAATCAATTTTTACGCACTACATTTTTCACGCCGATAATACACAAGTGCACTTACAGTCACTTCATTTAATTTATGCAGTGATAAAACGACAAAAATTAATCTGTGTGAGTTGTTATGAATAAAACAATGTGTTAATATTACACACGCATACACATGTATGTAATTAATTATATCTATTTCTTTAGCGAAGGGCACAACGTAGGGATATAAATGGTTGAACCATTATATCTCTGGATGATGGAATTGTTGGGATATGGCAACTTGTTAATCAAAATTTAACTGTGTTAATTATTTTAACAACATATATATAGAAGAGTATATATACACACACACACACACATATATATATATATATATATATATATATATATATATATATATATATATATATATATGAAGTACATTTTATAAACTATAAATGTTGTTTCTTGGCATAATATATTTATATTAAAAAAAAATCGTAATATACAAATTTATTATTTGTTGAAAATATTATAAATGAAAAAATACAATCTTAATATTTCATCAAATAAGTAAAATGTTTACATATTCAGATATAATAATATTGATAATATAAACTTGAGAATATCATTTGCTTGAAAATCATTCCGAAATTCAAGATTCCGGTTCGTATTATGTATGCATCCATGTATAATGTATTAGATACACGGGATTACACATTCAGTTGTGTTAATAAATGTTTCAATTTTTTAGCGACCATTTATTTATCTTATTTTTATTTGATTCCTGGAAATCCTGACCAAAGAATATCCCGATGAATGAAATAACTTGGCATGAATTGTGCATTATGTTCGCAGGCAAAAACCGTGACAAAATATGCATACGATAAAATGTAATAAAAAATATGCAATGCATAAAAAATTTAATACTGCATCTAAAATTATTGCTTGCAATAAGTTTTAAATGTCAATGAAATATGGATAATAATGCTATACGCATTTAAAAGCAATGCACAGCACACTCTAGCATGCGTTACATCGACGAATGTTCTTATTTGCTGAATATCAATTTCATAAAAATATATAATGAGAATCTCCTCTGATAAGAAACATATATTTTTATCATTGTGAAAATATTTTTAGTTGCATTGTGGGCAATCTTTTTTGCTACTTTTGCTTATTTTATAATTTTCTCTGAAGTTTTTCTATGTCGTTCATGTAAATAATGCGCTTCGTCTTTTTAAAAGTGTATGTGCCATATTTCGTTCGCTCTCGTTATGCATGGCAACCGCCGTAACGCGAGGGGGTAAGTCATTACTTGCATAATTAAACAATTGATAATGCAAAATCAATCTCTCTCTCTCACACACATTTTTTATGTTATTATCGTGAACGATATTTTTGTGATGTACATATGAAGCGCATCTCTTTCAGATACAATCTATACATATGCTTCCTTTATTTACAGGATAATGAGGGTGTCGACGCGCAGAATACCTGCATCCTGAAGGAATTGGAGACGAAATTAAGCGACGTGGTAACGGGAGCAAAAAACGCCTTCAAGAACGAAAGTAACTTGGTGAAGAAGTGCATTCTACGCCGCAGTGCCTCTCTTTATGCAGCGGTGAAGAGGATCAAAAGCAACAAGAAGCCTCGGCAAACACTTGCTCGTCGAGCCTTGAAGAATCATTGCTCTAATAATGCGGAGAACAGCGCGATAATCTGCGCTGTCAAATCCAAAGTGGAAGCGAAAACCTTTCTGAAAACGATCGATCGCTATCGATCGAGTAAATCTAATGTGGGATCAGTGATCGGTGACAATCTCAAACCGCGTTTGAGCACGAATAAGAAATTAACGAATAATTCGGCGAGGATGTCTTCCGAAGAAACAGCGGCGGTGAAACACGGTGCGAAAAGATTGAAAATCGTTTCGTCGACTAAGACATTCAAGGCTCTCCCTGAAATCAGAGAATCTGGAGTCGTGGAAGAAACCGGCGCGAAAGTGTCCTTGAAGCTAACACGTGCTTACCAGAAACAGAATGCTAAAGGAACGCACGATAGGGCCAGACTTGGTAGACACATCAAACCAGATAAGTCCCTTAGACTGAAAGAAACAAATAAGACTGCTGTTAAAGAGAGTTCCATATTTGAAGAAGGCATATGAAGCAAAAATCCTAAAAATGAGCTTCAATAATAAAAAAAGAATTGCTACCTTATTTTGTCATTGTTTTTCTGAGAATCTTTCTTTTCAGAAACATATTTCGCATATTGTAATATATATAGAATGAATTATATAATATCCAGCAAAGAAGAGAATCTTCTCATGAAGAAACGTAATGAAAAAAATATAAGTAAATTTTTTATATATATCTTGTATATATAAAATATATATAATATACGAAATGTATAGTTAAATTTCTTATTTGTATTATACTTGATGATACAAATATGTAATATTGTATCATTGTATATTACTTCTCGTGTTTCTTTTTTTCACAAAGTGATATGTTTATTTGCCTTTTTAATTAAAAGGCAATAAAACCGTGAAATTACATATATAAATGTATATGTCATGTTATTACATATATATTAGACACATAAAATGCTATTCAATTTATCATATAATGATATTTATTATTTATATAAGGTGTCTCTTTTTTTCGAATTTTCTATACAATTATCTTTGAAACTAGTGCTTATCCCAAACTTGTCAGAAATTAAAGTTATTTGTTTATTTTGAAGAAGATATCTAAGCACAATTTTAAAGAAATTATTGTAAAAGATTATTTTGAAGAAGAAGAACTATATTTTAAAGGATAATGTTCCTCTATATTCTTTTTCCATACACAAAAGGTTTATCTTATGTAAGCATATTTTTATATATCAATTTCAAAGATAATTGTATGTATAGAATAATACTTTATATACTATAATGTTCTATTATCAGTACTCTATTTGAATATAAAAAAGAATGTTTTTTTTCTATCTTCTCTCTTAATTATAATGTTCCATATAAAAATAAATGTTACATTTATTTATGTACGAAATTTTTGTTGGCAAACTAAATTTCATATATACATGTATAAATCTGTACTTCACTGAAGCTATATATATTCACTCGTTAATTAAAAAAATTCAATTAATTATGCCTGATAGCTATTAATAGAAATATACATATATATTTAACATATTATATTTTATATGTATATATTTGACTTTGTTCTTACATTATTAAGTGTGCAAATTTTTGACATTTCTTTAGAGTGAATCTTTCGCGGGGTATCAACTTGTTAATCGGATCCGTTATCAACAACTTGCAATACAGGAAAACTGTCAATTTGTTTTAATTACGATATTTTTTTAAAATATCTGAAGAAGCAAATTTTCAATTCTTCAATGGTTGCAATTATACGTAAGGATAAAATCAAATAAATTGTATATAATTATTATTTTAATCACACACACACACATATTGTTACATATTGATAATATTATATCTTTCCTTTCTTTTGGGAGGTAGCAATGTCACTGCTGGATATGGAGTTTCAGTTCTAAATAGAATGTAAAATGTTCATAAATTTATAAAGATATAATAATGTCTTATAATGATATAATAGATGTATAATGGAGAACTTCTTTATGTATATCTTTGTTTATATAAAAAAGTAATGTATGAGCTGGACCTTGATAAATACATATATTTATTAAAATTTAAGGTAAGTTTATTAAAACTACAGCGAGAAATTTACCAATGACTAGATGAAGCATAACCACGTTAATATCTTCTTTTGAATTCGGAAAAGGTGTGAGAGAGGTGATTAGCGCGCCACGTATTGTGTTCAGAGTGTGATAATTTTGTAGATTTTGAGCAGTAAAGTAGTGAGGAGTTGATAAAGGGAGTATTAATATTATTCCCTGGACGTTTTTTTTATAATAATTAGTAAGAGGAAGGTCCACGATTCAGAGATAAGCTAATAAAATAAAGTCATAGCCCATTCGGATAGCAGAGGTTAGGTAGGGACCATTAGGACGGATTGGATAGGAGAAAGGGAGAGAGAGAATGGTTTCGCTGAAATAGAAAAAGACAATGTAACAAAGAATAATCGAATACATAGCGATAAGCAAATAGTAGCAGCAAAAGAGAAAGATTATGAAAGATTTGTAGCTAAATTTTTAGTCAATCCAAAAAGTAGGGAAGTATTTAATAAGAATAGTGTCCTTAAGTGCAATAAAATGAAAACTAAGCATAAGAATAGCCTTAAGAGGTTGCATACTAGTGACAAAGGAATTAGCGAGGAGGAAAAAAAAAAGAAAAATGAAGACGTTCAGTATAAAGAGAATTCTCAGAATACGGAAGATATATCAATTCAGAACAATTCAAGCGGAGATGAAGAAGAGAAAGGAGGTAAAGTGGAAACAACTACGAACTCAGGTAACAAAAGTGATCAAGTTTCTAAAAAACAAAAGGATATGGAAGTAGAAATTGTAGAAAATAGAGTCGATGAGGTAATATCAGATAATAAAGACAAGAGAATTAAAATGATTAGATTTAAAAATAGGTTAAAATATGTAGAAGAAGTAGATGAAAAGAATAACGAAAATAATGTAGTTTCAGAGAAGGGATTCTCCAGCAATCATACAGGAGACATCGTGGTAGTTGCGTCTCTTAACTCTAAGTTTTGCTCTAAGAATAAAGTACAAAACTCACTTAAAATAGCTAACAACTTACACAAATTCGGTGTTAAAGTTAGTAAAATAAGAAGTATAGGTTTCAACAAAGTAGATGTTTATTTTAACAATGTTGTAGAAGCCAACAAATGCCTAGAGCTAGAAGAGGGTAGAGAAGAAAAAAAGGTTATTTATTCGATTCCTAATAGAATTAAAAGGTGTAAAGGAGTTATCTCGGACTGGGACCTGGATATGCCATTACATGAGCTCGTCGAAGCTATGGAAGATACGTCAAGAATAGTCTCATTAGAAAGAATGAAAAGAAGATACTTAGACCATCAATCGAAAGAAATGGTATCAAGATTTACTCACCATATACTTGTCACGATGGAAGGTAATGAGTTACCTAAAATGATAAAAATCTATAATGGTTTGACAGCTGTTAGAATAAGACCATTCATTGAACCAGTAAAACAATGTTATAACTGCTATAGGCCATTTAAAAGCAACATGTCGGATAGAAAAACTTTGTCTAATTTGTGGTGATAAGTTCCATGGAATTTGTAACAAAGAAGCTAAATGTATAAATTGTGGAAAAAACCACAAGGCTACCAACAAGATCTGCTCAACATTCATATATAATATGAATTTGAAAAAGATTATGGCGGAGAGAAATATATCCATTCAAGAAGCTAAGACATTGTTGAGAAATCCATCGACACACGATTATCAGTTCAACTATAGTAACAGAGAATGGCCAGAATTGAGAATGAACGAACCAAATACTATGAAAGCAGCTGTTGGTGAAAAAGAAAAAGCGAAAAAACAGTCTGGTAACTATACATATGCTATTGCAACTTATAACCCTAAAATAGCTGAAAAAGTTCACAGATTCCCTCAGGAGGATGTTAATATGCATCGCAAAGATCTACATAAGGAAAATAACTATCCGCAATACAAAAGAAGGTATAAAGAAAGAATAAATAGTTTTTATAAAGATATAAATGTAAGGGAAGAAGAAATAAATAAGGAAAAGAGAGGAATAGTATTTAGAGAAAGAGAAAGAGGTACAATGGAGATAGAAGAAATAGCTGATAGAGAAGGAAATTCTAAAGAAGATTGGAAAGAAAAGGTAAGAAGATTTGCAAGAATGTTGGCAGAGTCGATGACAGCACTACTTGAAGAACATAACATAGATGAAGGATTAAAAGAATATAATAGAAGAGAAGGAATTTCAACAGATAATGTCAACGTCCCATCTTAAGATAGTAGTATGGAATGCAAGAGGATGGAGTAATAAGAAAGAAGAATTGCAGAAGCACATTCAGGAATATGACATTAGCGTATTAAAGCGGCGTCTACAATGAGATTTTAAGGAGACTTAAGGCGTAAGACTTAAGAAATTGACCAATCACAGTCGAGTATTCTCTTAATTCTTGACTGTGATTGGTCAATTTTTTAAGTCTTACGCCTTAAATCTCCTTAAAATCTCATTGTAGACGACGCTTAACAGAGATTAAATGTAGAATGAATGATACTTTCAGAGTGACGGGATATAGAAGTATCATCAAGAATAGAATAAACGTTACAGGAAGAGGAATAGGAGGAGTAGCAATTTTTATTAAAAATAATATCATTGGGGAAGAAATAAGGAATATTGACGTCGAAGAAGAAGAATTGGACTGTGTAAGAATAAGGATAAAGGATATAGAAGAATGTGAGGAAGTGGCGGTGATAGGAATATATAGAAGACCAGGAAGGATAACAACAAAGGGGACGTGGAGGAAGCTATTAAACTCCATAAGAGAAGAAAAAAATATAATTTTAACAGGAGACTTCAACGCTCATAATGTGGCATGGAACTGTGAAGATACAGATAGAAATGGAGAAGATTTATGGGAAGAGATGGAAGAAAAGGAATTAATAATTGTGAATGACAGAACGAAATCGAGAATAGGAGAGGGCGGAGCAAGAAATTCCAACATTGATCTGATATTCAGTACTAAGGACATATTTCATTTTATTGAGTGGGTACAACTGGAAGATTCATGGGGATCGGATCATTTTCCAATCAAATTTGAATTAAAGCTAAACAGGTGTATACAGGGTGACCCATTTTAACTTAGGCAGCCAAATAACTCGAAAAATAAGCAAGATAGAGAAAAATGTTTTAGACAAAAGTTGTATGGTTTCGAGGGGGCCATAAGATGGTATCATTGGTTTGACCTTGAAGAGTCATTTGAAGGTCACGTGAAGGTCACTTCAATTTTTTTAAATGGAATACCCTATATATTTTTGTACATTCTTGTAGCTTATTTCGAGAGCTTTCCAAAACACTATAATTAAGTACCTTTCCGTTAAGTACTTTTTGAGTTATGATGCTTGAAATAATTTCTTAATTTTACATAAACCGTAAAATATCTTGTAAAATATTCATTTTTCGATTATCTTACCTTAATACTTTTATGTACAAAATAATGAGAGGAATCAATTGGTGTAAAGAAAACACATAGTTGTTTTTAAGAAAAAATATGGAATTGTTAATTGCAAATTACATATTTTTTCTTCGAAACAACTATGTGTTTTCTTTACACCAATTGATTCCTCTCATTATTTTGTACATAAAACTATTAAGGTAAGGTAATCGAAAAATGAATATTTTACAAGATATTTTACGGTTTATGTAAAATTAAGAAATTATTTCAAGCCTCATAACTCAAAAAGTACTTAACGAAAATGTACTTAATTATAGTGTTTTGGAAAGCTCTCGAGATGAGCTACAAGAATGTACAAAAATATATAGGATGTTCCATTTAAAAAAATTGAAGTGACCTTCACGTGACCTTCAAATGACTCTTCAAGGTCAAACCAATGATACCATCTTATGGCCCCCTCGAAACCATACAACTTTTGTCTAAAACATTTTTCTCTATCTTGCTTATTTTTCGAGTTATTTGGCTGCCTAAGTTAAAATGGGTCACCCTGTATATAAGAAAAAGACTAATAGGTTGTCGAAAAAAAAAACGGATTGGAAAGGATATGAAAAAGTAATTTTAAATATGGAAGATAGAATAGATTCGGTAGAATTTCAGGAAGCAAATATTGAAAGAAAATATGAGATAATTGTACAAAGTATGATTGAAGCAGTTGAGGTGGCTACGTATGGTGAAAGAAGAGATAAGGAGAAGAAACAAGAGGACAAGGAAGAGAGCACGGATGAAGAGATGGAAAGGAAGAAAATAGTAGGGAGGTCAAGTAAGAAGAAAAACCCGGTGACTTGGTGGGATGAAGAATGTGAAAAGGCGATAGAAGATAGAAAAAAAGCATTAAAAAGATACTGTAAAGAAATGAATATGGAAAATTTTATAGAATATAAGAGGCTTAGAGCTGTAGCGAGGAAAGTCATCAGGCAAAAAAAGAGAGAGAATTTTAGGGAATTTGTTAGTAGTCTTAATAAGAACTCAAATTTAAATTATGTGTGGAAGAAAATGAAAATAATTAAGAATAGATTTAATGTGGTTGATTGGAAGAGATGGCAAGGAAAGGATAGAGAAAAAGTAGTAAGAAGAGAAGTAGATAAAATTGCGCCTCCATGGGTAGAAATAGAAGAATTAGATAGTGAAACGTACAGATCAGAAGAGAACAGCTTTGACAAGGACTTTATGATTACGGAGTTAGAAAATGCATTGAAGAGGGCCAAAACGAAGTCATCACCTGGATTGGACCATATTGAGTATAAGATGCTGCAGAAGTGTGAAGCGAGAATGAAGACTGAATTGCTGAAAATATTTAATGAATGCTTTAGAAATGGATATATGATGAAGGAGTGGAAAAGGAATCAGGTGATATTCATAGATAAACTAAATAAGGAAAAAGTAAGACCTATTACAATGTCTAGTTGTGTAGGTAAGATATTAGAAAGAATGAATAACGACAGGCTAATGTGGTGGTTGGAACATAATAAATTATTAGATGAAACACAGAATGGATTTAGGAAAGGTAGATCATGTAGTGATAATATAGCGAGATTATCGATAGATATAGAAAGAGGCTTTTTAGAAGATAGTTCGACAGTGGCGGTATTTTTAGATATATCATCGGCGTATGATAACGTAATTAGGAAGATATTAATAGAAAAATTAGATAGAATAGAATGTCCGGGAAAAATAGTAAAATATATTGATACATGGATGAAGGATAGGGTAACGAAAATAATTATTAATGATAGGGAAGAAGAGGAAAGAGTGATAAATAGAGGGCTACCCCAGGGAGGGGTCTTGAGCCCATTATTATATGCGATGTATACGAGGAAGTTAGGAAAGGATTTAGAAGAAGGAGTCAGAATATTACAATATGCGGACGACGTTGCTATATATATAACAGGGAAAGACATAGGTTTGATGGAAGAAAAATTAGAAAGGTCACTAGAAAGGTTAGATAAAACATTGTTAAGCATTGGATTAGAAATTGAACCATCTAAAACAAAACTGATAGGGTTTAATAAGAAAGGAGTAATTAATAGGAATAGAGGTATAGAGATAAAAGGAGAAATGCTTAGGTATGAAAGAGAAGCTAGTTTTTTAGGAATTGTATACGATATTCAGGCGACTTATAGAAGACAAATAGAAATAGTAAAAGGGAAAGTAGAGAAAAGGTGTAATATATTGAAATGGTTAAATAGGGTATCATGGGGTATGGAAGTTAACACAGCGTTACTTGTATATAAAGCGTTTATAAGATCTGTGATAGAGTATGGATTATTTGTGATATTTCCAAGAGATGTGAAAGGCAAGACCAAAGTAGAGAAAATGCAATACAAAGGAATTAGAATAGCTTTAGGTTATAGAAACAGTACATCCACTAATGTAATGATTGCTGAAGCGAAAGTTATGCGAATGGAAGAAAGGGCAGGATTTCTTGCGAGGAACTTTTGGGTCAAAAAGTTAATGTACGGGTGCGGAGACATTATTGAAAGAATTAGTAGATATGAGGAGTTAGTTAGGAGACATAGGTTTATAGACCCTAGAAGTAATAATGGTGTAATGGTAAATGCTTGGACTGAGGTTTACAGGAATAGAAAGGAAATGACAAGATATGATAATTTTGAAGTATTTGATACTGATTATTGGTGTCTAATAGACGAGGTTGAGACTGATATAGAAGTAGGAGCTCTAAAGAAGAAACAAGAAAATATTGGGGATGGAGAATTATTAGGAATATTCATTAACAAATTTAATTTGGAAGATAATGTAGAAATTTTTTATACAGATGGATCAATACAGGAAAATAAGGACAGTGCAGGAATAGGAATAGTTAAGGAAGATTCAGATATTGGATTTCAAATTAGCATAAATAATAAGTGTTCAATTTACACTGCAGAAGCGATAGCAATAGAGATGGTGCTAGGAATGGTAATAGAGAAGCAAATGAGTAGAGATATTTTAATATTGACAGACTCTATGAGTGTGGTTAAAAAACTGAATGATAATAGGTTTAATGCCTATGAAAATGAATTTATTTTGAGTATTAGAAAGAGAATTTATGAGTATAGAAATAGGGAGAAAGAGATAAGGAGTGACGAGAATGATAGAGGAAAAAAGAAGAAAAACAGTAGGGTAGTTATAGATTGGATACCGGGACATACGGGAATTAAAGGAAATACGATTGCGGATAGTTTAGCGAAGGAAGCGACAGAAGGAACGAAAGATGATAGGATACATGTACCATATGAAGATTGGAAGAAATACTTCAAAAAAGAAATGTTTAATGTAACAAAATACAAAGTTGAATTAGAAGCGGAACATAAAGGAAAGGTGTATTTTGATAAATATTATAAGAGAGAGAGTAATAACCCTTGGTTTAAAAAATGGAATGTAGAAAGAGGGGTGGTGACGTTAGGTAATAGAATTAGAGCTAATCATTATAATTTGAATGAATCGCTGGAAAGAAAAAATTATATTGATAGTGCGAGATGTGAATGTGGGGAGGAAGTGCAAGATATAGGACATATTATTTATTATTATTTATTATTTATTTATTTTCCATTAATCCTTGCCTTTCGGCTTAGGATAGACTTCCTGTTCAATACATCAATCTTTACAGTATTTATACTTATACTTATATTTATATTCATATTCATTTTATTTTATTCCATATTATCATACTATTAAACTATACACTCTAAACTCAGTCTTTATTCCTTTGTATCTTTAAATCTTTAAATCCTCAAAATCTTGAAATCATGAAACAAACTTAAACTTAAACTTTTCTTTCTTTCCTACACTTTAACTTTTAAACTCCTAAAATTTGAGAACATAAAACCAAAACTAAAAACTAAAAACTTAAAAGCTCAAAAAGAAAAACTCAAAAACTCATAAATTCAAAAGCTCTAAAACTTAAAACTTAAAACTTAAAATATTGCAAACTTAAAAACTTAAAAACTTAAAAACTTAAAAACTTAAAACTTAAACCTAAACCTAAAGACTTTTACTTTACATCGCTTTATATATTTCAGTCTCAAAATTCCGTCTGCTTCTCTTTAGTTTGAATTCCTTTCTGTGCTTCCGTCTTTTTTCCTATTTCCTGCTGCTTTCTCCTTTCTCGTTCTATCTTTCTCATTATTTCCAATTCTCTGCCTTCCTCGCTTAGAAAATCTTCACTTTGTATGTTATCCCTTGTCGCCTCACATTCTTTTAACACATGTGTTAGGCTCTCCTCTCTGCGTCCACATACTCTGCATGTCCTTTCTTCTATCTCTCTCCAATATTGACCTCCTCTTAGCTCATTTCCACATCTGTATCTTGCTATTAAACTCCTATCCTTCTTTTTCATTTTTCCTTGTAGGTACTTTGGTAAGTCTTCTGTTATTATACCTTCATATGCGTTGTTGTATTTTGATTCCTTAATTTTCTTCCGTCTTCCTTCTTCTTCTTTCCTCCAGATCTTTGTCAATACTGTATTAACTATCTCCTGGTTTCCTCTCTCTCTCTCACACTTTATTTCTTCTTTATCTATTCCTATCCTTTTTAGTAGATCTCCTCTTGCCGCTTCCCATTTTCCTTCTTCTTTCTTCGTTCTTACTTTTTCTAAATCTTTTATACATTCGACGACTAATTTCTTTCCAGAATTCCTTGCTTTCTCTTCATAGATGATTGCTCTTCTAGTTGCTTCTATTTTTATTTCTATCATTTTTTGTTTCTTCTACTAGAATATAATTCGGTGTTCTTCTGTCTAGGCCTAATATCCATTTCACATATTTTCTTTTAATTCTGTCTAATCTCGTTTCATTTTTCCATCCCCATACTTCCGCTCCATATAATGCTACACTGCCTACTAGCGCATCAAACATTTTCTCTCTCCTCTTGTAATCGTTTCCGAATAGTCTTTCTCCTATACTCCACGTCTTTTTCATAGCGATCATTGCTCTCTTGAATCTTTCAATGACATGTTTTTCTGCTCCTCCGTTCTTTTGTAATATGTATCCTAAATACTTTATTTCTGTAACCTCTTCTATAATTTCCTCTCCCCATCTCCACTCTCTCCTTTTCTTCCTTCCTCTTCCATTCTCAAAAACAATTATTTTTGATTTTTCTACATTTAATGTCAGTCTCTTTCTTGATAAGTATTTTCTGAATCGATTCAACATTCCTTTTAGATCTTCTTCATTCCTCGCCACAAGTACCATATCGTCTGCGTATGTCAATGACCAGAATTTTTCTTTGCCTATTGTGACTCCTCCTGTTTGCTCTTTCTTCATCTCCTCTTCTAGATCCATCACATATATATTAAACAAGGTAGGACTCATTGGACATCCCTGCCGCACTCCTCTCTCCGTCCAGAAGTTTTCCGTCTTTTTATCTCCTATTTTCACTGAGTTTATTGTCTCCCTGTATGTTTCCATTACTCTTCTTCTTAGTTGATTCTCTATTCCATTCCTTTTCATTATCTCGTGTAATTTCTTCCTATCAATCTTGTCGAATGCTGCTTTCAGATCCGCAAAAAATGCGAAAATCTTTCCTCCTTTCTTGTTCAATTCTTTATTTACTATATAATTTAGCACGTATACTGCGTCTATAGCTCCTCTTCCTGCTCTGAAACCGAACTGTGTCTCCTGCAATTTATTGTTCACTTCTTCAATCAGTTTCTCGTTAAGAATGCTCGCGTATCTTATAGGCTGTATTCATCAGTGTAATACCTCGGTAATTTTTAACTTCACCTTTCTCTCCTCTTTTATATATTGGATTGATTATTCCTTTGTTCCAGTCTTCTGGTACTCCTCCTTTCTTCCAAATGTTATTTACTAACTTCCATAGAGCTTCTCCTATCTCTGTTGACATGTATCTCCAAGCCTCGTTTTCTATGCTGTCTTCCCCTGGTGCTTTTCTTCTCTTCAGTTTCCTTAATTGTCTTATTAAAGCTTCCCTTGTTATCTCTTGTGTCCCTTCTTCTTTCTCTTCTCCATCTCTCTTTTCTTCTTCCTCTTCCAAATTTAATACTGCTCTTTTCTTTGTTCCTTCCAATAAATCCATGAAATGATTTTTCCAGCTTTCCAATTCTATACTTTCGTCTATCTTTTCTCTCTTCTTTCTATATTTATTTATGTATTTCCATGCCTCAGCTTCCGTTCTAATATTATTTATCTTCTCTTCTTCTTCCTTTTCGTGCTTTTTCTTTTCTTCTTTACACCATATTTTATAATTTTTCCTTATTCTTGCATATTCCTTCCAGTCTATTCTGCCTTTTTTTAATTCTCTGAACATTCTTCTTAAATACCTTTTTTCTAAGATATAGGACATATAGTATGGAGGTGTAATTTATATGAAGATGAAAGAAGCAAATTGTATAGGAAATTGGAAAGACGGAAGATAAAATATCCCTATGACATAGAGAAATGGTTAAAAGATTGTGATTTAGATCCGATTAAAATAGTATGGGAATATTTGAATAGTATAGGGAAAATTGTATGAGAGTATACATAATGGCGCATAGGTAGGGAACCAGGACAACGAGGATACTATTTAACGAAAAGTGATTTGAGTGCCTACATAACCATAATTGATGGTTGAAGGCACATTAAATATTTAAAAAGAAAAAAATTCTTTTGAATTCAAACATTCCTTCATAATCTCTTACTTTCTTGTGAATGGCAAGCATATTATTTCCATCATAAGCACTGGAAATAATGGCGGAGATGTTTGCGTAATATATCGCATTAGGCACTGAAAGAAATTGAAATTTTTATATTCCGATATTTACAGGCTTTTCAAAACTTTTTTAAATTATGTCGAGCTATGTCGCGTGCTCGATACAATATGTATGCAATAATGAATTGTGGTCTACATGATGTATTATCGAATTATTTAAAAAGTGTGATCTTTCTTTCGGTTCTTTTAATTTGTATCTTTTAAATGTAATATTAACACACGAAACTTTGAAATAGTGTAACTGTCTATTCTATAATTAAACAATTTTTTTTTCAATCTGATAAAATGGTTGTGCTTGTTCACATAAACTCTTCAAATAGTTCAATAAGATAATGATTCGTGACATCTGTCAAGACCACTCATTCAACGGTATTTTTTAGCACATAAGGATGTTCCTCTTCTTCGTCTTTGGAAGCATTAAGATAAAGTAATTTAAAATATGTATATACGTGTATGTGTGCATATACTCGATGTGATTGAAAAATTTATCAATATCTGTTTCTCAATGTTTTTTTTTTATTTTCAATAGACATAAGTATCATACTTACAGCCTGCATCCTTCAGTCGCTTCGTCAGGATTCCACCCAGGAAAAAATGTTTTCTTAGAAAATTATTCCGAGTAATCAACGGCACACATTTTTATCTGCGTATATATGCATATGTGTTTACACACACGCATAATATAAAATACAGTAATACAGTAACTTTCCTTCAGCCCGCCGAATCTTCCATGTGATACCTGATACCAGGTACCAGTGATACAGCGCTGATTAGCCACCATTACTGTCGCGCATGCGCGAAAAACCTAACCCACCTGACACACTGGTTCGGCCAGCTACTGGAAGTCCTCACGACACAGAGGACCACGGGCGCGCCGGCGATGAACGGCGCTTCAGAACGTGAGAATCCAGTTCCGGGGCCGTCTGGCTTTTCGGAGAGATCGACCTCGAGCCAGGAGGCAGCCCCTGCCAGGGCGTCAGCGTGGTCGATTCAGCGACGGGCGGCGCGATTCAGGCGTTGGCCTCCCAGATTTCGGAGTTTTTCGGAAAGGAGGACGAAAACGTGCGAGCCTGAGTCCGCAGAATAGAGAAGATCGTCCAGGTGCACGGAGTTGGCGACGGCGTGACGTTGCTAGCAGCCTCCAGCAAGCTATCTGGATCTGCCCGCAGATGGTTCGACATCCAGGGCGGAGCGGCGGTCGAGTCGTGGACGGGTCTCCGCGACGAGCTGGTCAAAGTATTTGACCAGAAGGTGCCATTCTTCAAGGTCATGCAGAAGATTGAAGGTAGGAGATGGTTACCAGCCAAGGAGACCTACGATGAGTACGCCATAGACAAATTGGCGCTCATGCATCGGGTGGACTTGACGGAGAAGGATAAAATCCACCTGTTGATTGGCGGCATCGCACAGTCCTCGCTGCGCGGCACTGCGTTATCCTTGGACGCAACGACGGTGGACACCTTCATGAAGCACATGAGGCGGATCACGCACGGCGTCGCGGAGCAAGACAGGAAGCCGACAGCGACGAACTCGATGGCCAAGCCCAAAGATGGAGCCTGCAGGAATTGCGGGAAGAAGGGTCACGGCCATAAAGAATGCAAAGGTGAGATAATTTGTTTTTATTGTAAAGAGAAGGGACATCGACGCTTCGATTGTCCGCTTCTCAAGAAGAAAGACGGGAAAGGACAGAAACAGACGGCAACATCGGCGGTGGCGGCTGGAGTCTCGGAGGAGTCTTCCTCGGCGGACGTGGTGGCAATCGTCCAGGAGGGTCCTCGCCGGCTCGTCATCGAAGACCCTGTGATCGACGTCGATAGTCTGTTGGGCAAACGCAGTCAATTAGCGGCGTTAATTGATACAGGAAGTCCCGTTTCTTTTATGAAATATAAGATATTCAATAATTATGTAAAGCCGGTGCGCGTAAAGCTAAACTCGACAAATAGAGTGTTAAAAAATTTGAGCGATCAAGCGTTAGAAATTTGCGGAACCGTTAAAGTTCTAATAACATTGCGAGCGATGCCAGGAGTTGAATTTTTGATATCTTTCTTTGTATTAAAAAACGATTCTTTTAGCGCTGATTTGATTATAGGTCGCGACTTTTTCATAAACGAAAATCTTACTTTGATATTGAAGTCTGCAGCTGAAGGGCAAAAAAACATGGTCGAATTGTTTGCCCACTTGCCTCTTTGTGTTGAGGAGCGAAATAATAGCCTAGAACAAACAATTGATAACCTTACAACAGACTTCGGATATAATATTGAAAAGCGATTGAAAACAATGATACGCGAAATAGAAAATAAAGAGATTATACCGGTAGAAGATGACTATTGCGTGAAGGTCAGACTCAAAGATGAGTCCTTATATGCGTACGCTCCCCGGAGATTCGCGCACACCGAACGTCTTCAGATGCGAAAAATTACCGACGATCTTCTCCGACGGGATATCATCCGGCCAAGCGTATCCCCGTATTGCGCAAAGGTCGTCCCCCCAGGAAAAAAGACGGTAGCATGAGACTGTGTGTCGATTTACGACCGTTAAATAATAAAGTTATAAAACAAAAATATCCATTTCCCGTAATTGAAGAATGTCTCGCGAGGCTCGGGGACAATAAAGTATTTTCTTTGTTAGACTTAAAAGATAGCTTTCATCAAATAAAAGTACATGAAGACTCGATGAAATATTTTTCGTTCGCGACTCCCGACGGACAATTCGAATATAAAAGACTTCCGTTCGGTTATTGTGAAGCACCGGCCGAATTTCAGAAAAGATTGATACAAATTCTAAGTTCATTCATCCGGGAGGATAAAGTAATTCGATGAAGTATATCGATGATGTATTAATTCCGTCAAAAACCGTTGAAGAAAATTTAAAAACGATAAAAGAAATTATGCTCGTTCTTAAGAAATACGGATTCGCGTTAAACTTACCTAAATGCAAATTTCTTAGAGAAAAGATAGAATTCCTCGGTTATATTATTTCGAAAGACGGACTTACGTTAAGCTCGCGGCACACGGAAGCCGTAAAAAATTACAAACAACCAGAAGATCGGCTTCAATTACAAAGATTTCTCGGTCTCGTAAATTATTTTCGGAGATTTATTAGAGATTACGCGGGGATAGCACAACCGCTTCAAAACCTTTTAAAAAAAGATGTAAAATTTGAATTTGACAACGCGCGTATCGAGTCTTTCAATCAATTAAAAATGAAACTTACTTCGACGCCGGTGTTACGCCTGTATAATCCTGCAGCCGAAACGCAGCTGCACACAGACGCCTGTAGTACGGGCCTCGGCGCGATCCTACTCCAGAGACAGGATGACCAGTCCTGGGCCCCAGTTGCGTATTTTAGCCAGACCACGAACAGCGCTGAAAGAAATTATCATAGCTATGAATTGGAAATGTTAGCCGTTGTGCGAGCTATTGAAAGATTCTATTTATATTTGTATGGTCTAAACTTTACAATAATAACGGATTGTAATGCAATTGTATATGCGGTAAAAAAGGCGAATCTTAATCCGAGAATAGCAAGATGGAGAGAGAGACTCTCGCGCTTCAAAATTATACATTTAATGTAACTCACCGGCCTGGTTCACGCATGTCTCACGTGGATGCACTCAGCCGTAGCGTTGCATATGTAAATGAGCTTCCTCTCGAGCGCGAGTTGGAGTTCCGTCAATTGGCTGACCCTAGAATACACGAAAAAGCAAAAGAATTAGAAATGCGAGATAACGATCGATTTAACTTAATAGATGGATTAGTATATCGACGTGAAAACGAACATATGAGATTTATAGTGCCTGAATCGATGGTAATGAGCGTTTTGCGGGCTCATCACGATGACATGGCACATTGTGGCGCGGAAAAAACATTATCAGGCATAAAACAAAATTATTGGTTCCCTTCTATGCGAAAAAAAACGTATGATTATATAGAAAATTATCTCACCTGTCTTATGGCTAATAATGCGTCAAACAGATTCGAGAGAGAGACTGTTCTGTATCCATTGCCAAGCTCTCCGATGCAGATACTGCACGCTGATCATTTTGGGCCGCTGCAAGATACTCCTGAAAATTTCAAACATATATTAGTTATAGTAGATGCTTTTACCAGATTCACGTGGTTATTTGCAATAAAGTCGACAAGCTCTAAAAAAGTTATATCACATATGGAAAAAATGTTCAATACTTTTGGAAAACCGATAGAATTAATAACAGATAGAGGCACGGCTTACACGTCACATGAATTTGCTGATTTTGTCAATAGTAATCGTATAAAACACAAAAAAGTAGCAGTAGCGGCACCTTGAGCAAATGATATAGTGGAGCGAGTCAATAGGTTTATCAAAACTTCTCTCATGAAGCTGTTACACACATCCTCTGATTGGAATCAACATTTAGGAACGTTACAATATATAATAAATAATACTTACCACTCAAGTGTTAAGACGAGTCCAGCAAAACTCCTCTTAGGTTTTGACCAGCGAAGCCACACGGATTCAGCCTTCGCTCAGTTTACTCAGATTCTTGCTAACGTTGATTCTGATCTAGAAAAAGAAAGAGAAGAATATAGAGATAAAGCCCTTCAGGCTACAGATGCGATAAGGAATTATAACAAAGATTATCAAGACCAGCGTAGCGTTAAACCAACAATGTACAAAGAAGGCGACTACGTATTGATTAGAGATACACGTAATATACCCGGTAAGAACACAAAATTAAAGCCAAATTATAAAGGTCCTTACCTAGTTACAAAAAGCCTGGGAAATAATCGGTATGTCATTCGTGACATCCCTGGCTTTAATTTGACAGCCAGACCATTGGACACAATCCTTTCCGCGGATCGGATTAAGCCGTGGGTCAGGCTAAAGGACTTTACAAATGATTAAAATAAGTATAGTAATAAGTTAGAAATAAAGCATAAATCTACAATTATTCAATAAGATTATTGTTAAATTAGTTTAAATATGACATTGTATACGCTTTAGGGCCAAAGAAACTTGCAATTACCTTTATAAAACGCCGAGAGCACTCACCAGTATTATAATAACTGTCACTCTAACTTATTGCGTCGTTAACTAACAATGTAAATAACGTTAAAAATATTAAATATGTAGTCGGTAAGGTAGGAACCAACCGACGCACCGAGACGGCCAAGATGGCCGAAGCTGTAAATCTGTACGTTACTTATAGATGGCGTTAATTTAAAAGCCGGTAACTGCCGCCGCCAACATGTAACGGGTGGCAGTGAAAGCTGGCGGCGCTAATATAACGCGTGAGCGAAGTCGCTCTCTCTCGCCTCCGAATAGCGAAATAAGAAAGTCTAATAATCTGTGATCATTAAAGAGTATATTTCAAAAAAGATACAAGAGTCGATTCCATCCGTCCGGTTCTTTCGTCCTCATCCTTCTTCAACGAATTTAAAATCTATCAGATAGCATCCGCGGAGTTTAAAGAATAGAACATCCAGCAATCCTTCAGTATACTTTAACCAAATATATTATATCAAATTAAAATTGTGATTAGAAATGAAAGTGATGCAACAAAATGGACTCAAACTAATATAATCAATTTTATATCATTGTGATAGAAAAATTTATTTCACTTACTAGATTTTCAGACGTTAATCTGGCAACTTCATGCTGGATGTAAAGTTTCGTTTGGGTTTGCGGCGATTTGCTTAAATTAATGGAAAGTAATTTTTGCTGTTTCTCTATTTCTTCTTGCAGTTTGTCTATTTCATTTCGCCATTCATTTCTTTGCGATCGCCAAATCCTTTCTTTTCCTTACAGCTCATCCTCCAATTGCTTTCAAAATAAAACGTACAGATTTCTCTTTTTTTTTTTAGATTATACTGTAATTACAAATTTATGGAATTGTTCAATCGCAAATAAATTGTTGAACTGAATTGTGTTAAGTATAAACCTAACTCGTACTTGTTATTAGTGTTACTGTAAAGTGATAATGAAAATGTTTGAGAGAGACAATGACTAAAGCTAATGAATCATTAAAAAAATTTAGCGTAATTCACACAATACATTGACGTAAATGTTACTTTGTTAATTAATGATTTGGATTACGATGTTTTAAAACATTCATGATATGCTGAAAAGATAGGGATGTATGTGGGAGGAGATCAGACGTGTCTATACACCCATTTAGTCAACGAGCGACAGAATCCATCCGTGGCAACGGCATCGACGCATATCCTGTGGAGAGAGCATTCACACATTTTTCAGCCCAACGAATAATTGTTAGAAAACGATATTCGTGGACTAGAAAAATATGTGAGGTGCAAGTGGCTGGATCGGGAATCGAACCCGTCTTTTGCTTTCCGGGCAACTGCTCTAGACCACTGAGCTATCCAGACCTCACACCTAATGCTGCTTTTTAACACAGTGATATGCGACTCCAGATGTTGGTATCTCGCTCGATGGATGCAATACCGATTGCCATGGAGGATCCTTGAAGTTATAAAGTCTATTTTCTTTAATTGAACAGTTCAAAACAAAATGTTTAAACGGATCAAAGTGAATCTGCTCAACTGACTCTCCTCTCGGTGCCTTTGTCTTAAGTTTACTGAAAATCGAAGTGCATGCGCAAACGATAAGACTATTAGACACGGCATTCTGTTATTAGTCAACTCAATTAAATGCGTGACTTGTTTCATATTACCGGTTAATCTTTTTCTGCGTTTCGAAGGCAAATACCAGCTCGCCGTCCTCGTTTATGATGTCTGCGCGACCAGAATTGGTATCTAAACCCTTCATCTTGCGTGTGTAGTCAGCCAGCACACTATGCAGATGGATACACTCTTCTCTTCTTCTTTCCAATTCTTCCTGCAGTGCCTCGAATTGTACTATAATGTCATTATGTCACTATTATCTTGTGTTTCTTGCATATTATTTCTTACACAGTTATTTAGTATTGGAGATCTTGAGATTTAGTAGCAGGGAAATATTTAATTATCACACACAAAAAACAAATGTATAATAAATATATACCGAGAGTATTTTAAAGAATTATAACTTTCCAAAAATATAGACTTTTGCAGTATTTGTAAAGCTTTATAATAACTGAAACTGCTTAGAGAAACTATTTTCAGCTTTTAAAGATAGCAGGAATTTAAATTATCGACAATACTGATAGAGTAATTTCAATTTCATAAGCAATTAATAAATCAATAAAATAATTTTATAAGCAATGTGAGGTGCATGAGATATATAATGGAAGAAATATATCTCTTAATTATAATTATTGACACATTCTGTAAAATTACATACAACGCAAAACACAATCAATAAAAAGATAATATTCAGAGGATAGAAAGGGGAGAAAGTAGAAAATAGAAATTATAGAAGATATACAATGTGTTTATCTACCCAGTGAGAAATGACAAGTCGGATAGACGTCTATTCAACTTATCATTTCTCACTGGGTATATCTTTTATGCTTCAATGTTTAGATATTGAAAAATAAAAAGTTGATTAGCTCATATGTCAAAGGTCTATATATCTACGGTGTTAATGAATTGTAATAATAAATTACTCATGAGATTTTGTTGCGCAGATGATGGGTTGCCCAACGATACGGTCTTCCTCAATGAGTTCAAATCTTTCTTAAGTTGCGAATTCTCCATTTCCAATTCTTGAAGCTGCAAATAAATCACATTGTCTTCGATTCGTTAATTCACTGATAATGGCAATAAGATAACAGAGCATATTTTATTGAAGGATTTGTATTGATGGTGTCTTAGTAATGTTTAAATGTAATATCGCAAACTTGTATGTTAGAAAGAATGAAGTTGAAAAATAAGTAATAAATAGACTAGAATAAATAATATAAATAGACTAGAATATTTTTAATCTAAAACTAGACAAGCAAACAGGCTGTATCAAAAAAGAAAAATATTGAAGAAGAGAGCTATTTCTCTAAATAAAATTTCTTACTCTTTCCTTTTCTCTTCTCCTTCTATTTCTCTAAACAAAATATACTTACTCTGAACGAATCCTTTATTCTGGAGGACTCCTCGTTATCGCCGCGTGTTCCAGATCCTCTTCTTCTTCTTCGGATTTGGATGGCCACTTCTGATCTGGAGTACGATCAGTAAATTCGGGCCAACAACTGGTTTATGCACGGGAATAATGTAAGGAATGGAGGGAGATAAACAAGAAGGATATTTTGATCAAATGTGGAGGTTACAGGATTTCAGAAAGGAGAGTAGTACGTGAATAACCCCGGGGAAAGGTTTGTTTAGAATGTCTTGAATCTTGTAAGGTTGCGTTAATTCTTCAAATCTGGATAGCTGTGATAGAAGTGAAGTCTTTTGTGGGTTGTACAGAGAGCAGTTCCAGAAGATGTGGTCCGCGTCTTGCGTGGGAAAACCACATGAACAAGAAGAGTCTGAAACCAAATTGCAACGATGTAAACTGTGGTTAAGGGCGTAGTGGCCGCTTCTAAGCCTGCAGCAAGTGACTATGCTTTCTCTGCTAAGTTTGAGCTTGTGAAACCAGGGTTTTAGCATAATTTTGTAACATGCGGTTTTCGTGTCCGCGAAATGTGCGGATAGCCGTCGGAATTGGGCGTCGGGTTCCAGGAATTGATGAGTGTTTTACGATAACAAAACCTTTATTGTGACTCACGTACTTACATATAGTGTATATTCGCGCAGCGCGAATGGAATCGCCGCGTTGCAATTCGCTCGCCGCGATGTATTTTAATCGGCCGCAGATCTCGCGGTGGAGTGCGTTACAATTATTAATAGTGCCGTTAATTTTATTTCTCGAATAACCGCTCGGAGTCCGTTAATTTTATTTCTCGGATAATCGTTCGGCTGAATATCGAATTCCTCGAGCGCGCGGTGAATTTCGCCGAAGCCGCGCGTGTCGCAGTTTTTGTCGCGGTTTTTACCGCTCAGCTGTTCGATACTTTAAATCGATGCGGTTTTTCGGCTTAGCTATTTAACTTCTTCCCCTTTAAGGATTAGAGGTTTTGGAAGGCGTCGCGACGCTAGCAAGCGTCGGAGGCGGCTCAAGTTCCACCCCCGGAATAGGTGCGATGCCTGATATTCGGATCTCGGGTGGAGGCGATTCCGCAAGCACCGATATCAATCGGCAGAGGCAGCGTTCGCACTACCTTCTGGCTTTTTTGGATTTCGCTTCGGATTTTCTCTTCGCTTGCTTGCCGTCAGACTAGCTTGGCTCGAGAAGGATCGGAAGGATCTGATCTAAACCGTGCCGAGACCGTCTTTTTATACTCCTCTAATTAGCCCGCGTCGGCGTATTGCGGAATTACCCCTTCCGAACGGGGTAACGTAGTCGGTCGGTTCGGGCCCGCTCGGAGGGGTTCGGGGCCGCCGAACGCGGGCCGGTGCGCTCTGCTCGTTCGGGCCCGGTCGACGGTCTTCGGCGGCGGTCGGATTTTTAAAGCTGGGCCGTTACGCGGCCCAAGCTTTTCGCACGAGTGTATCAGCTTTAAAAATGTGGGCGCACCGCGCCCCTGCCTCTGCCCGGCGGGTGTTCTGCCGGGCGGCAACTTCCGGCTGTTATTCGGCCGGGAAACGATGCATTCGGGGTGCATCGTTACATCGCCCCCCTCCTAAAAGTACGCCTGAATTAGAGGCGTCATTAGTCCGGTTATTCGGGACCTTCTCGCATGCCCAGATCTAACGGATTCGCCGGTGGTATCGGAGTTTCCCGTCGCGGCTAAAGCGGAGGATCCACTGTCCTTCTGCGGTTCGTGGGCGGTAGCGGCGGGAAACGTGTACCGCGAAATGCGGTACCTCAAAGACAAGGCCCGGCTCGACCTGGACTCGTATTGGAGGTGCCGGGAGGGGTCCCATGGGCACTAGCATCTCCGGTACGGCGGCGGGGGTGGTGTTGGCTGTTGTCTCCCTTGCTGGTGGTGGTGGACGGCGCTCATACGGCCGCGGCTGACGTCTCCCTGGCAGTGGTGAAGGCGGGGTCGCCATGATTGCGGCTTTTCTTGCTTGCTCGCGGTCGGATCGTTGGATTATTGTTCCGACCCGAGGTGCCCTGGATTTTACGGGCGGTGCCGGGGCTACTGGTTCCGGCGGTTCGGCTGGCGGAGACTCCGTCTCGGCCAGAATCTCGTCGATGGCAGCGAGGATTTCGTCCTTTCCGTTCGACATCTCGATCGCTTTTAATCGTCGGATCGCTCGGTGTCGCTATCGTTGCTGCCGTCGTTTGGGGGAAGGTCGTCTTCTGTGTTGTTTTCCTCGCTATTCTTTGTTTTCAGGTCCTGTATGTGTACGTGTCTAATCCACTTCCCCCGTTTACTTTTAAGGTCGACTATAACGGGTGAGACGATGTTTTTCACCTCGTACGGTCCGCTGTATTTCGGTGCTAATTTTGCGTTAAATGCGTCAATTTTCTTAGAGAGCGGGTGTTCTCGTTTCCACACCCAGTCTCCTATCCTTGGTTTCCAGTTTCTGCGACGGAGGTTATATTTTTGTTGGCGTTGGAATGCCTGGGCCAAATTGATGCGGACCAGCTCATATGCTTCTTCCAGATTTCGTTGTACGGTGTCCGGTGTGGCTTCCTCGGTCCTGGACGCATTCGGTCGGTGGCGTCAGCTCTCGGCCATGTATGAGGTATGCCGGCGTGTATCCCGTGGCGTCGTGTGTCGCAGTATTGTATGCGAACTGGAGAGCCGGTAGTTGTTCATTCCAGACACGATGATCTTTTTCCACGTACTGGCTTATCATCGTTTTGATGGTTCGATTAGTGCGTTCCACGGGATTACAGTGTGGTGCGTACGCGGGTGTCGTGATGTGGTGGATGTTAAGGGCCTTGAGACGGTCTTCTAACTGCTTAGAACGGAGCTGGGTGTCATTGTCCGTGAGAATGGCCTCTGGTCGTCCGTGTCGCAAGACCAGGTGGTCGGTGATCGCCTTGGTCACCGTGTCAGCGGTGGCCCTCCGTAGCGGCACGAATTCTGCCCACTTGGTAAAGCGATCTTGGATGGAAAGGAACCAGGTATGACCCTTCCTTGATCGGGGTAGTGGTCTCACTAAATCTATCGTTGCCTGTTCCCATGGCCTGGTGATGTTCGTCGCATGCAGGGTTCCGGCTGGCCGAGTCTGGGCGGCCTTGTGTTCCTGGCAGCTTCTGCATGTTTTAACGTACCGCGCAATCTCGCGGAACATTCCGGGCCAGTAATATCGTTCGGCGATTCTTGCAATCGTTTTGGCGATCCCCAGGTGTCCGGCCGTGGGGGCGTCGTGGAAACGCTCGATCGTCTTCTGCCGCAATGGTCTGGGAATGCAGATCTTCCACTGTTACTCCGGGCTAGTTTCCTTGAAGTCGAGACTATGCAGAATCTGCCGGTAGAGTCGTCCTTCGTGGATCCTATATTCGGGCCGGACGGTGGGATCCCGTTTTACCTCCCCCAATATACGACGGTACCACCCACAATCGTTAGACCGGTTCGCGCACACCTCGGGTTGTCGGCAGAGGGCGTCTGCAACTCGGTTGAGTACCCCGCGGCAGTACTGTACATCGAATTCGTATTGTTGCAGTTCGAGGCGTCCGGTTGGAGATTCGAACTTCCGAAGCCACTTTAACGCTTGGTGGTCGGTGACTACCGTAAAGGCGTACCCCTCTAGGTAGTTGCGCATTCGCCTAATCTCCCAAACGATGGCGAGACATTCTAACTCAGTGGCGCTGTAATTCCGTTCGGCAGCGTTGAACGTGCGGCTTGCGTAGGCGATGACGCGGTCGCCGTCAGAGTGTCGCTGTGTTAATACGGCTCCGAGTCCGGTACTGCTGGCGTCCGTTTGTAGGGAAAACCGGCGCGTGAAATCCGGACACGCGAGCACCGGTGCGGAAATCAACTGCTGCTTAAGCGTTTGGAATGCGTTAAGCTCGTCCGCCCCCTATTCCCACCGGGCGTTTTTCCGTGTTAGGTGCGTGAGTGGCGCGGCGGTGGTTGAAAAATCCTTTATAAAATGGCGGTACCACGAGGCCATCCCAAGGAACTGCCGGACTTGTTTTACCGTGGTTGGCTCGGGCCAATCGGCGACGGCGCTTACTTTTTCCGGGTCGGTCCGTATCCCGTCTCGATCAATCACGTGCCCCAGGTATTTTAGTCGGTCGACACAAAATTTGCATTTCTCGGGGTTCAGCCGGAGATGCGCGTCCCGGAGTCGGCGGAATGTCTCGGAGAGCATCTCGAGGTGTTCCGAAAACGTGCGGCTAATGACAATTATGTCATCTAAATATACCAAAACGTATGGCTCGAGTTCCGGCCCGAGAATGGTGTCGAGCAGTCGTTGAAAAGTGGCGGGGGCCGAGTGCAAGCCGAAGGCCATTACCTTGAAATGAAACAGGCCCTTGCCCGGTACCGTGAATGCGGTGATGGAGCGACTTTCCGGCGTCAAGGGTACTTGCCAGTACCTATTCTTTAAATCCAGCGTGGATAAGTAGCGCGCGCCCCTCAATTTGTCCAGGGTGGCGGTCACTTGGGGGAGTGGATAGGCGTCGCGGTGCGTGACGTCGTTTACCCGCCTGAAATCCACGCAGAACCGGTACTTTCCATCCTTCTTCTTCACCAGAACGATCGGGGAACTCCACGGACTACTGGAAAACTCTATGACTCCCTGTTCCAGCATCTCGTCCACCTCTTGGTTGATAACGGCTTGCATCGCCGGATTACGCGGACGATATCGCTGCTTAATCGGCGTTGGGTCTTTCAGGCGAATCTCGTGCGTCAGTTGTTCGGTACATCCCCGGACGTCCTTAAATTTCCCCATCTCGCGACTGAGAAATTGTTCCAGTTCCTCGCGCTCCTCGATCGTCTGATCGGCCAACCCTTCGGTCATGCAGCACCTCTTTGAGCCGGCGGCCGCGGTCAACGGGGGCGGTGGTAGCCCTATTCGCAATTTAGCCTGTGCGTCCCGAGAAGAACGTCGCTTTCCATATTCGGCAGTATCGCGAAGGTGTGCATGGCGGTTCTCGCGGCCACGCGTATGTGTACCGTAACGGTGTCCGGCGCTTCCGCCGGCGTCCCGTCCACAAGCAAAATCTGTCCTTCCCCTCCCGGTTGCTCAGTAACTCCCTGGATCCGGAGCCTTTGTATCGTGCGAGCGTTGATCAAGGAAATTTCGGACCCGCCGTCCACGAGGGCGTTCACCTTGAGCCCTTCTAGGTACGTGGTAACGTGAGGTCGCGGTAGGAACCTTATTCGGGGCCCGTGGTGGAGCCTGCGACCGCGGAGGCCCCGGCCCCGGAGGCGTTTCCCGGACGCGGGTGGCACTCGGAGGTGAGCACCCCGTCCTTGCCGCATTGTGAGCAAAATTTTTTCGCTGGCCGGCGACACTGCATTCGGGTATGTCCTCGCTGTTTGCAGCGCCAGCAGCATTCCGTTTTATTATACGCGGCGGCGACGGTCGGTGCAGTGGTAGTCTTCTCTTGTTTTCGCGCGGTTTTCTCCCTTTCGATATCCTCGTATTCCCTGGCCCGGGCTTGTAACTCGGCTATGCTTTGCACGTCGTCTATTCGGACATACGTTTTATAATCCGGATGCATATTGTCATATAGCGTCTCGAGTTGCTCTGTGCGCGAGAATCCCCTTGCCCGGCGCATCAATGTTATCATTACCGTCGAGTAATGCGCGAATGGTTCCTCTCGTGCCTGCCGTCGGCTTAAAATCTCGCGTCGGAACGCGGCCGTGTATCGCCGCGGAAATAATTGCAGTCGGAACGCGTTTTCAAATTCCTCCCACGTCTGCCAGTCCGCGCAGTGGTTCCGATACCATAATAAATTGTTCCCTTTAAGTACCTTGGGCAAACCCTTGAGCATTTGGGGCCCCATAAACCCGTATCCATCCCTGAGCTCCTGTAGGCGCTCTAAAAACGCAGCGGGGTCCCGTCCGTCAAAGTGGCATCCCCACTTCCGGATTTGGTTTATTACCTTTACGTTCGGGGAAGGTACTTCCGGGGTTACTTGCGCGAGGGGGGTGTACGTCCCAGGAAAGGTCACCGGGATTTGTGAAGCGGAGCCGGTGCTCGTTTCCCCCCCAAAGGCCTCGAATTCCTCGGGGTGATCGTCTATATATTTGTTCATACGGCGGCGGAGGTCGTCCAGCAGTCCGGAATCGTCAATGTCATACGACCGCGCCACGGCTGCTAATTGCGCCTTCGGTAGGGCATAATCCACCCTTTCATCATTCCGCCTGAACTCTATGCACTTGAATGAGAGGAAGAAAAGAAAAAAAACCCAAAAAAACGAAACCGGTACTTTCGATATTTCGCGGTCCCTGTTCGGGCGCCAATGTAACGTGCGGTTTTCGTGTCCGCGAAATGTACGGATAGCCGTCGGAATTGGGCGTCGGGTTTCAGGAATTGATGAGTGTTTTACGATAACAAAACCTTTATTGTGACTCACGTATTTACATATAGTGTATATTCGCGCAGCGCGAATGGAATCGCCGCGTTGCAATTCGCTCGCCGCGATGTATTTTAATCGGCCGCAGATCTCGCGGTGGAGTGCGTTACAATTATTAATAGTGCCGTTAATTTTATTTCTCGAATAACCGCTCGGAGTCCATTAATTTTATTTCTCGGATAATCGTTCGGCTGAATATCGAATTCCTCGAGCGCGCGGTGAATTTCGCCGAAGCCGCGCGTATCGCAGTTTTTGTCGCGGTTTTTACCGCTCAGCTGTTCGATACTTTAAATCGATGCGGTTATTCGGCTTAGCTATTTAACTTCTTCCCCTTTAAGGATTAGAGGTTTTGGAAGGCGTCGCGACGCTAGCAAGCGTCGGAGGCGGCTCAAGTTCCACCCCCGGAATAGGTGCGACGCCTGATATTCGGATCTCGAGTGGAGGCGATTCCGCAAGCATCGATATCAATCGGCAGAGGCAGCGTTCGCACTACCTTCTGGCTTTTTTGGATTTCGCTTCGGATTTTCTCTTCGCTTGCTTGCCGTCAGACTAGCTTGTTTGGCTCGAGAAGGATCGGAAGGATCTGATCTAAACCGTGCCGAGACCGTCTTTTTATACTCCTCTAATTAGCCCGCGTCGGCGTATTGCGGAATTACCCCTACCGAACGGGGTAACGTAGTCGGTCGGTTCGGGCCCGCTCGGAGGGGTTCGGGGCCGCCGAACGCGGGCCGGTGCGCTCTGGTCGTTCGGGCCCGGTCGACGGTCTTCGGCGGCAGTCGGATTTTTAAAGCTGGGCCGTTACGCGGCCCAAGCTTTTCGCACGAGTGTATCAGCTTTAAAAATGTGGGCGCACCGCGCCCCTGCCTCTGCCCGGCGGGTGTTCTGCCGGGCGGCAGCTTCCGGCTGTTATTCGGCCGGGAAACGATGCATTCGGGGTGCATCGTTACAATTTCTTCGAAGGAACTAAAATATTTAGAGCCTTTGTGTCTACCTTGTGTCTTGAGTAGCCTGCTTGAGCTTTCGATGAATTTTCTTCGAGGAATGGAGTAAAAGTCAGAGTGAGGGAGTTGTTTCTCAGATAATTGACCTGCGAGAATGGCTTTTTTTGCCAGATGATCAGCTGTTTCGTTTCCGAGTATGCCTGTATGCGCCGGAATCCAAACGATGGTATTTTCATAGCCGGCTAATTTGATTTCTTGTAGCTTTTGTCTAATAGCGTAGATAACGTAGTTATACGAGTGAGCCAAGTTGATAGAGAGAAGAGCTTCGGTAACGCTCTTGGAATCGGTGAAGATGGCGGATTTAGTAATTGAGTTTGTAACGATGCATCCCGATGCATCGTTCCGATTCCCGGCAATGCCACCCGCCGGAAGCTGCCGCCCGGCAGAACACCCGCCGGGCAGAGGCAGGGGCGCGGTGCGCCCACCTTTTAATCCGTTCATCGTTTAATTAACGGCCCAGAGCCGTTAAGGTCTCAAATCGGCCGAATACCGCCGATCATAGCCGACGGAGCCCGAACTGCCGACCGGCGAAAACCCGCGTTCGGCGCACAACCCGAACCCCTCCGAACGGGCCCGACCGCACCGTTTCCGAAAAACCGTTCGGAAGGGGTTATACCGCGCGCGCCGACGCGGGCAATTAGCCGGTATAAAAAGGGCTCATTTCGGCATCTAAGTACCATTCTCCTGATCCGCTCTTAGCTGTACGCTACAGAGAAACCTGAGAATTCCTACCGAGCACCAAATACCACGGACGAAAGGTGGAGAGAACTCCGTCTTGGCCGAGTGATCTCGATTCTACGGTACGGGTGCATCCGCCTAATCCTGCAGCTGGGGCTATCACGGAAGGTGGAGCTCAGAGCCGCCCCGGATTGAGAGCTCTCGACCCAGCTGCAACGCGAATCCGATCCTTCGCGACGCGATCCTGGTACGCGCAAAGGAAACACCGCAAGCGCATCGCGCAATCCGCAATCACGGCCTCGACCGCCGCTGACAAAGCGCATCACGCCTGATATTTACCGCGGCCCCCGCCGCCGCCGTATACGCGTATTCCGTTGCCACGGCCTCCGCCGCCGTTAAACGCGTCCTCTTATCGCGGCCTCCGTCGCCGCCGTTAACGCGCTCTTGATTATCGCGGCCTCCGCCGCCGTTGTTAAAGCGCACCGATTGTAATCCACGAACACGGATTTTAAATTGTAACGTCGGAAATAAATAGTTTTGCGAAAACGCCCGACGATCCCGAGAAACTGAGGATTCCTGGAAACGCCGGGATTCCTCGCGGAAAAAGCGCAGCAAAACACGCGCTGTCTTGCGCGTCGTAAACACGCACAGCTGTTCGTAACCGAGACCGGATCTCGAACCAAATTGCATTCGGGACGATTTCCGATTACCGCGTGGAATATTATTGTTCAGCGAGATTAACACACACACACACACACACACCCACACCCACACACACACACACACACCCACACACTCTGTACATTTTACATCACATTTATACACGATTACAAATACATGCTTGCAGTCACACACACATCGCGTATTTTCTTATTACGAACCTTTCACCGGCGATCTATCCGCAGCACGAAAAAAACGACCGAAAATACGACCATTACAAGTTAGATAGTATATATTCGAGAGTATAAAGGATGGCAAGCGCTTCCGCGGTAAAGATGGAAGAGTAGGAGTAAGTTTTGAATTGAAGTTGCAGGTGAGGAGAGGGGGAGTATATAGCAAATCCTACATGATCGTCGGAATCGTTTTTGGAGGTGTCAGTGTAGAAGGAGGTGCAGGAAGAGATTAATTGATTATAAATTTCGAAGAAGGCGATTTGAGGAATAGGAGCATTTTTGATTTTTTCTGCCTCAACCGAGGAAGTGATAATGATTGAGAGGAGAGAGGTAAGTGCATTGTAATCAATTGTGTAGACAGCGGGATAGTCAAATTTAGAAATATAAGGCTTTATTCGAAGAAGAGAGCTGAAGGATCTAAATAAGAGGAATTTTTCAATGGGATTAGTCTTCCGGGATTTGCGTGAATACCAAAGCAGTGAGAATAGTTTGTCTGAGTGGATGAGTGTCTAGAGCGAAGATTTTTAAGATATATTTGGAAGAGAGGAGTTCAAATCTAAATCTTAAGGGGCCCTCCCCGGCTTCAGCGAGAATGATATTTGTTGGGGTAGTCCTGCGAAGGCCTAAGCACGCACGTAGGGCTCGGAATTGAACGCTTTCAAGATGATGCATAGAAGAATGGTTGTTAAATGGAAAAGTGAGGCAACCGTACTCCATAGAGCCTCTTATTAATGCTCTGTAAATGTTTAGGAGGGAGGAGGGCGTTCCTCCCCACCAGGTTCCTCTCAACATGTTAAGGATGTTGAGGAGCTTGAAACATCTTGTAGAGAGGGCTCGAATGTGGTTGTTACCAAAGAGGCGAAAGTCAAGGGAGATACCAAGAAATTTACAAGAGTCGATTGAGTGGATGACAGAATTTTTCAGTTTAATGGAAAAAGCAAAAGGATTGATGCGTTTCTTGGTGAAGATGATAAGTGAGGATTTAGTGGGCGAGACTGTAAGGCCCTTGGAGGAGAGATATTTTAAGGCTTTGTTTGCCGATGTTTCTAGCTCAGAAAAAGCTTTTCCAATATTGTGGGAGCTAACAAAAATAGCAATATCATCAGCGAATTGGATTAGTTCACAATCTTCGCCAATGAATTTATTTAGCTTCGAGACATAAATATTGAAGAAGATAGGACTAAGGATGGAGCCTTGTGGAACTCCTTTATAGGTATAGTATTCGTTGGTGGGTTTACCGTTGACTACAAACTGTAGCTTACGAGCGTGTGTGAGCGAGTAAATGAAGCAGCAAAGGATGGGGGGTAGACCCAGTTCTACGAGATCGGAGATGAGGATAGAGGGAATGACGTCATCGAAGGCATTAGAGAGATCCAAAAAATGACATGCGGTAGAAGTGCCTCGAGTAAAGCTGGTGTGAATTTCAGTAGTGAGGATAGAGAGATTATCTTGGCATGAGCGGAATTTACGAAATCCAAATTGCGAAGATGGGAGTTTTTCATAGCGCTCAATCCACCAATCTAATCTGAGGAGAATAAGCTTTTCAAGAGTTTTGGGACAACAAGAGGTGAGAGAGATAGGGCGAAATTTTCCTGGAGTGGCTTTTGAAATGAGGTACACAAGCGAGTGGCTCCATGTTTCTGGAAAGTCCCCGGAAAAGAAGAGATCATTTAAGATTGAGAGGAAAAGGGGGTAATATTCCTTAGGAAGGTTGGAGAGGATAGTGTAGTCTATTTGATCTAAGCCAGGAGATGATTTTTTGTTTGTGAAGGAGGCGATAACGTGGTACAATTCTTCGAGTCGGAAGGGATTATCAAAGATGCGACAGGAGTGAGGACGGTTCAAGTCGAAGCAGGAAGGCGGGAGTTTGTGAAGACATGAAGAGGGGGAGATGGAATTAATTAGCTCTTGGATTTCAATCGGTATGCTCGAGTTGGGAGAGAAGAAAGGAATGGATGTGTTAAGAAATCTATTTTTAAATCTTTTAACGATGCGCCATAGCGCAGAAATGCTAGTGGAGGAGGTAATGGACTCACAGAAGGATCTCCATCCCATACGTTTAGCATGACGAAGGATTTTTTGGTGACAGCTTCTTGTTTTTTCAGATTAAGATAATTGAGTCGGGAAGGATTTCTGCGAAATGCGCGAAGGGATTGTTTTCTGGACTCAACTGCTTCAGAGCATTGTTCGTTCCACCAAGGGGCAGGAGGGTAAGTGGAGGAGGGAGGATGGACTCTATTGTTCGATTTTTTCCCCTTGCGATTTTCACTGAGAGAGTTGTTAACATGGATTGCGTTCTGGGAGGAGAGAGATAACTATGTCTTTGAGAAAGTTGCAAAAGATAAAATATTTTTCTGTTGGAGGGATGTCAGAGTCAAGTCGAGCAGAGAGAGAGGGGAGAGAGAGTGAAAAGGAGGTGAAAAGAAGTTTTCGATTGATCTTAGAGGTATAAAGTTTATGAGAGAAGAAAGATCGAGTTGAAATGGGATGGTTGACTATAACAATGGATGGAATGTGATCGCTGCCAAGAGAGTCATCAAAAGGATTCCAAGAGCAGTATGGAGATAAATCGGAAGAGACAAAAGTCAAGTCTATGACTGATGAAGAGCGAGCGGAGTAGGAAATAAATGTGGGGGTGCCATCATTGATAGGGAAAAAAGAGAAATCTTGAGAGGAGTTAAATAGTGAGTTACCAATGGAATCAGATCGGTTGCAACCCCAGAAAGTATGATGAACATTGAAATCGCCTGTAATGATGACGTCCAGAGCTAGGGATTGAATTAAAAAGGTCTTCCCATTTAGGAAGAAGAGAGCTGGATGGATGTCTGTAGATGGAGATGATGTGGATATCATACTGCGAAGAAGGAACTTTCACTCCAACCGCCTCAAGAATCCCGCCTGAAGAGAAGATAGAGTCGAGTTTAGTAAAAGGGATGGAGTTTTTTATCGCTAGCAGGACACCGCCAGATTTGTTAGAGGGTCCAACTTTTCGCAGAATGTGGTAATTATTCAAGAGGAAAATTTTGTCCGGGAAGAGCCAGGTTTCAGATAAAGCAAGGATGTCGAATTGATTTCCGATAAGAGCAAGAGAGTCCTTTTTATTAAGTATGCCATGACAATTCCATTGGAATAGAGTTAGGTTATTGCGAGAAGAGTTATTGATCATTTTTATTCGAAACAGGAGAGATAATGTCCGAATTAGTAGGAAGATTACGGAAGAATTGAGCAATAGCAGGAATAAGTTCGGAGAAATTGTAGGAGGTGAGTGAAGGCGAAAGTTCGATGATGAGAGAAGCAATGAGGTTAAGTGCATCCTGGAGGGTTAATGGATTTGGGGGAGGAGCGGAAGCAACGATAGGGTTCGTGGGAGATGCTGAAGGGGGAGAAGAGGATGTGGAAAATGAGACGTTGGAACCGGAATGTTTATGAGAGGGAGTAGGATGATGAGGATTTATGAGGAGAGACTTAAGTTGAGGAAGAGAGGCGGATTTTATTTTAGAGTCACGAGTAAGAATAGGAGAGGAGAAGGATTTGGATTTGAGGTTAGGGGAGAAGTTTTTGGAGGCGTGAGCGTAAGAGAGAGGAGGTGAGGTACGTTTAGAGAAGAAGGAAAGCGAGTGAAGCGAGTGAGAAAGCGCGTGCGGAGGATTGGTTGCGGAATGAGAAGGGGTAATGGAGGGAATTCTTCGGAAGACGAGGAGAAGGATGGTGGGGTTTTGTTACCTTTGAAGATCTCTCTGGCATCCAGCAGGGGGACGTTTCTGAGAGCAGCGTATTTCCTTATTTCCTTTTGAATTGCGAGCTCCGGACAGAAAGGTGAGTCCGCTCGATGGTCGCCCTGACAATTCGCGCACCTTGGAGACTCTTGTATTCGTTGGCACTGCTCCTTCGAAAAGGCATGTCCTTTTTCTTCACAATGCGAGCAGCGTGATTGGCTTTTGCAGTTGGCTTTTATGTGGCTAAATCTAAAACAGTTATTACAGCGTGAGACTCTCGCTATATAAGGAGACACAGGGTATCTGACGTGAAACATATAGACGAATTTGGGGATTTTTTGTCCCTCAAAGGTGAGTGTGACGGTTTGAGAAGGAGAGTAGATGGCTGATTCAGATGTATCTGCTTGAGAATCCGTATGAGAGACTGTGACGATTCTACGATTCAGCCTGTTAACTGCGACGACTCTGATGGGGCTTGTAGTATTACATAGGATTAGTTGATCGGTAAGATCTAGTGGAACGTCTCTTATGATGCTTTTCCTAGAGGTGCGAAAAGGAGGAATGAAGGCTTCCAAATCTTTGGCAGCAAGTCTCTTGTCGTCGACTAAGGCATTGGCGGCATCTCTGGATTTGAAGAAGACAGATACTTTGGAGAATCCTACCTTCTTGATTTCTAGGATATCTTCTAAGTTTAATTCGCATACGACTCTTCCCACAAATGTGGGATGAAGTTGAGATTTAGCGTTAAGGCCAGACAGACGTTGGACGTGGACATCAAATGGACCAGCGTTGTTTTCTGAGTAACGATTATTGCGAATAATATCCGTAAGGGTTGTAATTGATCCAGAGGTCGAGTTATGGTGAGAGACAGTGCTATTTTCGGTACTCGAGCGCGGACTTTTATTGAAAGCCGGTGAAGGTTCTATGTCATTGGGTCGTTTGCCCAAGACCCTCGAACGAGATGTGAGCGTGGGACCGGCTTCAGAAATTAATGATTCGAAAGCAGCGGTCATGTGGGAGTCGTCTATATCCATGCTCATGTTTATTCTTGAATAACGGTAAGAGTATACTCACGAATAATGTTGAGATCCCGTATAGTTCGACGAAATAGACAAAACCTTCTCCCCGGGGAGGAGAGGAGATGAGGGAAAATTTCGAAGGAAGATGGCCGACAGCGGCCGAGGCCGAGAACAAAGGCGTTATTGAGTCCAATGCAAAATTTAGCCTGATAATTGTCCTTTAAGTATAGGGCCGCCGAAAATTTATTATTCCGGAGGAAGCACACAGAAAAAGAAGTAAGTACGTTTAAGATTTAACACTCGAAATAGCCCAGAAATGGGCTGATTGATCGAAATTCTAGGAGGCACGCAAAAGCACAACTGAACACAAACTGAGCACAAACGATCCAAGATCGGCGGTCTCTTCCAGATCCTCGACTATTATGCTCAATTTGCGCTTCTCTTTTTCCACATCCTTTAGTTTCTGTTGCAACTTCAAAACGAGACCGATGTCCACGGGTGCGTGCACAGATGCGTATTTTTCCGAAGACGATTTATTCGACTGAATTTCTCCGTCCGATGGACTATCTGATCGTTGTTGATTCCAGTCAATCGTTTCTACTCGCGAGTAAAGTGTTGACGAGAAAGCCGTAACCAAAACCCTAGAATAAAATCGGAAAGTATGTAATTGTAAGGCTTTCTTTTCTTGAGAGGATATGTATCAGGATGGAATATAGATGGATGTAAAAGAGTAACTCGGTATTATACCTTACACGATTCACTGTCTCTTTATTTGAAACTCGTAAATGGCTCGACTGATTATTACACGTGTGTTCTTAACGACGCTTAGAGTGAGAGTGCTCCGTCCGGTTTCTCTACGGAACTTGATCCTGATCGCGAAGGATCTCGAACGATTAGGAGGTGACGTAATTTCCGATAAGTCAGCGTCATCGGAGAGCGCTGCGCTCTCAGTATCGCACGCATTGCGTTCTTTTTTTTTATTAGAAAAAAAAGAAGGCTATGGCAGCGCCATCCAGCCAGTACATCAAGTCATATGTGGTGTAGTCGATAACTTAGGAAATTGCTTAATAATCAATTACATCAAAGTTAGGTATACAAATTATCACTAAGAATCACTATTATAATATAAACTTATTTAGTAAGCTAAATCTTAGTCTATCTAATTACATAGCGACTTGTATCAAAATACATACATACTATACGTGAAAAAAACTAAAATAGTCGAGGTAAATTTAAGTAGTTAAATTAATAATTATAATGGGCTTAAAACTATGGGAAACAAATGTACGCAAGTCAATATTAAGTGTAAATAAAATGAAATGGGATTTACAAAATTAAAAATAATAAAATTAGGACGATTAACTCCAGTAAAACAGATACGATATATACTATATGAAACTTATACAAAACGCAGCTTATAAATAAGCATATATATATATATATATATATATATATATATATATATATACAGGGTGACCCATTTTAACTTAGGCAGCCAAATAACTCGAAAAATAAGCAAGATAGAGAAAAATGTTTTAGACAAAAGTTGTATGGTTTCGAGGGGGCCATAAGATGGTATCATTGGTTTGACCTTGAAGAGTCATTTGAAGGTCACGTGAAGGTCACTTCAATTTTTTTAAATGGAATACCCTATATATTTTTGTACATTCTTGTAGCTTATTTCGAGAGCTTTCCAAAACACTATAATTAAGTACCTTTCCGTTAAGTACTTTTTGAGTTATGATGCTTGAAATAATTTCTTAATTTTACATAAACCGTAAAATATCTTGTAAAATATTCATTTTTCGATTATCTTACCTTAATACTTTTATGTACAAAATAATGAGAGGAATCAATTGGTGTAAAGAAAACACATAGTTGTTTTTAAGAAAAAATATGGAATTGTTAATTGCAAATTACATATTTTTTCTTCGAAACAACTATGTGTTTTCTTTACACCAATTGATTCCTCTCATTATTTTGTACATAAAACTATTAAGGTAAGGTAATCGAAAAATGAATATTTTACAAGATATTTTACGGTTTATGTAAAATTAAGAAATTATTTCAAGCCTCATAACTCAAAAAGTACTTAACGAAAATGTACTTAATTATAGTGTTTTGGAAAGCTCTCGAGATGAGCTACAAGAATGTACAAAAATATATAGGATGTTCCATTTAAAAAAATTGAAGTGACCTTCACGTGACCTTCAAATGACTCTTCAAGGTCAAACCAATGATACCATCTTATGGCCCCCTCGAAACCATACAACTTTTGTCTAAAACATTTTTCTCTATCTTGCTTATTTTTCGAGTTATTTGGCTGCCTAAGTTAAAATGGGTCACCCTGTATATATATTTATATCTATATACACAGACTAACTTAATTACACATTTACACACACGCATGTATATATGTACTAATCTGCATAAATAAATAAACATACACACCCATAGACATGTATATCCATCCATCCATCCAGAAATCTTGCATCATATCGCTGTATTGAGTAGTGGAAATTGGAGCAAAGGCCCGAAAAATGATCAGGAATATATAATAGACACAGTTAGACATATCCAAAAAATACGGATAAAAGGGGCAGAGCAGAGCCAAAATTTATCATATGCGAAACGGAATAGAGCAGATAAATTTTTCTAGAGCTGATAAAAATTGACTATTGTCGGCTTGTAGTAAGAGTGTTAAATTAGATACATTCATGGAATTTAAAATAATAGTGTTCTGGGAAAGTATTTCTCTTTCCCTGATGATCATTGGACATTCTAAAAATACATGTTCAGTAGATTGTTCAGCAGTTCCGCAAGGACAACTGGGCGAGTCAATTATGTTGTGGCGCCATAGGCTCTTCGCTAAGGATGTATGTCTAGATCTCAATCTATTAATCGAGACAGTAGCTTTCCGGTTTAGTTTTAGACCGTTAAACCATTGCTTTCTTTTTGGTTTAAAAAAGTTTTGGAAGAAATAAATTCCTTTATGAGCGCCTTCCAGTTGGGCCCATGTCCATAATTTGTTAAATTGATCTTTTTTCCATAAAGTTTTTGCGTCACTAATATGTAGGTAGGGATAGCTGTACGTCAACACCAGAGATAGCCGCTTCCTTCACCAACTTATCAACTAATTCGTTACACTCAATCCCCACGTGTGCAGGTATCCAGAAAAGCTTAATTTCCTTGTTAGTGGAATAAAGTTTATAAATAGATTGAATAATTTCCCAGATTAAATGGTTTCTTTTTTTAAAATTCTTGTTAGAAGAAATAGCTTCTAACACACTTTTTGAATCGGAGAAAATGAAAATCAAGTTAGCTATGTCAGACTCACATCTTCGAAGGGCAGTGAGAATGGCCATGGCCTCACAAGTGAATATAGACGCTCTGTCCGAAGTTCTTTTTTTGAGGCTCAGGTTGTTATTTCTGTCATAAACAGCAAATCCCGAAAACGGTAGATTTTCAATTTTGGAACCATCCGTAAAATAATGGTTTTGATTTGAGAGCAATGGGATTAATGAGTTAAATAAATGAGATGGCTGAGGGTCTTCATTAAGAAGTATTCTTTCTTCGAAAGAAACCTGTGGGCAGAAAAATTTGAGAGAATAGTCATATAAACAAAAAGTAGGAATATTACTTTGATGAAAAAGATGCGCAATCTAAGAAAAGGAAGAGTGGCATTCGTACAATAGAGGTGCAGATATTCTTTTTACCAGAGTAGGATTGTTCCAATGGTCGTCTATTTTGTTAAAAATAGTGTTTACTGGATGGTTAGGCTGGGAAGAGGTTCTCGCTATATAATTGTGTCCCAGAAACTCGACTCTATCCTTAAAAATAGGTTCGCAAGACTCAATCAAAATTATATTTAGAGGAGTACTTTTCCTGTATCCCAAAGCTAGCCTTAAGGCTTGTACCTGAATAGATTGTACTTTATTCCACAAGTATTTTGGTACATTGTACCATGAAAGAGCAATATTCAATTTTAGATCTAATGATTGATTTATAGATGCTTAAAAGAAGAGAAATGTCCGAGCCCCACCAAATGTTGCGTAAAAATTTGATTACATTGAGAGATCTAACGCAACTCGTGCAAATATTATCGATATGTTTGTTCCATTTAAGATTATTTTGAAGCGTGACTCCTAAGAATTTGACAGATGGAGATTCGAATATAGGAGTATTTCTGATATGGATAGTTTCAATTCTGTTACGGGCTTTTGGATTCGTCTTTCGGAAGACGCAGAACTGTGTCTTATGTGGTGAAATTTTTAGTCCCAAATTCTCTAGCCAATTAGCTATGTTCTCTACTGCATTTTCAAGAGATTTAATAGCTGTATGCATAATTATATCCGAGCAATATAGACATATGTCGTCTGCAAACTGAAGATATTTGATTTCCGGAAAGGTACTAGTACTATCTTCCAGGTCAGCTACGTACAAGGAGTATAGAAGCGGGCTAAGAACAGAGCCTTGTGGAAGGCCTTTGTTAATTGTCTTATGGCATTCAAATTCATTAAATCGAAAATGTACTTCTCTATTTGAAATTAGGTTATAAATAAAATAGATGTAAAGTTTAGGCAAATTGATCAATTTAAGTTTGTTAATCAGTACGTCACATAAGACGTTATCAAATACTCCTTGTATATCAAGAAAAACAACACATGTGTTCCTGTTCTCGAACCAGTTATATATAATTTCTGAAGAGAGAATGGCAAGGTTATCCTGGCAAGACCGTTTGCCTCTGAAGCCGTATTGGCTCCTAGGTAGAAGACAGTTATTTTCCAATCAATGATATAGCCTGTCATTAATCATTCTCTCCATAATTTTCAGTGTGCATTGGGCTAATGAAATGGGACGAAATTTTCCAGAATCTTTTTTTGGGATGAACATAACACCGAATTTCTTCCATTCTGACGGAAACTAGCCTGAAATGAGAATTTCATTAAAGATTTGTAAAAGATATTTGATATATTCTTTAGGAAGAGTCTGGAGAATGCGATAGGCTATACCATCGGGTCCCGGAGAAGAATTGGACAAATTAATAGCGAGAGAAATTTCCTCGAAAGAAAATGGATCTTCTATGAAGGGATTGTCTAATAATTCAATAGGGTCTCTATTGAAAACCGGGGAGCTTAATTCATCTATTTGTTTTTTGATGTTTGTTGTTACTGACTCTTTCTTATATTCGTTTGCTGTTTCTTTTCTATGATATTTATTATCCATGGCTCTAATCTTTTGCCAAACATATCCCATATTCGATGTGCAACTGAGATGACTACATAACTCCAAAAATGATTCTTTCTTTCGTTTTTTAAAAAAAAGTTTGGCGTTTTCGTTAGCTTGTTTATATTTAAAAAATTGCTCTCTGGTATGGCAAAATTTAAATTTAAGAAAGGCCGCTTTCCTCAACCTAACCATCTTATCGCACTCTTTGTTCCACCAAGGGTTCGATCTGACCTTGGGAAGAGTCGTTGTCTTCATGTGATTGTGAGGGGTGTGATCCCTGATACAACTTTCTATAAGCGAAGTGAAGGATGTGTATCTAGTTTGAATATCTAGAGAAGAATCGTTAATTAAATTATGGCAAATCGGTATTTTATTCTTTAATTCAGATACAACTGTTGTCCAATCTGTTTTGTTTGAGTAAATTTTATAAGAAGAAGGAAATTTTGTGAGATTGCATGAACTACCCAAGATCTCCACAGTTATAGGCAGATGATCGCTCCCCCATGAATCGTCTGAGACTTCCCAGTGTGCCGAAATAAGTTTGGAACAGTTAGTGAAAGAAATGTCGATAGCGGATGCCTGAGCAAAAGGGGTAGCAAATTTAGTGAATGCTCCCTTATTTAGACAAAAGAATTCTAATTCAACTACAGTATCATAAAGCTTTTTGCCTTCAGAACAGCACTCAGTTCCCCCCCAAAGAGGGTGCCGTGCGTTAAAGTTTCCTCCGATTAATGTGTCAGACTTAAATTGGGAAAAGAAAGAATACCATTCCGCTCGAGAAATGGAAATGTCGGGTGGTTTATATAAAGAAACAATAGTCAATCTTTGATCCTGTAGAAATACGTCGATAGCACATGCTTCTATTTTATTGTTCGCTTTGTATGGGATATTAATGGTATGGTAAGTTATACCGTTTCGAATAAAGATAGCAACACCACCACCCCTTCTATCCAGTCTACAGGATCTAACTGTGTCAAAATTTTTAATAAGAAATTTTTGATCATCTCTAAGCCATGTCTCGGAAATTAAAATAAGATCAAATTTTCCATACCTTTTCTCCAGTTCCTGCCTTTTCTTACTGATACCTTGAGCATTCCATTGTAAAATATTAAAACTATGATCCATTATTGGTTTGTGTGTCATTATTAGTGGAGGTCGATATCTCCTTTCCCAGATTCGTATTTGTGTCACAGTTAGCCTTAGTAAGGACAGGATTCGGCGAAATCTTGTCAGATTCAATAGAAGCGATAAAAAGTAAAAATTTTTCGAGCCAAAATTTGAGAGTTTCTTCTGAAGATTCATGTCGAGTATTTCCGGATGTCCTTTGGATGAGCGTAGAGGTTGTAGCTGCAGTTGCGTAACTCTGTGACCCTCAAGGAGTGATGTTGGTATTGCTTCTAGTGAAGCTCTTGAGCGACTTAGGTAGTAGTGGAAATTCGCTTCCAATCGGTTTGTAGGAAGGAATTGAGCTACCCGAACTGCTGTTACCTGCAGATGTTATTTTAGTGTAAGAAGGTTGTTGCATTATTATTCTCTTAGCTGTATTGTAGTCAATATTTTGAGATGCCATGAGTTCAGTGGTCCTTACTTTCGTAATTACTTCAGGACATTCCTTGGCAAGAGAGCAATGATGTCCTTCGCAATTCACACATCTAGGTGTTTTAGAGCAGCGTCCGGAGTCGGTGTGTTTATTTTCACCGCATGTAAGGCAGATTGCATTATTTTTGCAGAACTTTGTAGCATGCGATAGTAGACCACAGTTGAAGCATTGCCTTATGCTTGGTATGTAGGGATACACTTCTAGTCTTGTCTTCCACATAAAGACATGCGATGGGATGGTTGATGCTCTGATGCCAATTCTAATAGATGTGGAATTGATGAAGACTGGTTGACCGTCTTCATACTTTCTGGTGCGCAGCCTATAAATATCATTCCGAACAAACTTGTAATTTTTATTACTGTCTATCAGCTCATTCCAAAATTCATCTTCCGGGATGTCGGAAGGTACCCCTTTGATGACTATTTTCCGTGCAACAAAATACCAAGGGATTGTAATAGAAAAGCCTGACTTGTGGACGTATATGTTGCGACAAGCATTGTTGGCATCATTAGCATTGATACACGTAATGACCCATTTATATCTACTAATTCGCTCTAGCAATTCGAATCTAACTCCCATATTGATTAAAGATTTGGTTATCTCGACGTCCATTGGGGGACGTGGAGAAGATCCGTCTTTCCCTTTTTCGTTGTATGTAACCAGAGCCTTGAAAGGACCAACGTCAGTTTTAATATAGTCCATGTGCTGATTAGAAACATCATTAGTGGGAGTAGAGCCTGCGTTCGATTGACTATTAGAGCTGCCTGGAATAGGAGAGGACGAAGATGAAGTTGTTTTTGATTTGTTTTTTTGAGGTGAGTCCTTCCTCCTGCTTTTAATGTATAGTTTTTGATTTGATTGAGCTGATCTTTTTTTATTAGTCATTTTCCCTACCTCACCTCTTGCTTCTTCGTTAAGACTATTCAAAAGTTGTGAATTTCTTAAAGTTTCATCGCTTGGAATCTCAGTTTCCATGTCTTCGTAGTCGAAAGTGGGATTGCTGGAATCTTTCTTCTCACCCGCCATAAGGCGTGCGAGGTTAGGGGCCTCTTCCGCAGTTGTAATATTTATGACGCGAAAGAATCAACGGCAGCAATTTATATAAGTACGCCTACCGCAACAGAGAGCCTTCCGAAAGGCTGGATAAGGACTTGAAGTCCTAGAGAAGAGTCGAAATCGAAATCAAAATCCAAACGGTACTATGTGTAACGAATTCTCCTTCGCGCTTTTTTTTCCACGCATTGCGTTCACGCACATGCCGTGAGGTGCTGACCTCTTACAGCTCGGCCATTCTGCCAGAACTTCGCCTCGAAGTTTAGATACATGTATATATTTATCACATTTGAATCACAGAATTACAGGTAAGTATCACATATGCATTATACATAAATTTTCTTATCGACTATACATATATATAAACTATTATTTCTACTTATTATTAAATTGAACATATTATTTAATTGAACACATTACTTAATTGGTTTTACCCAATATTTAAGGTGATCTGATGAAAGAATGGTATCTATCGGACGAGACGTTACATTAAACCCAGGTATGTCGGTTATTACGTATCTATTATTTCCAAGAATTTTTTAAATCATATAAGGGCCTTTATAATTCGGTTTAAATTTTGAACTAATGCCTGGCTTAGAACGAGTGTCTCGAATCAATACATACTCGCCTTCTTTATATAAAGTTGGTTTCTTACTATGAGAATCCCTATAAACTTTGTTGTATTGTCGTATTAAATCGGACGCCTGTTTGGCTGAATCTCGGTTTTTCGCTCGCTCGCTGTTTAGATCTAACTCGTCGTTCGCAAAATAACTAATGAATTCTAAGAAAGGAAAATCGACGTGATTTTTTCCTTCATAACCTAACATTAATTTCGAGGGACTTGATTTAACTGCAAAATGATGAGTATTATTTATTACGTATTGCATTTCGCCTAATTTGTTTTGCCATTGCTCTGGCGTCGACGCTATTTTAGTTAGAGAACTTTTAATATATCGATTTATTCTTTCAACCAACCCGTTTGCCCATGGTGCCGCCACTGCAACTTTTCGATGTTTAACAGATAAACTTTCAACAAAATCTGCGAATTCTTTGGCTGTAAAGGCAGTACCTCGATCAGAGATAATTTCTTTTGGTTTACCAAAAACGTCAAAAATTGGTTTTATGTGAGATATTGTTTCTTTCGCGCTTGTCGATTTCGTAGCACAAAGCCAAGTAAATCTGGTATATGAATCAACAATTACAAGAATATATTTATGTTTCGAATCTGTTTCTTGTAACGGCCCGAAATGATCTATGTGAATTATCTTCATTGGATTATTGGCACTAGGGTATAAATGAGTTTCACCCTCTAAACGGTTTGACGAACTATTAGACATTATGCAAGTAAAACAATTTTCAATGTGGTCGGCTATCCGTTTACGCATACTCGGAAACCAATAATGTTGACTTATTCCTTGAAACGTTTTCTCGAACTTTTGGACTATTACATCAAAATGTCCAGGAGAATTAAGATCATACATATTCGCATTAGAGGAGGGGAGATCCTGGATGCCTACAGAATTTGCTGCAGAGTCCGAAGAAATAGAGGCACAATTTGCCTTACCTTGAAACGATTGACTATCCCCCTCACCCAGGACCTGACGCTTACTCACAGACGAGGCGGTGCTTTGGTCTTTTTTCCTTTCATTTCTGATAACTTTCGTTTCAGCGTCCGAGGTATGAACACATAGGTCAACATCCATGTCAGGTCCAGTCGTTGGGACGACACAATTCGATTGCTCATTATTTGGCTGTAAAATAGACGTGTTTGAATTAGAATTAATCTCCGTCGCAATTTCTATAGCGGAATCGGACGGGGAGAAGGGAGGGAGTGAACGAGCAATAAAATTAAGCTTGTCCTTGTCGCTAGGTCCGGTTAAATTAGAAGCTGACTGTAAAATGAAATCGTCATTGTCATGCAAAAAAGCAGATGAAAGCTCATTAGTAGAACTGTTCATAGGATCTTGAATGGACATAATGAAGGATTACAGACCGTGCTCTCGATGGATTGCCACGCGGGCGGTCGACCAAGATGGCCGCGGGCGACGTGGCGCCGTGATATGCAGAAAATCTGTACGGCCAACATCTGGTAGCCGAGTTACTTGAACGGTTGAATATGCCAAAACTCGAGTCACACAACCGTGTAAAACAAACGAAAAGCACTCCCCACACGACAGGGGAGGTTGTTATAGAACACTTCACGAGTAAAGCAAGCGAGTACTTCGATAACACGTCCGTCGTAGTCGAAGATCCAAACGGAAGTCGCACCCAGGTGCTACAGCGCGGAGAGCACGACAGAGTTCACATATTTTTAGGGCCGCTTCGACCAAACTCCGATTAATTCAATCGTTGATTAAAGGGTTGCCAACATGACAAAATAATTCAGTGTGACCAATTGTATTTCTGACAATATATAGAGAGAAGCCAATATAATTGTAGAAATACAGTATATCGTCAGAAATACAATTGGTCACACTGAATTATTTTGTCATGTTGACAACCCTTTAATCAACGATTGAGTTAATCGAAGTTTGGTCGAAGCGGCCCTTAGTGTTTAATGTTTCATTGACAAAACTGGTGCGAAAAAGTTGCACTGAGTGCAATTTTTACCCCTGTCGAGCTGGCCCCCCCACTTTTCAAAAATAAAAAAACTAATAGCTCATAATAATGAGCTTTTTATGAGCTTTCATATCCCGCAAATTAAAAATTTTGAGCTCGTTGCAATAAACAGGAATTTAATACTTTTTGTGAGAGGGCTGAGTCGACGTCGACTCAGCCCGCCCACTACTTAAAAATAAAAATATTGAATTAATCTTTGCGGCAGAATTAGGAGCTATTTATTTTAAATATCTTAAAATAATATTAATTAACAAGTATTTTAATATCATTAACTGTCGAACTCTTAATTTATTAATAGAACTTTACTCTTGTACCGCAGTAGGTGCAACCGATGTTTAAGTGCGAAATTCTGCGAAACTGAACGAGCACATAACTCAGCATTTAGATATTTTAAAATAATATTAATTAACAAGTATTTTGATATCATTAAATATCGAGCTCCTAATTTTTTAATAGGACTGTACTTTATTTTTAGTTTATATTTTGATGAATCATATTATAATTTATTTAAAATTTTTTTTTATAAATTAAATTACAATATATGAAAATATAAAAGATTATTAGAGATATTTAATCTTAGATCTCAGATATTTAAATTCTATAACAAGATAACATTTAATAATTTTCTTACATCTTTTCTCTCTCTCTTTCTCTCTCTCTCTCTTCTTCTTCACTCTTAAAAGAATTAATGAAATGAATAACTATTCGTACTATCCAATTTTGTTCAGAATTAAATTTATCTATTATAGTATTATTACATGTATGATTTGGATTTCTATATAAAATAAAATTGCCGTTTTTATGAAAATATATCTAGTTTATTTTAAACACATTTTATTTACTAATGGCCAGCTTTCATATTTATAGCTTTTAGTTTCAAGTAATTATCATTGCTTAGAATAGGAATCTTCATTATCTTGTAATATAAATTATTTTTTTTGTAAATATACAGGATGTTCTAGACCACCCGTACACCCCTTTTCTTTCAAAAACTAAGCATTTTAGAGAAAAACGTTTTCGACAAAAATTGTATGGTTTTGAGGGGAACATAAGATAGTGTCATTGGTTTGACCTTGGATGGCATCGTTAAGGTGAGGTCAAGGACACCTTTAATTTCTTAAATGGAACCACCTATTTTTTATTGCATATTCTTATAGCTTATGTCGAGAGCTTTCCAAAACACTATAATAAAGTATTTTTTCATCAAGTACTTTTCGAGTTATAAGGCTTGAAATAATTTCTTAATTTTACATAAACCATAAAATATCTAGTAAAATATTCATTTTTCGATTATCTTACCTTAATACTTTTATGTACAAAATAATGAGAGGAATCGATTGGTGTAAAGAAAACACAGTTATTTTTAAGAAAAAGAATGTAATTGTTAATTGCAAATTACATTTTTTTTTTCGAAACAATTTTGTGTTTTTTTTACACCAATTGATTCCTCTCATTATTTTGCACATAAAAGTATTAAGGTAAGATAATCGAAAAATGAATATTTTACTAGATATTTTATGGTTTATGTAAAATTAAGAAATTATTTCAAGCCTTATAAGTCGAAAAGTACTTGATGAAAAAATACTTTATTATAGTGTTTTGGAAAGCTCTCGACATAAGCTATAAGAATATGCAATAAAAAATAGGTGGTTCCATTTAAGAAATTAAAGGTGTCCTTGACCTCACCTTAACAACGCCATCCAAGGTCAAACCAATGACACCATCTTATGTTCCCCTCAAAACCATACAATTTTTGTCGAAAACGTTTTTCTCTAAAATGCTTAGTTTTTGAAAGAAAAGGGGTATACGGGTGGTCTAGGACACCCTGTATATTATAATATTGGTTCTGGTATCGCTCTCTAATCCACGCCAATTTTCTACATTGTTGAGATTTCGATTTTTTTTATTTGTGGTACGAAATAGCATAAGTTGACAAGATATACAAATGCATTTTTGTCCAAATTCTTTGTCATCTTCTTCAATAGCTTTTGAACAAGAATCTAATACGTGACATTTTTTTTTGTGTGAAATTTGTGCGCCACAAAAGAAAAATCATTATTCTTGCAAGCGGGACATTCTTCAATTTGTGAATTATTATATGTGATTGTATGCTGTATTAGATTGTATATTGATATTAGTATTTATAATCTTGTTGTCGATATTTTGCAATGTATTTAATACGACCCAAATTTTTTTCTGATTCTATTTACTACAATTAAGACGACCTTTGAGGTATTTAATATGTTTTAAAATAAATAAATCTGCTCTCATTGATAATTTAATATTTACGAGTAATATTGTATATATTGTGTTTTTATGATACTAAATTCTGCTTCAACATCTCCAGATACTGTTACTTCTCTGTATTCAAATTTATCTCGATACACAGCTAATCAAAGAAATTTTCCACTTCTTCAATATTGTGAGCTACTATTAATTGGCTAAATACTTATCAGATAAAATGTTTTTACGCGTAACCGTGCAATTTTTAAAAAATTTGCGTATTTTTTTTAAAATGAGCAGCATCTATATCGAGATACATATATAACAGTAAAGTGTTTTTCTATCTTCCTATATGTTATCCGCATAATCGTCAATATTATTATAATTAGTGAATGCTTGAACGACTGCAGTAAGCAAGACTATTGATGCATCACTAGTTACCTCTCACGGAAAAGAAACATCGCTTTGAATCCATTATATTAAATGTTTATTAACTATTATGCTACTCGTTATTATGGTATATGACTCATTACATTTGCGTAATCGGATTTCACTTTTTAATTAAATTTTTATTAAAAATTTTTGAATATGAATATTGATGCACTACATCACGGAGAGCTTGTTTATATAAGTGAGGAAGTTCAGAATCGCCCAGTGACATTATTTTTGCATCTATTTTAATTCTGTAAATCATACTGTTAGAGACTGTAGTATTATTTAAATATTCGCGCGTCCAAGATGGCGACTAAGCGAGGGTATCGCCAGAAAGGTGCCACGTAAGTGAGAAATGGGCATGTATAGTAGTCGAGCGCAAGGCACGTGGCAAGCAAGGCTACCAGATTGCATACGCTGCGTCCAGCGGCAGCACGATTTGTATCCCCACCACTAACATAAGCGCTCGTTGAGCGCTAGATGCCTTTGTGTTCGAAAGTGGTGGGGATACAAATCGTGCCGCCACTGGACGCAGCGTATGCAATCTGGCAGCCTTGGTGGCAAGTCGTGAAGAAGGAATCGTAGCGTATGCGTCGTCGACAAAGGTGGTCGAGACGTGGATAATCGAACGAGTCGGATCACGAGAGTGTGTCTCGAATAGTCCTTTATTATTTATAATTCCAGTGTAACTATTATTTTATATTTGCGTTTTGTTCCTCACATTTTTGTTAAAATATATTTATATCAATATATAAAAAAAAAGAAAGAGAGAAGAGAGAAAAGTTTCCTTTATCAAATTCAGAAATGGGATTCCGTATCCTTTATAGTGCGAAAATTGTACCGAGCGGTTGGGAAAGCGCATCAGTTACGAGAATAGATCGTTCGCGTGAAAGTGCGTAAAGATAGTGACCGGCGGCACATGGTCGATGAACACGTGTTCGAGAAATTCGCGTTGGCTGAATTGGAAAGAATGGTGCTAAATCACTCTATGGGACGGGGGTAGGGTAAGTGAATCCAGAGAACGACCGGGCACATCGGGTCGTGCGAGCATGGGTGAAGCCCAAAATGGTCCTCAAAATGGCGGCGTATTGAATCCAATGGTCAGAACCGCGGAAACGACAGAACGGCAACCATCATGTGAGCGACTGCGTGTGAACGAAGGAGCATCGCTTCATGCGCAGAACGATTGCGAGAATCCAGTCAACGAATCAGGTTCGTCGATGTATCCACGTGAGTCTCCCTACACAACATTCGTCAATTCATGAGTCAGCGAACGGCGCATTGGTGAACGCTTTTCGTAATTTACTGTCGAATGAGAACCGAGACGAAGCGTTGGCGTAACTATTTGCAAGTTTGGTATCCAATCCGCAACGTACCGCACAGGCGCAACAACCATTCGTACCGCCAATTCCGACGTATCACGTCATTCCGGACTTATCGAAAAATATTGAGACATTATCGGGCGATGATGATGGCGTACGAGCGCGGGAGTGGATTGAAAACCTAGAGTCTATGCAGCGACTACACCAATGGCCGGAAGACTATTTGTTCGAAGCGGCGCGCATGCACTTACGAGGTGACGCGAAAGATTGGCTACGGAGTCATACGAGAGAAATAATGACGTGGAGTAATTTCCGTGAGGCTTTTCGTGAGATGTTTGTTATTCAGGATGACATGTCAACTCGTTGGGCGAAAATGAAGGCGCGTGTGCAAGGAAAATCGGAATCGTTAAGTCAGTATTTTCATGCAAAAACAAAATTGTGTTGTGCGTTACAACTCACGTATCGAGAAATAAAAGCAGAAGTACTTATCGGTTTGTGGTTTCGAGAATTAGCAAACGCGGTGATGCCGACAATGCAGTATACGACGACTGAGTTATTGCATGATTTGTTGTATTACGACAAGATCATTAATCAGCGTACTGAGTGTATACGTTCTTCGCGTGAAGCGAATGTGATGAAACCGCGACAGGAACTCGAAAAAACAAATACGAAGGAATCGAAGAAATCGGAAGACGCGAGTGAAGTGCGTTAAGACGTTCGAGAAATATCGGTATCGAAAGGGTCGAGTAACGGCCAACGTAAATGTTATAATTATAATAAAACGGGACATCTCGCGCGCGATTGCCCTGAACCAGTACGCGAGATTACGTGTTATAAATGTGGCGAAAAGGGACATATTAGTAAAAAGTGTTCCATAAAAGATAAAGCAGTGGTACAAACAATCGGACAGTTAAGTACATCTGCGACAAAGTACGTGAAAATTGCGGAAGTTAATGGACGAAAAATGAACGCCTTTATTGATATAGGAAGTTCAGACTGTACGATACGAGCATTACGAGTGTTGACGGAGCAGTTTGAAATGATCCCTCACGAGACGGATTTAAAAGGCTTTGGTCCTCCAGAATTCGTAGTTACGAATTCAGGAATCGTGAAAGCAACGATAGTTATCGACGATGTTGAAGTACCGGACGTTGTAATGAGAATGGTACCGGATTCAGCACAGCCGGTAGATACCATCATAGGACGCACCTTTACTGACAAACCGTATGTTGAGTATCATAAGGTGGGCGACATCTTTACCTTCTGTCATAATAAAGATTTACCGGGACGAACCATCACGATGCCGTCGTATCCGACAACAACGCAAGATGTTACCCTACCATCGGGGATGATAAGTTTCATCAAGGGAGAGCGTGCCGGTCGAGTAAAGTGGTAACACGTGTTTCTTTGTTCGGTGCGATCTTTTGTGCAATTTCGAGACCATTTGGCGAGATTTTCGCACCTTGTGGTGGGCGGCATCATCCATTGTCAGTGTACCTGTATACGCTCTCTATATCTAGTGTAAGGAAATCTTTTCACGTACTACACAGCCAAAAACTATTGATAACCTCATTTGTTGGAATCAGGACGGGGGGCGTTACCCCCTCCCGTCCTTTGATGAAACAATGACCGAAGAAGATGTAAATTGTTTGGGTCCTTCCTCGAAGAGCAAACTGGAAGCTATGTCCAGGGAAGAGGTCATGGACATTATTTTGGATCCGTCAGTAAGGAACAAAAGGCATTTTACTGAGTCATCTGGGGAGGAGATTCTCCGATTCTCAAGTCGCAGCGGTCACTTCCGGTATTAATAAGCATCTCAAGAACAGGACCTCAAAGAAATCCAAGAGTGAAGAGGATAACTCAATGTCAAATATAAATAACGAAAAAGTCTCTTCCAATAGTCTAAAGTCGAAGATATCTGACATTGTGCCTGGTCCTAATACGTCCGCTGAAGAATCGACTGTCTTCTACGATAGATTCAATAAAGGTCCGTACTCTGTTTTTGCTAGAAAATTAGGAGATCGTGCTACCGCGAAGTCAATTCCAGTAATTGAAGCTTCTAGACTTTTATCAAAAGCAAACGTTAAGTTTCAGTCCATTGCCCACCACTCGTGGAATACCTGGATGGTTTACTTTGGTACGTTCCAGGAAGCTAACACTGCGGTTAGGAATCAGCTAGTTAAGAAGCTGGGCCTCTCTCTATACATACCACGATATAGAGTTCAACGTAAGGGTGTCATTCGAGGCATCCCTTTGGATATTCCTCTTAATGAGTTGAACGAGGCCATTAAATATAAGAATCCATCTATTTCAATTGATAATCTCTTCAGACTTAAAAGGAAAGATGGAACAACTAAAAAATGGATTGATTCGCAATCAGTATGTATAACGTTCAAAGGTCAAGATTTGCCCAGAACTGTTAGGATGTGGAAAGTTAGTCTCCTGGTTACAGTTTATATTCCACCACTCAGGAGATGTTTCCGCTGTGGAAGATTTGGCCACACAAGTAAAGGCTGTCCAAAGGAAGAAGATATCTGCCTTAATTGTGGGAATGCCCATTCGTGGTCTAAAGACAACCCTTGCTCGGACAAGTCGAAGTGCATTAATTGTCAAGAGGCTCATCATACTTTAAGCAGAGAATGCCAAACATTTAAACTGAATCTCTCCATTAACAAGGCCATGACTCTGGATAACATTTCCTATGTGGAGGCAAGAAGAGCGTCACTGAATCTTCAGAAAACTTCCGCTTCTCCGGTGGCTCTTCTTCAAAAGGACTTAAGGAATTTCCCGAGATTACCCGGAACAGGTTTGTTGCAAGAACGTAATCCTCGTCTGGGTTCTTCTTTTGTGGACGTTCTTAAAAATCTCCCCCAACCGATGGAGGACTCTGGAATAATTGAAGACTTCCTGGTCAAACTCTCAGCAGCACCAGATAAAGATACTCTATGGATGAGACTGAATAAAACGGTTGACCTGCATATTAAGAATTGTGAAGGTATTGCGAAACCTCCCAATTCAGTTTTACCTTTTAAAAATGACTAATATCTCAATAGTTCAATGGAATGCGAGAAGCATTAGACATAAGATTTTAGAACTGTCTTTGTATTCGAATGGTGTTGACATTTTTCTCATTTCAGAGACGTGGCTGGAACCTCAGGATAATATCAGGCTCAAGGGTTTTGACGTAATCAGAAACGATCGAATTGGGCGCAGGGGAGGAGGTGTCCTTATCTTTGTTCGCCAGGGATTTAAATACTCCATCATGGAGAATATCAACGATGGACACGGTACTCTGGAGGTTTGCGGAATTAAAGTATTTACAGATCAGGGCACGATTTCAATTATATCCTTGTATAGACCCCCCGATCTTCCCAATCTGTCCATTCAACAATGGTTGAATTTTTTTTCACAATTCCAAGGTGACTTTCTCGTTGGAGGTGATTTTAACCTTCCAAATAATTGTATAGTTCCACTATTAGAGGGTATTGAGGAGCTGGATATTTGCTTACTTAACGATAATTCCCCTACTTATTTCGAGATGGAAAGAAATTATTCCTCTTCTTTAGATTTATCATTTGCTAATTCCTCTCTTTGTCTTAAAATAGATTGGGCTGTTGGAGATGACCTCTGGGGTAGTGATCACACGCCAATTTGGTTAAATATGAATGCCAGAGCTTCACTTAAAAATCGATTCTCCAAAAGACAGAGGTTACATTCTTCCAGCACTGATTGGGGGATCTTCCGCTCTTCCTTAGAGGATAGAATTGAGGATTTGGGTGAGACATTGCTTGGGGACGGGAATTTGGATGTCCAGTCTATTTATCCTTCTTTCACTTCTATGATTTCTGATTGCTTGAGTTTTGCTTCGCCTAAGAATAATACTTCAAGGACCTTGTCCTCTCCTAGACCCGTGGATCATGGAAACGCACTCTCTTCTTCCTACCAGTCATCCTCTAAATTAAAAAAAAGATCTGGCCACTGCCCGTGGTGGAGCGAGGAATGCGACAAGGTGGTTGCTAGGCGTAAAATAGCTTTGGATAATTTTAAGAAATCCGGTACTAGAGATGATTTCTTAATTTATAAGAGAGAATGTGCTAAGGCAAGAATTGGTCTCAAAAATATTAAGAAGGAGAATTTTAGGAAGTTCTGTGAATCCCTGAGAAAAGATTCCAACCCGACCTATATTTGGAAAAAAGTAAAGAGTTTTCAGAATTATCTTAACTCTAGTGATTCTCCCAATAAGTATAACCAAGCCATTGTGGACACTATCAAAAATCAAATTTCTTCCCTTTTTCCACCATGGGTACGGTGTGCTAAGATCCCTCTCCCGATGGATGGTTTTGATCCTGTCCTTGACCTTCCTTTTGTTGTGGAAGAGTTGAATGCTGTTTTAAATAACCTCAAACTTAAAGCCAGCCCGGGACTCGACAACATAGACTATAAGATTATCTCAAACCTTCCTAATTCGGCGAGGACTTTTCTGTTGAAGCTATATAATAGAATTTTTACAGATCAAATAATCCCCCTGGAATGGACGCAATACCTTGTGTTTTTTATTCCGAAGGACGTTGAGGCCTTAAAATTCCGCCCGATTTCGTTAGCATCCTGTCTTTTTAAGATCATGGAAAGACTCATTGTGAACAGACTTAACTGGTTTGTGGAATATAAGGAGATTCTTCCAAAGTCTCAGTTTGGCTTTAGAAGAAATAAATCGTGTATAGATAATCTCGCTATCTTGCAATCTGAAATTCTTATAGCTTTTAAAAAGGATCGTGCTCTTCCAGCCGCGTTTTTAGACATCAAGTCTGCTTATGATAATGTCCTTCCGAATATTTTAATCTCGAAATTAATTGATCTTGGAGTATCTCCGAATGTTACTGCCTTTATACAGAATGCCACTTACGCCAGACAAGTCCACTGTCGCTTTGAGGATATTGATGAAATCATTTTGACCTCCAAAGGCCTCCCTCAGGGGAGTGTCTTGAGCCCGCTCCTTTACAATATTTACGTTTCGGAAATAGAATCTAAATGTGTGGAAGACTGCAAAATAATTCAATTTGCAGATGACATTGCCATATTTTGTGCTTCTGGAAATTTGCGTCAGGATATTAATCAGCTTAATTTATCTCTTGAAAATGTCAGTGAGGAATTATCATCGATAGGTTTGGACCTCTCGACCGAGAAAACGAAGTTCTGTCTCTTTAAGAGAAGCTCCAGAAGTTATATGGAGAGGAACCCACAGCTATTTCTAAATGGTGGAGTGATTCGCTCCTCGCCGAGGGTTAAATTTTTGGGACTTCTTTTTTCCCCGAACCTTTCGTGGGGTGCCCATGTCGATAACCTATGGCGCAAGTGTCAATGTCCATTGAAGATCCTTAACTGTTTGACCCATACATGGTGGGGAGCGGACCCCCGTTTATTAAAAATCATCTATAACGCTTTGATCAGATCTAGGCTGGATTATGGTTGTTTCATTCTCAATGGTCTCTCTAGGAACCAAAGACTTAAACTGGATAGGATTCAATATAAGGCTTTGAGAATTGTTTTGGGTTTGAGGAAGTCTACTCCAACTAATTTCATTCTGGCTGAAGCGAAGGAACCACCCCTCTTTCTAAGATCTAGATTCCTCTGTAGCAACTATATCTCTAGAGTTTATTCTCAAACAGTCCATCCTATCATTCCTACTCTCAATAACTTACAGAATCTGTTAGAAAACCCGACTCAAGTGGATTGTGTAGGATCGTCCCTTATTCTGGATTCCTACGTGGAAGTATCCCACCTGTCATTATTTATAGAGTCCAAGTCCCGTCCTTTATGTTACAATTATCCTTACTCTTCGCTCATTTTCTCTCCGGAAACCAATCTCGAAGATGGTGTTAAATTTGATAAGTCTGTTAATTGCCAGAGACTCTTTTGCGATATTTTTAAGGAGGAACGTGCATCGTCTTACTGTCTTTACACATGGTGGTTCCAGGAAGGATGAATCGGACCATTCTGGATTCTCGGTGGTATCGGAGGATGGATCCTTGGTGAGGAAATTTAGATCGCTGGGCTTTGTTTCTATTTTTACTTTGGAAGCAATGGCTATCCTATGCGCAGTAAAAGAAATTGAAAGGGTCGAAGGTGAAAGGTTTACTATATTCTCGGACTCTGAATCAGTGATTGTTGCGCTTGCTAATGCCAAGTTGAGTGGTAGAACTTCTTTTCTTATTCTTGAAATTAAACACTGCACAGCTAATCTTTTGAATGTGGGAAAAAGAGTCAAATTTATTTGGATTCCCAGTCATTGCGGCATAGTGGGAAATGAAAGAGCTGACGCGGCAGCTAAAGAGGCTATCTGCTCCGGTACAGATTCTCCTCTCAATATTTCCTCGAGGGACCTCAGAATTAAATGGAGTAAAAACCTCTTTTCTGCTTTCTTTGATTGGTGCAAGAATTCTGGCATTGATAGAGCTTCATGGTATATGGATAAGTGTCTTACAAGTTCTAGGAGGACATGGTTCCATGGAGTTGATATTACGAGGAGGACAGTGGTCTCTATTTGTAGATTAAGGAGCGGTCATACTTCTCTATGCTAGTTCTTGGCTAGTCTGCATAGATTTCGGATAGTTCCTTCCCCTAACTGCCTGGTCTGTGATGAGGAAGAATCCGCAAACCACATTTTTTGGAAATGTGCTCGATTCGAATCGCAAAGAAAAATTTTAATTGAGAGCCTGATAGGATCCGGGAAGACATTTCCCCTTCCAATGGAGCTACTTTTATCTCAATTGGATGGGGATGTGGAAGTGATCTCCGCATTACACAAATTTATCATAAGTATTGATTTTAATATCTAATGTATATTGTAATTTCATATTGTTTATGTATTTTCTTTTAATTTTTAATATTAATTTTAGTTTTAGTTTTAATTTTAAGTTGTAATTATACTACGGCTTTACACTGCCTTTCTCTCCTTCTTGAGCTCACTTAATTTATGTTTTAGAATTGACCTTATATCTAGCAGTTCGATACTATTTTCTTTTGTTAACCCGAAATCTAATTATTATTTCTGGACTTGACTATTATTAGGTATTATGTGAACTAGTCATTTAGGCATTCATAGGGGAGCGCAATTTTGAGTATTTATTCTAAGTATTGACACTAATTTTAATTTATATTCAATTTGAATTTTTATTTTATTTGATTCGCAATTTTTACTCCCTAGTGCCGTGGATATTATTCTCTGATATAGAATTAATCTCTAATAGTTATTAAGCTTAGGCTATTAATAGATATAAAATTCTGTAAGAATAAGCTAAGTTAAGTTCTTGACTATGTGCCTTAGTCATCCATGAGATTTGTATTTGGCGCGCAACTCTGTGCTGTGACACTGTGATATAAAATACTCCCCTCCATTGCTGTATGGTCATGTGACCAGGGCTGGCTTTTGCTCAATAAAAAAAAAAAAAAAGTTTCATCAATGTAGCCGATTGTTGCGACAGCTACGCGTTACCGATCCTTAATTTGGGAGTCAGCGAGAAAACTCTGGAAAAAGGACGGACGGATATGGTATGAGGCGAAATATCGAGACTTCCAGTAATCGACAAATCGACCGTCGATCCCCTTATCATTCGTATCGAAGACATCGACTTTGGAGTGGAGCAGACCGAAGAAGTTGCGAAGAGCTGTGTGAGATGATCAACGAATTTCGAGATTGCGTTTCAACGAATTTGCGTGATTTAGGGTGTGCGAAAAATATAGAGATGGATATACGAGTAGAAGAGACGTCGACGCCGGTTTACAGTAAGCCTTATCGAACAACCGAAAAGGAACGTAGTGAGATTAAAGAAATTCTAAACGAATGGCGCGAAGCAGGGATTATTACGGATACTCAATCCCCTTATGCTAGTCCGGTCTTATTAATCAAAAAGAAAACGAGCGAATCGCGACTTTGCGTCGATTTTCGAAAACTTAATCAGAAGACGAAACGAGTTCATTTCCCATTACCAAACATAGACGATCATTTGGCCTTGATTCGAGATAGTTCGTTATTCATTGTTTTGGATTTAGCCCACGAGTATCTGCAAATTCCTCTTAGCAAGGATGCGCGAGAGAAAACCGCGATAATAACCTCGGAAGAGACAGCAGAGTTCACTCGCATGGTCTTTGGCCTCATGAATGGGCCCGCTTTTTTCTCAAAGGCAATGCACGGTGCTCTGGGGCCCCTGAGAGATAACGTTGTCTTATTTTATCTCGACGATATTTTGATTCCGGGAAAAGAATGGGCGGATCTCAAACCAAAACTACAATTAGTATTCGAAGCATTGCGTAAAGCCGGATTAACGATAAAACTCGCAGTGTAAATTTTTGTAGCGTAAAGTTGCGTATTTAGGACATGAAATCTCATCTAATGGTATTGAGTCGGGACGTGACAAGGTAGGCGCGATTAAGGATTTTCCGATACCACAAAACGTTCATGACGTACGGAGATATTTGGGTCTTACGAGCTATTTTCGTAAATTTATTCCGAAGTTTGCGCAAATCGCGGAACCATTACACAAACTTTTGAAATCATATGTAAAATTCGAGTGGGAAGAAAAACAGCGTATCGCATTTAAGACATTAAAATCGAAACTTATGGAACAACCATATTGCAAATGTTCGACCCTCAAGCAAAAACGGAATTGCATACGGACGCGAGTGCATCGGGTTTAGCGGCAATGCTCATGCAAAGAGATGCAAAAGGAAAATTACGTTTGGTATGCAATAAGTAGGCGCACGAGCGAATCCGAGAGCAAGTACCATAGCAGTAAACTTGAATTACTGACTATAGTTTGGGCTGTTTCGCGTTTACGAACCATGCTAGTGAATATTCCGTTTACCGTAGTTACAGATTGTCAAGCATTGTGTTACATGCGTACGCAAAAGACGTTGAATCTGCAAATGATACGCTGGAATGACCTTCTTAGTGAATATAACTACGAAATTGTACACAGACCGGGTGTAGGACTTGCTCACGTTGATGCTTTAAGCCGAGCACCAGTAGAAACGTACGATAGTCTCGAGAACTTGTCTGTCATGTCGGTTAGTAATGAGGAAGACTCGGTGAAAATGTATCAGTATCTCGACGATGATATCCGACAAAAGAAAGATATATTGTTAAAGCCTGAGAGTGAACGTACAAGGTATGAACGAGGATGTGTGAATGATTTTGAATTAGTGGATGGAATCTTGTATAAACGCAGGAATGATCGACTATTATATGTGATTCCGAAAATGATGAGAAAGAGTATAGCGATTCGTTTTCATGATCTGAAAAATCACCAGGGCGTAGAGCGTACCGTGTCTCGAATCTTAGAACACTATTATTTCCCGCGAATGAGAGCTTATATAAAATGTCACGTTCGAGCGTGCTTAGAATGTATTTCTTGTAAATCGGTACCAGGAAGGCAAGCTGGAGAACTACATTCCATTCCCTCTGGACACAGACCTTTTTCTATCATCCATATAGATCACTTATAGGACCGTTTGTGACGAGCGCGCGAGGAAATAAATACGTGTTTGCGATTGTAGATAATTTAACGAAGTTTGTGACGATTAGAGCGGTAAAAGATACGAAAACTACCAGTGTAATACGTGTGCTTGAGGAGTTTGTTCGAGAATACGGGTCTCCAACGAGAATTGTTTCCGATCGAGGAACTTGTTTTACATCGAGTCCATTTGAAAAATTTTGCGAGAAACATGGTATTCGTCATACGTTGACTTCTCATCGTCATCCACAAGCCAACGGACAAGTGGAAAGGTTAAACGCGACATTGGTACCCGCAATTCGGAGCAATCTTATCGAGAATGAAGGAAAAAGTTGGGATAAAAATATATGTAAAATACAAAGTGATCTAAATGAGATGAAAAACGCGAGTACGGGTAAAAGTCCATTCGAGCTTGTCTGTGGATATGTACCAAGGCGTGATGAAGGTGAAGTGCGCAAGTTAACGAGGGATGATAAGAATACGTATCGTAATCCAGTGGAATTGCAAGCCGGAGCGAAAGAGAGAATTTTGTCCGAGCAAACGAAAATGAAGAGTCGATACGATGCGAATAGAACTCGTAACATAGATTTTGATGTAGGTAATATGGGTGTGCCTTTTTTGACCACGTTGCGATTGACCACAGCCAATTATATCGACCTATGCCTAGGGTAACCAGCAACATTAACCAATCAGAGATGGCTGTGGTCAATCGCAACGTGGTCAAAAAAGGCACACCCAGGTAATATCGTTTATATGAAGTCTGTACCTAGTGCGACGGGCGAGTCCACTAAACTCCAAACGAAGTACCGAGGTCCTTTAGTTGTCGTACGTAAGTTACCAAGTGACACATATCTAGTTACTGATCTAAACGATGAGAGTAAGGGGCGATGTTATGCGTCAACTGCCCATGCTAGTCAATTGAAAATTTGGAGAGTCGAAAAATGTGAATCTGATGATGATAAGTTTGACAACGAAAGTGACTCAGAGACTTCCTCAGATAGCGAAGCGATTGTAAAACGTAAGATCAATGTAACCGTACCTGAAACAAATTCCTGTGATAATGTTATGCAATGCGAGACTGATGATGTAACGAAATGTGATAACGAAAATGTAAATGTGAGTGCCATGTTTGAAACCGGATGTGATAAGTCTAAGAGTGAAGGTCAAAATGTAAGCGTGTCCCAGGAAAACGAGAGTAAAGTACGAAAATCGACACGTACTAAGAATGTTCCGCGAAGACTTCAAGACTTCGAGTTAAATCGTTAAAGCGTTCGAGGACGAGCTTTTATAGCGTGGTCGAATGTTAGAGACTGTAGTATTATTTAAATATTCGCGCGTCCAAGATGGCAACTAAGCGAGGGTATCGCCAGAAAGGTGCCACGTAAAGGTACCTTTTCATGGTAGCGACGAGCGACGAGCGACGATCGAGCGATCGGAGCGATCAGTAACACAGTTTAACCTATATAGTTAAACTGTGTCAGTGACGAGCGACCACGAGTTACGAACGACCAGTGTACGTGAATACTGTGAAATAAACCATTGACGTCTGTTAACTGTTCTGTTTTGTTTTTAAATTGTGTGTAAAATTAACTTTACTTTGTGTTAGCGTACAATAGTTTAAAAGAAACATGTCAGATGAATATGATGCATGGAGCAAACACTTAGTATGGTACACGCGTTACTTAAATTATCAATTTGAATGTGCTCAAATAATTGCGCAACAATGTAACAATGCACACAAACAAAAATTAGCTCATGTAGCAGAGTACATTTTGAAAAAAAAAGAAGAGAAATTACTCAAAGAAACGCTTTTGGGTGTCACCAATATGCTCTCAACGGGAACAACATGGCTTTTTTGAGGCAATACTGCCATCACTTCAATTAGAAGATCTAGGATTTTATAACTACTTCAGAATGTCCTCAACAAAAATGGAAGAATTGCTAACTTTAGTTGGGGAGAATTTAATAAAACAGAACTGCATCAGAAAACCTATACCATCTGCACAGAGATTAGCTTTAACTTTGAGGTATGTACATTACTATATATCAAATGTTGTTTAAATGTAAATTAATGATATTAATGATAAATTAATCATAAATTGCTATACAAATTAATTTTCTCTGTGTGTTCTAAGTTAATGCGCTAATTACACATTTCTTGCTCAGATTTCTGGCCTCTGGAGATTCAATAACGTCAATGCATTACCAGTATTTAGTTGGCGTAACAACAGCAAGCAACATCATTAATGAAACATGTGCTGTTTTGTGGAAGAAACTGCAGCCGTTATGTATGCCAGCTGAATTAAAAAGAGAACAATGGCTCAGTATAGCAGAAGATTTTGAAGAAAAGTGGAATTTTCCACATTGCATAGGAGCCATCGATGGGAAGCATGTTGTTATTCAAGTATGTACATTATTTAATTGTATTATATATATTGCGTTACAATTTATGAATGCTGAATAATAAATAATAAAAATAAATATCAATATTTTTCAGTGCCCAAATAATGCCGGCTCAATGTAATTCAATTACAAAAATAGTCATAGCATTGTTTTATTGGCAATGTGTGATGCCAATTACATATTTACCTTTGTTGATATTGGAGCGTACGGAAGGAGAAGTGATGGTGGAATTTTCAAAGATTCATTGCTGGGGCAAAAATTGGAAGGGAACAAAATGAATATTCCAGATTCAACACCTATAGGTGATGGAAGAGCAATGCTTCTACCTTACTGCATAGTTGGCGATGAAGCTTTCCCTTTAAAAACATATCTCCTTCGTCCTTATCCTGGAAAGCAATCAGCTCAATTGCCAAAACGTATTTTTAATTATCGTCTTAGTCGTGCCAGACGAGTAATTGAAAATACTTTTAGTATATTAGTTGCTAAATGGCGTATGTTTAGAAAAGCAATAATAGCTAGTGATTCTAACGCCGTAAAAATAGTCAAAGCTGCTGTGATTCTTCACAACTGGTTGCGACGACATGATTTATTGCCCAGAAGTATCGTACGTTTCACAAGAGCTGCTTGATCAAGAATATTGTAATGATTCAATTGTTAATAGTACTCGGAGAAATGAAGAACACGGAAGATTAATAGATATCAACCGAATGAGATCAAACAATGCTACTCATACAGCCATTCAAATCAGAGAAGAGTTTACTTCTTACTTCAACAATGAAGGAGCTGTGAATTGGCAATACGATAATTTGTAAACTTATAAATTGTAAAAAAAGTTACAAAAAATATAGATTATGTGTTCTTAATTTCTCCAAGTACTATTACAACAATTGAATCATAACAATATACAGATTTGAATTTGACTAATTATAAACAACAACTATTCTTCGTCTTTCTCTCAAAATTTATATTATATGTAATAAAATAAAGTGTAGATTTATATTATATGTAATATGTAATATGTATTATATGTTATAGGTAATTTATATTATATGTAATAAAATAAAGTGTAGATTTACAAGACGTTTAATAAACATTTATACAAAATGTAATGATTGTTTTAACCCGAGAACTGATTTAAAATGGATACACATATGTGGCGAAAATAATAAATAGCACTTTGGTTCGCTCGCCATCGTTTTGTATCAGATCGCGTTTTAGATCAAATCCGCATATTCTGTTTAATCCGCGCATCGATCAAACTATAAAACTCGCCATTAAATCCGTAAACAATATTCGTCCCGTGCATCATTTACTATCTTCATCCGATTGTCCCGCGTTTGTTCTGTGTAACGCTTTACAGTGTACGAAAGCGTGCGATAAATCCACATTCATATCTGTGTAAAGTTTACACAGATATGAATGCGGATTTCCCAGGTAACATTAATGTCCATTCGATGTCTGTAAGTTATCGTTTTAAGGTTGCCTTTACGATTTTACTATAAGATAACCTATGTATATCTTTAAATCGATATCTATTTAACTGTTGCCTTAATGATGTCTTTTTTATGATATCTTAACAAAGAGAAAGACTGTTGTCTAAAAGTTAGCATATCGTTAAATCTGATAGATATCTATTTTAATACATCAAAAAGTTATCAATTTATTGTTATCCAAAATATCTCTATGGAAGTTGTCCAAAAGACCTCTTTCGATTTTATTACAGTCCGAAAGATGTCACCAATCAGATATCATAATGATCGCATTCAGCGGACTCGACAATTGGGCAAATCACTATAGGTTTTCCAATGTAATTCGACGCTGACTGGCCGGATCTGAAAGTAGAAACCAATCATTCAATTGCTGTATATACTTAACGGTTGAGTCCGTTAAATGCCGCCATTGTGCTGCTTCTTTGCCTCTCATAATCGAATTGCGTATTCTGCAGAAGGAAAAAGTTATATTATAGAGTATAAAAATATTTTAAAAACATTTACGATATACACGTAAGTATATATTATTAATTTATTATCAGTTTTATCATTCGCATTTTTAATATATACGAATATATACTATATACTTTAGAAATTCATAAAGAACACGTGTACTTTTTAGGTTATATTGGAACAATTATACTACCAATGTTCGCGTTAATGTTTAAACCGATATAAAGAAACGCAACGCAGAAAAGATCGACATAGAGATTCGCACATCGGGCACATATCCTCGTTGTAATATATAATATAATATCGCAAAATTCGCTGCGAATGTATGGATATGTTGTTTCGGGACGGCGAAGGGGAGAAGTAAAATTTTCAGGCATATTCTTTTTTTTTTGTCGAGAAAAGTATTAAATATTAAATACGATAATTATTATTATATATATATATATATATATGTACACAGTATGCTTGGTTTAAGTGCATACACTCAGTTATTTTTTTAAATAATAGTTAATAATAATAATGATTAATAATTATTTTTAATAATTATTTTTTTTTTATATATAAGTTTGCTTAAATAATAGTAATAATAATAATTAATAAAGTTTATTTTTTTAAATAATAGAATTTCTTCGTTCATATGTAAAAGCAATATAGTATCTTATAAACGACTATTTCGCTTTATTGCATATTATTGAATTACTTATTTCTAATTTGTAATATTTATTTCATATGTTAAGTAATATAAATATTCTTTTTTTTATTTGAGTTTTATTTACTTTTGAATGTGTCAGTTTTTGAATGTGCAATAAAGACTGTTTTTAATGAATAAAATATTTTGATTATTTTAAATAGCTTTTGATATCCGAAATATAAGATAGTGAGCAAGTAATAAAAGTTTGTTATTTGAAATACGGATGTATATAATACGAAGTTAATTGTTAATTAAAATTATTAATATATAATTAACAATCAACTATATATACATAATATACATCCGTATTTCAGATAACAAACTTTTATTATCTGCTTGCATCTGTCCCATATATCCTGTAAATAATATATTTTTTAGGTAACTGATTGATGCCATTTAGATGCCTTTTGTTAACCTTTTTTAAATGGCTATAAGACATCTATTGGATAACGGCATTATACATATTTGTCTGTTTTATGTCTTTAAAAAGGTATCTTTCGATTCTAACGATTCGATAACTTTACGCTGACTTATCGACAGCTGATAAAAGTTGACCATATGCTGGCAATTTGGTTACAGTTACAAGTTTTCTTATAGTTGGCGTTCGGATACAAATAAGTTGTCATTTAAGCGGACATTAGTGATACTATTTGTGTTACAAAAAGGCATCTTTTTTGCCAACTAAAAAGTCATCCAGATCTTTCTTTGGTTGTCTTTTTAATGTCATTTTGATATCATTTTGCTACCTAGGTTATAGCACGCTTTCGTAGCACGCTTTCGTTATTGCGATGAAAAAAATTATTTATTACAGCTTATATAAATTAATATTTAAACAAAAACTATAAAAAACTATAACTACTATTTACATACATGTACAAAAAACTATAATTACTATTTACATATATGTATATTAGCGTCGCTCTGCTATTTTTTCTAGCTCTGTAAATAATGTATTCATCAAAGCTCTTTTACAACATTTGTTCGATCACGTTCATCTTTAATTTCTTTCAGCGAGCACTGAATAAACATTCCAAAAGCATTATCTGATGATTCCGGAGTTGTTGTTAAAGGTGGAAGTGATATATCAGGAAATCTAAAGATGTTTGTAGGAGCACTATTTGTGATAGCTTGCACCACCTTATCAGCTATCTCCATATCTGAGTTTCTGGCATTTTTTCGTGTACGTGGCACAGGAGATGAAGCAATCTCATCATCGGTTGAGAATACTTCATCTGGTGGAATGTGACATAAACTTGTGGAGTCATTACTTTCTAGCGTCATTGCATCTAGAATGTTTGAAGCTGTAGATTTGTCCTGAAGATTCACATCATTCATGAAAGACATAATATCGCTATATATCCATCGCTTCTTCTTCTTAGCTGCTGAACCACTTGCACCTTTCTCACTATTCACAGATCTTCTGTATGAATCGCAAATTTTTCCATTTTTTCTTTAAAGTGACCACAGTGTAACCAGACCCAATGGCAGCAGCAACTTCTTCCCATAGTTTTTCTTTATTTTCTTTACTTCACTTTACAAGAGGACTTTTCAAATTCCATAGAGGCTCTCTTTCATGAATGAGATGAATGAGTTGTTCTTCTATACTTAAGCTTTGCGATAACTGATTATCTGATGAACCTGTTGATGCTAATGGTTCTGTGATAATTTCTTCACTGCCATTAACCTCACTTCGCCTGACAATGGATAGATCCTCTATAGAAATACATTAAAAATTATGTTAATCATCAAACATATGTTCACAGCAAAAACACTTTTTAGTCTTTAACAATAGCATGAGAATATCGCTTACCACACTGAGGATATACATAATGGTTGTCATCAATGTATACTTGTGGATATCCTTGAAAGCAACCGTGGTTGTTGATTTCCGGCCTTTCGAATATTGTTTCGCATACAGAGCAAACATACACTGTCTGTATTTGTTGATCCTAAATATAAATTCAATTTCAATAAAAATACTTATTAAATGTTTGTTATTTTTTGTTATTCAAGATTATAAATACCGACAATTATTGATTTTCAACAAACAAAATAGTAATTACTTTTATTCATTACTTACCTCCAAATTTTCATCGTTTTCTTCCATTTTATCATCACTTTTTGAATATTAAAAATACTGTAAAATCGGCTACTAAAATCAAATCGAATATGTTGTCGCTGGTTGTCGCCTGTAGTTAAAAAAATCGAACTACAAATGCGACGAAAAACATGGCGCTAGCGTCGCTCGTCGCTCGTCGCTCGTCGCTACCATGAAAAGGTACCTTAAGTGAGAAATGGGCATGTATAGTAGTCGAACGCAAGGCACGTGGCAAGTCGTGAAGAAGGAATCGAAGCGTACGCGTCGTCGACAAAGGTGGTCGAGACGTGGATGATCGAACGAGTCGGATCACGAGAGTGTGTCTCGAATAGTCCTTTATTATTTATAATTCCAGTGTAACTATTATTTTATATTTGCGTTTTGTTCCTCACATTTTTGTTAAAATATATTTATATCAATATATAAAAAAAAAAGAAAAAGAGAAGAGAGTAAAAGTTTCCTTTATCAATACCGATTTCATTGTTTTTACATAATTGTACACCTATTTCAAGATGTATGGGATTTCGTAAGTATCTTTTACTGCAATTGCTTGTTCCTTTTATTATTGTGCATGTAATTATAACAGATTCACTTTGTATTATTTTTCGCAATTCCATTTATAATGCTATCGCAATTACACTTTCCACATACTGTTAAAATATTATTGAAGAGTTTATTTTTTTTTAATTGATATCCACACATTGCAACTAACATATTTCGTTTAATTTTGGACCCATTCTCCCACTACTGTTTTCTCTGTATAAGACTGTCGAATTTATTTTTACTAAATACAATATCTATAATATTAATATCTATAATATATCTATAATATAATTTGATAAAAGTGAAATTGATAAATTTGCAATACTATCCAAAGAACTATTTATCGACAGAATAGAACACTTAATAACATCTTCATTCAATTAATAATAATTAGTATTAGATCGTATTATAGTATATTATATTCTTTGTCTTTCTTCAAAAAGAAACCGAAGTATATGTTTGGTACATTTATATTATTAAAGTTAATTTGCGGCACGTATTAGATCATACTATAAAGCCGCGGCACGTATCAGATCATGTAACGTAAAGCACCGCGAGAGTAAACCAAAAAATGCGGCATCGCTAATAACTTTTGATCTTTTTCTATATAAGAAGAATACCCATATTTGCGAATCACAGTCGATCGAGACCTTTTATAAAGAGCTGTCCTGCAATTTATTCAAAGCGAGTTAAAAAAGCGAGTAAAAGTGAACACTTTATTTTGTGCAATATGGCTCAACGAGGAAGACCACGTACATTAAATGAAGATCTTATTAAGCGTACTATTCTCCATCATGCGCAAGACATTATCACAAGCCAAGGTAAATTTATATCCAAATATGACAAGATATGGACAACTATGTCTCAAGAAATAGGAAGAATACAACCGCACGTTTTATATACCCTAGTTGTAAATAATCGTTATAATATAAAAAACATCTTACTTAATAAAACATCGGAAACAGATAAAGATCTGTCGACAAATAATTCTTCGAATAGTACTGCAAATTTATCACTTAACTTCACTTTCATCAAATGAAGAACCAGAATATAATATTATAGATATTATATTTAGTAAAAATGAATTCGACAGTCTTATACAGACAAAACAGTATAGCAGAACGGAAAAGAATAAGTCCAAGTTAGCTTTTAGATCATACCAAGTATTACAACCAGGGAAATGGCAAGATGTTATTACAAGAAAATTATGGGAAGTATGTAAGTTGCAATGTGGATACCAATTTAAAAAAAACAAAATCTTCAATAATACATTAACAATATGTGGGAAGTGCAATTGCGGCAGTATTATAAATGGAATTGCGGAAAATATTACAGATAGTGAATCTGTTATAATTAAATGCACCATAAGAAAAGGAACAGGCAATTGCAGTAAAAGATATTTACGAAATCCCATACGTCTTGAAATAGGTGAACAATTATATAAAGATAATGAAACCGCTATGATTTATAGAACTAAAACAGCTGCAAAAATAATGTCACCAGGCGATCCTGAACCTCCTCATCTGTATAAACAAAAAGCTCTCCGAGATGCAATACATGAATATTCAGATTCAAAAATTTTTGATAAAAATCCGATTATATCGTTAGCTATAGCAAAACGCACTATATTAACTAATATTATTCACAATATAGGAATGGATCCATTTTATACAATATATTGGTTAAAATATCAGCTTGATTCTTATCGGTAATATGCAATTACGGAGCCCGCCTCTATAGCTATTGATGCTACTGGCAGCATCATTAAAAAAATAGTTCATCACGATAAATCGCGCTCAAAACACATATTTCTTTATACTTGCGTGGTTAATTCATCTAAGGTAAAATATCCGATTATGCAAATGTTAAGTGAATCGCATACCACAATAGCGATTTGGATGTGGTTAATACAATGGATTCAAAGCGGTGCTCCTTTTCCGCGAGAAGTAACTTGTGATGCATCAACAGCCTTACTTACTGCTGTCGTTCAAGCGTTCACTAATTATAATAATATTGATGATTATGCCGATAATATATGGGAAGACAGAGAAACACCTTACTGTTATATACGAATAGATGTTGACCATTTTATAAAAAAATACGCAAATTTTTTAAAAATTGCACGGTTACGCATAAAAACATTTTATCTGGCAAGTATTAGCTAATTAATATTAGCTCGTAATATTGAAGAAGCGGAAGATATATTGTTTTCTATTTTAACTGTTGCTGTTAATGAAACGGAAGGAAATAATCCCGATGGAACATCCACAAGTTGTGAAATTCATAAACAGAAATTAAAATGTTTACTGACAACTGAAACATTAAATAATGCAAAACATTATACAACTAATGATGAACTTGAAGATGAAGCGTTAGATATAGATAATAATACAAATACAGCAAATCGATGGCAAAAATGGGCAAATAACATTAGCAAGCGTGTTCATAAAAATTCAATTGACAATGGTGACAGAGAAAATGCTCATTATCTTCCTCAATTAGAAATGAAACTATTAAAAGACATGAAATGGTTTCCTCTTTGGTCAGCTGTGTATCGGGATAAATTTGGATACGGAAGAGTATCTGCATCTAATGCAGCTATTGAAGCAGAATTTGGTATTATAAAAACGCAATTACTTGCAAATATTAAATTACCAATGAGAGCAGATTTATTTATTCTAAAACATATCGAATATCTCAAAGGCCGTCTTAATTTAGTAAATAGCATTACGTCAGAAGAAAATATTGAGCCGCAAATGGAAACATTAAGTACATCGCAAAATATCGGCAACGAGGTCATAAATACTAATATCAGCATACAATCTAATACAACAATCACATATAATAATCCACAAATTGAAGAATGTCCTGCTTGCAAAAATAATGATCATCCCTCTGGTGCTCACAAATGTCATATATGCAAAAAAAATGTTCACGCGTTAGATTTATGTTCAAAAGCTATTGAAGAAGAAGATGAAGGATTTGGACAAAAACGTATTTGTACATCTTGTCAACGTATGTCACCTCGTATCACAAGTAAGATGTCAAATCTAAATGATGTAGAAAATTGGCGTGGATTAGCGATTCGAAAGTCAAAGTCACGATATTTATACAAAAATTTTCAAAAAAACGAGTTTATATTACATGATAAACTTTTGAAGATTCCCATTTTAAGCAATGGTAACTGTTTAAAATTAAAAGCTATAAATATAAAGGGAAAAAAACTGACGCTGGCGAATACTTGCGCTTTTGATAGCGTGTTCTAAATATTTTTAGCAGCAGTTTATGATAGCAAAGCATTTGATGATAAGTGCAATTTAATGGCACAAGAAAATTTATTTTTTCAAATGATATTGGATACATCAAAAAAAGGAATTTCAAGAAATACATATTATAATCGTGCCAAAATTTTGCAAGATATTTTCCCGGTTGAAGTAGGATCTCATAATTGCGGATTTATTAATTGTGAAGTAACTGTAGCATATTTATGCACAAAATTATTTTTAACAACCGCAAGCTTACAAGAAACATCTTCCTGTGACGAAGGCTGTCCTCCACGGAAGAAATATTTTCCAACATTACAAATTCAATATACGTTTCTCTTTCTGGACGAACTAATTAGTAAAAAGGTTGAAGAACATTTTCTTTTGGGCGGAGCAAATAAATGTTCCAGAACAAATTGTATTGGTGTAGAAACAACTGCTCCACCACAAGCAGGTATAATAAATATTCTTTCATTTTTAAAATATATTTATTTATATAGTACTGCAATAATATTTTAGTAAAGAGAAATTTGAAAAGAGATAAATGCAATAATATAAGAATATATTTAACTAAAGTTGATAGAAACACAGTAACATATGTTTATCTACATAGAAAAAGAATAACATTATTTCTTTGTTTAACTGAAGGTTTACATATATATATATACCCTGTATATAAATATATATATATATATATATATATATATATATACATGTATATACAGGGTGAGCCATTTTAATTAACGCACGCAATTATTTCGGAAACAAAGCATTTTAGAGAAAAATGTTTCAGACAAAAGTTTTATGGTTTCGAGGGGGCTATAAGATGGTATCATTGGTTTAACACTGAAGAGTCATTTGAAGGTCACGTGAAGGTCACTTCAATTTTTTTAAATAGAACACCCTATATATTTTTGCACACTTTTGTAGCTTATCTCGAGAGCTTTCCAAAACACTATAATTAAGTACCTTTTCGTTAAGTACTTTTTGAGTTATGAGGCTTGAAATAATTTCTTAATTTTACATAAACCGTAAAATATCTTGTAAAATATTCATTTTTCGATTATCTTACCTTAATACTTTTACGTACAAAATAATGAGAGGAATCAATTGGTGTAAAGAAAACACATAGTTGTTCTTAAGAAAAAATATGGAATTGTTAATTGCAAATTACATCTGCTTTGTTTCCGAAATAATTGCGTGCGTTAATTAAAATGGCTCACCCTGTATATAAGGGTGGACCACGTAAAGTGTTACAAATTTATATCTCGGAAACGAAGCAATTTAGAGAAAAATGTTTCAGACAAAAGTTGTATGGTTTCAGGGGGGACATAAGATGGTGCCATTAGTTTGACCTTAAAGAGTCACCTGAAGGTCATGTGAAGGTCACCTCCAACTTTTTAAACGGGACACCCTATATGCTTTTGCATATTCTTGTAGCTCATCTCGAGAGCTTTCCAAATCACTATAATTAAGTTAGTCTTTATTAAGTACTTTCCGAGTTATGAGGCTTGAAATCATTTCTTAATTTTACATAAACTGTAAAATATCTTGTAAAATATTCATTTTTCGATTATCTTACCTTCATACTTTTATGTACAAAATAATGAGAGGAATCAATTGGTGTAAAGAAAACACATAATTGTTTCGAAAAATAAATGTAATTGTTAATTGCAAATTACATTTCTTCTTTCGAAACAATTATGTGTTTTCTTTACACCAATTGATTCCTCTCATTATTTTGTACATAAAAGTATTAAGGTAAGATAATCGAAAAATGAATATTTTACTAGATATTTTATGGTTTATATAAAATTAAGAAATTATTTCAAGCCTCATAACTCGAAAAGTACTCAATGAAGAAATACTTTATTATAGTGTTTTGGAAAGCTCTCGAGATAAGCTACAAGAATAAGTAATAAAAAATAGGGGGTCCCGTTTAAAAAATTCTAGATGACCTTGCTCTGACCTTGGCAACGCCACCCAAGGTTAAACTCATAGCGCCAGTAAATAGATCTTTTGAAATTCTACAACTTTGGTTGGAAACATTTTTCTCAGAAACGTTTCGTTTTCGAGATATTTAACCGTTTCCAGACTTTTCTAACAACCTGTATATATACATATATACAGGGTAGACCATTTTAATCAATACACGCGAATATCTCGAAAAGGAGTTTTTTCAAAAAATGTTTCAAATAAAAGTTTTATGGCTTTGAGGGGGGAAAATAATGACATTATTAATTTAATTGTAGATGGCGCAACTTTAGAGATTTTATCATGGCGGCAATTTTTTTAAATGGAAGTCGATTTTTTTTAAATAAAAATTGTAGCTAGCAATGAGACGAATTCAATGGTTTTTTATTTTTTGAAATTGGATCATTTTTCACTGAGATACAGCGTTTCAAAGTTTAAGTGAAAAACCCACGCCCATACAGTGTGCGTATTTTGTAATTCCAAACCGCCCTCCATTTGTGTGTGTGTGTGTGTGTGTGTGTTGCATTAACGTTATATGATATGGATGATATCTGTGGTTTCTTAAAATTCTTAGAATGGTAGTTCTAGGTATATTTGTTTGTTTTTCTATTTGGTAGCTACTAATATGAGGATTGAGGTAAACTGCAGCTAAAACGACCAATACACGTACATCATTCTCATCATATTCATGTCTTCGTCTCCTACGTATTAAGTTACCTTGTTGAGCTCTTAAATAAATGTTTCGAATAACGGCAGCATTCGGATGACGCCGGTTTGGATATCGAACCTGATAAAGAGCAGCAGATTGACGATACTTAATACGACATTCGCCAAGAATAAGCAACATGTCAACCCTTTCTTGTGAAGAATAATCACCCATAATTTTTATGTCAACGTAGATTTTAACGAATATCAGTAAGTGTTAACCGCCGATGAGATCATGTGAATATTTCGGTTCGCGCTGCAGAGCGACGCTTTTTTTTGATAGATTTTTTAATTTTATGCAAAAACGCGTCGATTGACCGTAAATTTATTGATATTTGAGGTGAGGTAGCTAAACTGAATAATTACCGAAAAAAGAACTTTTGATTAATTATTTAGTGTGGATCTCTGTCCCTTAGAACGTGATATCTACGTTCAATTTGAGTGAAAGTACAATCTGTCGGAAAATTCATTTCTCAAGAAATTACAGCAATGCATCGAACAAGGTAATAATAACTATTCTTTGGTGTTGTATGAAAACAGATTTCGGGATGTCAAATAAACAGTGTTAGAGAAAATTCGCGAAAGAGAGGGGTTTTTAGTGGGTAGGGAGTACCGAGTTGGTAATTCGACTTGGTACTCGAGTCCCATATAACTCACCGGACCGACCTGTGAGTATGCATAAAATGCATTTTCCCCTCTCTCGTAAAAAAAACTACAATATAAAAAAATAATAATAATTAAAGTGAAAATGCATAATAATAAAAAGTAAATAATAATTTAAGTAAGAGTAATAACTTCAAGTGAGTAAGCACACGAGAGAGAGAGAGAGAGAGAGTGAGGGGGAGAGAGAGAGAGAATGAGAATTATGTATTCGCATGTGTGTGTATGTAACGACCAGCTGATCGCAGCAGGCGCCCCGCATAAGCACCCGCGTCTGACGGTGAATCGCACCACCCTAGCACAGTATACCCAGTAGCGCAACTCCCTAAAATTTATCAAGTCCAAAATGGAGTGCGCATGCGCAAAGTTAGCGAGTAAACACAGTACCGCCATCTGAACTTTCCTCTCACTTTCTCCTTCATTGTTTACGGTCACTCTCTCTCGCTCTCTCTCTCTTTGCATTTAAAGGTTTTGTTATTAGTATTATAATTTATATTAAATAATTTGTATGTATGTGTAATTTTTCTAATGAAAAAGTGGATCAACTGTTGGAATTATAATTTTATTTTAATATTTGATTATATAGATTTTAAACAAATAAGAATTTTATAAAAATTTATTTTCACATATTTGGCTAATGGAAATACTAACTTTGACATATATGTGTCAAATAAATTATTCATTATAAAATAATGTATTTATTTAAAATGTACTTATTTTTTACTTTTTAATTATGTTACATATATGCATATATGTATGTATGTGTGAAATAAATTATATTCATTATAAAAAATGCATATTTATTAATAAGTACATTTATACTTAATATTAAAAATGTTTTTAATATGTCTTTATTTAATAGTTACATATTAATGTTTTTTATATATGATACATATATTTCATTATTTATTAATGTACTTATGTTATACATACATTGTTTATTATGTTATATATAATTTTATAAATTTTGTGTCTTTTTTCTTTTATTTATCTTTGTGTATTACATTGTTATTATATATAATTTTTACTAAAATTTACTTCTTTTACATTTAGTAATATGTTGAAAAAAGAAAGAAAATGAAGCGAAGGAGAAAGAGTGAGAAAAAAGTCCAGATAGCGTTACTGGATTTACTCGCTTACTTCGCGCATGCGCACTCCATTTTAGACTTCACAGACATCAAAGGTGCCGACAGAGAGTTGCGCTACTGTATATACTGTGACCCTAGCCTGCCTCTTGTATCTGACCCGTCATAAGTTAATTACTTCCTTTAATAATTCAAAAACTAAGCGTCGGATGAAATTTTGCCAAAGAAAAATCGTCTTAGAATTGACTCAAGAATGTGTCATTTCACAGACAATAGGGTTATTTTGAATCACCCTGTATATATATATATATATATATATTTATATACAGGGTGATCCAGAACGTTTGTCTTTAAAAAAATAAATTGTCGAGTCTATTCTAAGACGATTTTCCCTTTACCAAAATTGTCTACGAGGCTTAGTTTTTAAATTATTAAGTAAAATAGTTTGCGAATTACGGAACGAGTACAAGAGGTAGACAGGGACGGCGCAACTCACCGTCCGATACAGGCGATCATGTGGGGCGCTCGACGCGATCAGCTGATTGCTGCACACGATGAGTGTAACAATCAGTGTGTGTGTGTGTGTGTGTGTGTGTATGTGTGGTGTATTTATGCACGCGTATCCACACATGCACCGTACTCTCTCTCTTTCTCTCTCTCTCTCCCTCTTTCTCTCTCACTCTCTCACTCACTCACTCACTCACTTATTCTTACCTTAATAATGAGATTCTTCATACTGCTGATAAATAGCAGTGCCCAGTGTGTTGCACGATAATAATCGTCGTCGACGAGACGTCGTTTCTTCAACACGCAGTCTGACACATCGTCAAATAAGCGAAGTTTTTTCTTTCATCACTTTCGACACTTTTACAAATTTACTCGCGCACTTAATCACTCACGATTGATAAAAGGAGGAATTTACCAACGGTTACGGTACGAATTTAATAAACGGTTAACGCATTTAATTATTAATTACACACTCGATTAAAGAAGCGCGTAATGCTACACGTTTATGTTTGGCAGCGCTAGAGGCGCTAGTACTAATCTGACCTGCTTGTCGTCGGTCGTCGCGTCGCGCGCTTTGCATCGAGTATCGCGTTCTGTTAACGCGTTTCTTTAATCGAGTGTGTAATTAATAATTAAATGCGTTAACCGTTTATTAAATTCGTACCGTAACCGTTGGTAAATTCCTCCTTTTATCAATCGTGAGTGATTAAGTGCGCGAGTAAATTTGTAAAAGTGTCGAAAGTGAAAAAACTTCGCTTATTTGACGATGTGTTAGACTGCGTATTGAAGAAACGACGTCTCGTCGACGACGATTATTATCGTGCAACACACTGGGCACTGCTATTTATCAGCAATATGAAGAATCTCATTATTAAGGTAAGAATAAGTGAGTGAGTGAGTGAGTGAGAGAGTGAGAGAGAAAGAGGGAGAGAGAGAGAGAGAAAGAGAGAGAGTACGGTGCATGTGTGGATACGCGTGCATAAATACACCACATACACACACACACACACACACACACACACTGATTGTTACACTCATCGTGTACAGCAATCAGCTGATCGCGTCGAACGCCCCACATGATCGCCTGTATCGGACGGTGAGTTGCGCCGTCCCTGTCTATCTCTTGTACTCGTTCCGTAATTCGCAAACTATTTTATTTAATAATTTTAAAACCTAAGCCTCGTAGACAATTTTGGTAAAGGGAAAATCGTCTTAGAATAGACTCGACAATTTATTTTTTTTAAAGACAAACGTTTGTTCTGGATCACCCTGTATATATATATATATTGTGACGTTGCCGTCCCGACGCGCGTCCATCCGCCCCGGAAATCTTCACGGGGCACGAGCCGAGCGGCCGCGCCAGAAGAAGATTGCGAGAGCCGTGTCGAAATCTCCGGAGAGACGAGCCATTATCCTTTTTCGCGCTAGTATTAATTATTTTTTTTGTATCATTTTTGTACGTCGGGCAACCCGCCGGAGGGAAACCAGAAGAGGCCCAAGAGGAATCATTACGACAGCCGATACGACAACGCCGGAGGAACAGAGTCTCGGGTGGAGATCGCCCCCTTCAAATAAAGGAAGGAAATCAGCTGTCTTGTGGGCCGAAATAACCGGGCCGGATCGGCGCCACCCTTAGAGGAGGGAGGACGGAAAATCTACCTCCGGACGATCATGGATAACAGGATCGCCGAAAGTCAGCATTTTTAAATCATCGGGGCCGTTACGACCCCCGATACAGCGTTGTCGCGGGGCGCAGTAATACCTCGCGTGTCGCGGCGCTATTGGCCGCTAATCCGCGCACCCCTGCGCGTAGAATTGACGCCGCTATCGACCCTGGATCGCGAGATCCAGGGACTCACTCTGGTGCGGGCGCTCTCAGCTTGTAGTCGTGCTGCGAAACGTATTTTGTCGTTGTCGTTTTGTGTGTCGCAGCTGAGGTTGTCGAGAGGACGAGACCGAGGATCATCCCCTGTCAACGGGAGCGAGTATCGGTGAGGTTGCCCATCGCTATTTTGTACGCCACGTACGCGATTCCGTCCGCGGACCGGCCGTTCTGTCGCCGTCGCCATTTTCGTGTCTCGTTGTCGTTCGGGCATTGTACCGAGCTCGCGATTTTCGTGTATTTCGGGCGACCGGAGACAAGCGACCGAGGCATCAAGGACGATCGTAACGTAGGCCGTAGCTGATAAGGAACCGTTCGTCTCTCTCCGGGATTCGGGGTGTCGTAAAACGCGTAGTGACCGGCTCTCGTATATCGACCACGTGCGCGGTAAATCGCGGGGAATGCGTCCGCTATCCGTGCTGTCGAAAAGAGTTGTCGAAACCGCGTAAGACATCCCCGCAATCGATCTCCGGGCAATTTTCGTCTGTAATTAGCGTGTATGTGAGCGTGTGACCGTGTGCGTGTGACGACGTGGCAAATGTCGTGCTGTCCTTGTCGCTCTTGATACTGGTACGAATTGCGTTTATTGCGTGGTATTTGCGTGGTATTTGTCGTACGTTGGAGTGTGTCGCGGTGCATAATAGATTAAGAAAGTGTCGAAATTCGAGGGTTTCGCGTAGATAGAAAGCGTTACGCCGAAAAGAGGCGAAGCGGCGTCCGACGGCTATCGAATTCCGAGTGAATCGATCTTGCTCGTAGCAAGCGAGATTTTTCGTCTTCGCAAATCGCTTGATTACTATCGCTCAATTATTAACCTCATTTCAAACATAGTGCTGTCGATTAAAAGAGCGAGTAACAAAGGGAATAGATCTGTTAAATGCGTCCTCGAGGAGATTGTCGAAATTTCCGTTACGCTCTCGAAACGCCGTTCGGTTTCGCAAAGTCCGGCCATAAAAACGGGCCTGGAGGACGATAAATATCTCCGCTGTCTTATGATCTCGATTTCGTATTGCTATTGTTATCACCGCTGTCGATCTGTTGTACGTTATTTCAAATTTTCGCATTTATGTTAAACTCAGTTATATTTCGTTAATTCAGTCTCGCTAATTTATGTCATTATTACTATTTCTTTCTAGAACTTGTTATTTCTTTCCCTTTATATTCTTTTCTATTATATTTCTTTTATTTAAATAAATTTGTTACCTTCTCTTTTATATTAAATTCGCGTAATTTATTTGAGTGTTCGTTTCTCGTGTGTGTTAAATTCCGTTGTGTTCGTCAATTTTCATAATCACCGACAGCTTCGCATAAAATAATTCTAGATCCTTTTCAACGGACCCTGCCCCTCTACCGTTAGGTGAGCTGGTCGGCCCGTGGCGAAACAGGCTAACGTTCTTCGCGTTATTCTGACGATTTTGCGAACTGATACGTGGAAGTATCTGGCGCCCATCTTCGAGATTTCGAGACGGCCTTCGCTTCGCCGCGGCGCGCGCGAGAACACCCTCCATCTTAGTTCCTCCGAGCGCGAGTATCTCTATCCGCCTGGTGTTTTTGACGGCGTTTTCGCTCCCCATTAACATCCTCCTCTCCAACACCCGAGGAGGATCGAAAAATTAAAAATAAAAAGACGTCGCAATATATATATAAATTATAATATATATATATATAAATTATAATATATATATTATAATATATATATATAATAATATATATATATATTATAATATATATATATAAATTATAATATATATATATATAAATGCTTTGTTTCCGAAATAATTGCGTGCGTTAATTAAAATGGCTCACCCTGTATATATATATATATATATATATATATATATATATATACAATAATTGCGTGCGTTAATTAAAATGGCTCACCCTGTATATATATATATATATATATATATATATATATATATACAGGGTGAGCCATTTTAATTAACGCACGCAATTATTTCGGAAACAAAGCATTTTAGAGAAAAATGTTTCAGACAAAAGTTTTATGGTTTCGAGGGGGCCATAAGATGGTATCATTAGTTTGACCTTGAAGAGTTATTTGAAGGTCACATGAAGGTCACCTTCAATTTCTTAAATGGAACCTACTATTTGTCATTGCATATTCTTGTAGCTTATCTCGAGAGCTTTCCAAAACACTATAATTAAGTACCTTTTCGTTAAGTACTTTTTGAGTTATGAGGCTTGAAATAATTTCTTAATTTTACATAAACCGTAAAATATCTTGTAAAATATTCATTTTTCGATTATCTTACCTTAATACTTTTACGTACAAAATAATGAGAGGAATCAACTGGTGTAAAGAAAACACACAGTTGTTTTGAAGAAAAAATATATAATTTGCAATTAACAATTCCATATTTTTTCTTAAAAACAACTATGTGTTTTCTTTACACCAATTGATTCCTCTCATTATTTTGTACATAAAAGTATTAAGATAAGATAATCGAAAAATGAATATTTTACAAGATATTTTATGTGACCTTCATGTGACCTTCAAATAACTCTTCAAGGTCAAACCAATGATACCATCTTATGGCCCCCTCGAAACCATAAAACTTTTGTCGGAAACATTTTTCTCTAAAATGCTTTGTTTCCGAAATAATTGCGTGCGTTAATTAAAATGGCTCACCCTGTATGTATATATATATATATATATATATATATATATATATATATATATATCGGATCGGCGCGAACGAGTATAGAGGTGACAGGTGTGGAGGTGTGGGCCGATAGGAGAAGGAAAAGAGGATGGTTGGAAGAGGAGTTGAGAGCTGGGAGCGGAGGAGGAGGCGGAGGTAGACCGGGGGAGTGGATGGAAGTGGAGGCGGAGTTGGAGAGAGAAGGGTCAGAGAGTTTTTTGAGTGAGAAAAATTGATGGAAAAGTGCTGAGTTGGGAAACGGAAGATGGAGGGAGAGGCGTGAAGAGGTTGGAGAAGGAAAGTGAAGATGGCGCGGGAGACAGAAGGAAGGAGAGAGAAAAACGGGAAGGTGGAGAGTGGAAATGGCGCCAAAGGCTGGAGTGAGGAAGCGAGTGACAGATGGATGGCGCCAGGGGTGCGAAGAAGGAAGCGAGGGATAGAGAGACGGGGAGATCGATGCGTAGATCGATGGTGGTGACGAAGAGCTCGGGAGTGTCGGCGGAAAAGGAAAAGCAAAAGACGGGCAGCAGGATGGAGGGCGGAGAGCTGGTGGAAGAGGTCAGGGAACTGAAGAAGGTGATAGTGGAGTTGGTTCTGGTGCTGAGGAGATTGGTAAGGGGAATAGAGAAGAGAGGGGAGGTCGATAGGGAAAGTGAAGGAGCCGAGGTTAGGACGGAGAGGGAAGGCGCAGGAGAGGAGGGCAAAGAAGAGGTTGAAAGGAGAGAAAAGGAGGATGGGGGTGGAAGAGAAGAAGGTTGGAAGGTGGAGGAGTTAAAGTCAAGGAAGGGGAATGCAATAGTGGGGAGGAAGGATACGAGAGAGAGGAAGGCGGAAGGAGAAAGGGCGGAGGGCGGAGAGAGGAAGAGCAAGTGGAGTAAGGGGGAGGAAGGCAGAAGAGGAGTAAATGAGGAGGAAGAAAAGGAGAAGGCAGGGGATGGAGAAGGGAAAGAAAGGAAGCGGGGGGAGAAGTGGATGAAGGAGATAGACGGAAAAATGAAGGGACGGGGGGAGAATAGGAAGGCGGAGGAGTTAAAGGTAGGAAAGGGAAATACAACAGAAGGGAGGAAGGGGACAAATAGGAGAGAAGGCTGAAGGGAAAGGGCGGAAGGGGAGGGGGTAGAGAGGAGGAGTTGATAACCGCTGTTTTTCGGACTAATTTTGTTCTGTCTAGTTTGTACAGGCATGTCCGGTGCAGGAAGGAAAAGGAAAGGAGAGGAGAATGGAAAGGAAGGATTAGAGCAGAAGGAAACGGAGACAGGAAAGGAAGAAAGGCAGGATAGGGAAAGCAAAACGCAGGAGAAAAGGAGAGGAGGAAGAGGAAGATGGAAAGCGGTGCTGGCATGAGAGGAAGCATAGATTGGGAGGAGAAGGGTGGAAAGGGGGGTGAGGGATGGAAAGAAAGGAAGGGGAGGGTACGCAGGGAGGGTGTGGGAAATTAGAATGTAGTGGTCGCACAAGGGCCATGTCGGGGGGATGTAAATTTTTTGGATTGTGAAAGGTTCGGGAACGCTCCTTGTAAAAGCGCCTTGTAATCCCTGAGGGGCAGCAATAAACAATCAATCAATATATATATATATCTGTAAATAAATGTGCAATATTCATAAAGAAAATATCGTCTAAATAATTTTATAAAACCGTTTTCTTAAAATAATCTTTATTGTATAATATATCATTCTGAATATATATGTGGAACATACGTGAAATATCCTTCGAATGCTTTTTATGAATGTCCTAAGAATATTTCTGGAATATTCAAAATATGGATAAACAATGGAACATTTTGCGCTTATTTGAATATTCCTTGTACTTTCTGTAAATATTCCGGAATGTTTTAGAATATTCTTGGGATATTTATTTTGAATTTTAGGAACATTTTATAAATATTCCAGGAATATCTAGCGTTTACTGGGTACCGTCCGCGAGACGAAAATTGCTCTAAGTCCGTACGATGACAAGCGGTATACCTGATTCGACTGAGACGTTACCATGGGAACATTACCGGATACCTTTATAATATGTAATGTAAAATGTAAAATGTAAAATGTGTGTGTGTGTGTATGTGTGTGATACAATATATTATACTATTAAAAGAAATATTAATAAAGATTTTTGTATTTTTTATATTTCATATATTTTTATGTAATGCATATTTCATACATTTTATATTAAAAATACATATATTATTGAAAGGAATATTAATATCGATTTTTATGTATATTTTCATTTTTCAAATATTATTAGGTGCGCAACTAAGTTCCCGCTGTTTGTCAATAGATTGCGCCACCAATAAGTGTTGGTCGATTTCGACATATCCAAAACGTCATGAACCAAGCTTAGACATATGGTAAACAAACCGTTTTGACACAGTAGTGATTTTGTTTTGGCGTCATATACTTTTGGTTGTGTGAAAATGTCTGATTTTGTGCTAAATAATCGTCATTTGCGGGAAGTGTTGATTTTCTTCTTTCATTCGAAGAAAACGGCGGCTGAAGCGCATCGAGAGCTCCACAAAGTTTACAGAGATGCTGCTCTAAGTGAAACAACGTGCCGTGATTGGTTCCGTCGCTTCAAAGACGGTGATTTCGATGTTGACGACCGTCCGCGTGAAGGAAGGCCAAAAACCTTCGAAGACGCTGAATTGGAGGCATTGCTCGATGAGGATCCATGCCAAACGCAACAAGAGCTTTCATCAGCATTAGGAGTTACCCGCCAAGCCATTTCCAAGCGATTGCATGCGTTGGGAATGATTCAAAAGCAAGGAACTTGGGTTCCTTATGATTTGAAGCCAAGGGACGTTGAGCGTCGTTTTTTCGCCTGTGAACAACTGCTCCAGCGGCAAAAAAGGAAGGGTTTTCTTCATCGCATCGTGACGAGTGATGAAAAATGGATTCATTACAGCAACCCAAAGAAAAGAAAGTCATGGGGACTGCCCGGTCATGCTTCTACGTCGTCGGCTCGGCCGAATATTCACGCTGCGAAGGTTATGCTGTGTATTTGGTGGGACCAGGTCGGTGTTATTTATTATGAGCTGTTGAAACCGAACGAAACCATCACTGGGGAACGGTATCGACTTCAATTGATGCGATTGAGCCGAGCACTGCGCGAAAAACGGCCACAATACGAGCAGAGGCACGAAAAAGTGATTCTACAGCATGACAACGCTCGGCCTCACGTTGCCAAACCCGTTAAAACCTACCTGGAAACGCTCAAATGGGAAGTCCTACCCCACCCGCCATATTCCCCAGATATTGCGCCGTCCGATTATTACTTGTTCCGTTCGATGGCACATGGTCTGGCTGATCAGCAGTTCCGCTCATATGAAGACATCAAAAAATGGCTTGATTCGTGGATAGCCTCAAAAGATGAACACTTTTACCGTAACGGTATTCGAGCTCTGCCAGAAAGATGGGGAAAAAGTTGTAGCTAGCGATGGGCAATACTTTGAATGATTCATTTGTAACCATTTTTTCACAATAAAGTTGCATTTTCATAAAAAAAACAGCGAGAACTTAGTTGCGCACCTAATATATGTTGTACACATATATTTTTTCCAGAAAATTAAAAATAAACACTGTATGAATTAAATCACATTGTCTTTATGTATCCAAGAGTTGTGCGAATTGTTAAATCCCAGCCATTTCACGTAAATCTCGTTACCCCTTCTACGCAGTACTTTTTCCACGAGATACACGTATCCGGATAATTCGCGCGATGCAACTCGTGCTCGTAGAACGCTTCAGTGATAGATTTTTTGCGATAATCCTGCAGTAGATAGCTTACGGGATTAGTATGCTGCACTTTTACAATTTTAAACACCTCGGTTGTTCAATTTGGTGTGTAACCCTTCTCGAAAAATGTCTTGTACTTGCTAACGCGTACCGAGTCACCTACTTTGAATTTTGCCGGATCCGCGATATTTACACGGTTGTACACAGTAACCAAGAGTCTTTCAGCGATCGCGGGGGTAACGTTGACGGGTCGCATACCGATCGTTCGACGCGCGCGTTTCGACCTTGCGCGCGTTGTAATTCGATACGAGTCGCGGCAACACGTTGATCCACTTGTAAGATCCGTTCAGCGTAAACATCTTCCACATGTCGTTTTTCAGCGTACGATTGAATCGCTCAACGATCGATGCCTTTAATACCGAATATGTAGAATAGTGATTGATGTCATGTTTCCGCATGAGCCGTTGCACGTCGGCGTTATAAAATTCCTTCCCCATATCGGTCTGTATGTTTTTCGGACACCTCTTGCTATCTCGAATTATCTCGGCGATAGCGTCAGCTGTCTCGCTTCCGCTTTTACTTTTGAATGGTACGGCCCACGCGTGCTTGCTCAACACATCGATGACAGTGAGTATGTAGTGGTAACCTTTGTTGAAACGAGAGTATGGACGCATCTCGACGATGTCAGCTTGCCACAGGTCATCGTATCCCCGCACTATGACATGTCTACAAGGAAAATTTTTTCTCGCCGGCGCGTGCAGTTCGTTCATCAACTGCCGTTTCTCTAAACTATGTTGTTTCTTCGCTTCCTCGGTTATTCCCGATCGCCGATCCATCGTTGTTTCGATTCGTTGATCAAATGATATGTGCCCCGAGTATCACCGTGCGTTTTAACATTCGTTGTTACTCTTTAGCCGTTTCTGAGCCGTTTACTGCCGTTTTTCAATAGCCGTTCTTTATCGTCCGCTACCGTTTGTTGTCGTTCGATAGCCGTTCGACAGTCGTTCGATAACTATTCGTAGCTGTTCATAACCGTTTCTGAGCCGTTCACTGCCGTTTGTCGTTTATCAATAGCCATTCTTTATCGTCCGCTACCGTTCATTGCCGTTCGATAGCCGTTCGACAGCTGTTCGATAACCGTTCGTAACCGTTCCTAGCCCGTTTGATAGCCGTTAGATAACCGTCCGACAGCCGTTCTTGAACCGTTCGTTGCCGTTCATTGCCACTCTCTAGTCGTTCGTAGTCATTCTTCTTCGCTTCCTCCGTTATTCTCGATCGTCGATCCATCGTTGTTTCATCGATCAAACGATATGTACCCTGATTATCACCGTGCGATTTATCACTCTTTAACCGTTCGTAGCCGTTCTTGGCCCGTTCGTTGTTGTTCGTTGCCGTTCGATAACCGTTCGATAGTCGTTCGACAGCCGTTCGTAGCCGTTCCTGACCCGTTCGATAACCGTTCCTGAACCGTTCGACAGCCGTTCCTGAACCGTTCCTTGCTGTTCGATAGCTGTTCGTAGCCGCTCCTTAGCCGTTCGTAGCTGTTTCTGAATTAGTGTTAATCGCACGCCGAAGCTCGTTTATCGCAGTCTACAAAGCTCGCACGTCCTTCTCGAACGCAGTCAGCTTCTCGTCTGATTCTTTCTGTTGATTCTTCAACGTTTTAACGCATTGTTCTACGTACAATTTGTTGACTGTATCGGTATCACCCTCAGGTTGCGCTACACGGCGAATCTTGCGCGACCTCGCGTCATAGTCCGTAGCGACGCGACACAGAGCGTTTTGACGCAAGTAACTTGTCACCAATTTACCCCAATGATCGCTTGTGCTGATTGCTTCATTTCTCCGTTCGAATAATCCAAATTTGTTGATAGGCATTTTTTTTCTCGGTGCGAATGACGTCGATCGACTGATTAGTTTTGTCGAGATACCGTTTAATTTATAATAAGACCAACTTCGCGAAGTTCATCGATGATCGACAGGATCTCGTTGTCATGAGCGTTGTGGGCAGCTCGGCGCGAAGCGTCGAGCAATCGTAGGCGATCCACTAGCTCGTTGGGATCGTCCCAGTGCACAGTAATCGATCTTATTGTCGGTTAGTGTCATCGCGCGAGGCATGAATACTCCCGTTCCGGATTTTTTCTTTTTCGATTCGATCGACATCAATGGTGCAATTATTTGTTTATACTTGTATCCCTTGTTGCTCTTTAATTGACCTTGCGCATCATATTGGCGTTTATGCGCACTCGTCGCCATTAATATGCTCTTATATTTTTGCATATCGTCTTCAGTGTTATGACGTCATCGGGAATTCTCTTGAAGATCAACTCGTATAATCCTGGTGTACCAATGTACCTCACTTTGTCTATGATTATAGAGTCATCTCTATCAATGTCGAATCGTTTGTTACCGCATTTCATTATTGTTGAAATAGACACCGTACACGTGATCGATCTCGTTTTTTTCATCGCCATTAAGGAGAGTGCTCATGTACTTTTGTCCCAGTGGCCCCAAGTGTTCTCGTAACATTTCTTGACCTTCTGACGTTTGTAACATGTTTCGAACGGGTTGCGCATGGTTTCGAAAACATTTTCGATTGCGTGTGATTCGAGTATCGTGGGTTGTACGGTTCTCGTTGTCGCGGACGGTGTAGAGGTTATCAGCGGTTCATCCAGTAAAGCATCCGATGTACGCGGCGTCAATAAACGATTCGCCTTTAATCGTTTCCTCTTTTTCGGTGTCGCATCCTCCTTCTCCTCTTCATCTTCCTCCTTGTACCGCTTGATGAGTACCGCTTTAATCATCGCGTCAGCGTTACTCTCCGGCTCGTTTTTTACCGCGATTGAGCTAGAGTTGTCGACGATCTTTTGTAGTGACTCGATAATAGGCCTAAAATGGGTCTTAACCGCGATATCGTCGTCGATCTTACCGTCGGTCTTCAAAGCGCGATGTTTCTTGCGGATCGATTCGCTCGTTTTCTCAATCTTCCTCGCAATTTTTTCATGCTCGCGAATATTATCGCTTCCAGCCATGTCGACAGAGTGTCGAGCCTTTCACCCCTCTCGGCAGAATGTTGGCAGCGACTAATCGTTTTGCGGTATCGCGAACACGTTAAATCCTTTTCTGTATCGCCCGTTCGTAAGCGAGCTGTCCTTATCTATCACTAGGAATCCATACTTTTGCTGCCAACAAGTACGACATAATTCACTGAAATCCTCGTACGTCGGTATTCACATGATCGTTGTACACGTGTTTCAAGTTGGTACCGTCCTATTTAAACAAGATCAGCAGGTTCGCGTTGTTGCGTATAAGATGTTTTGGTATTCTCGAGTACGTCTGACAGAGATAGAAGCAGTCGACATTCGAGTGACGATCCATTGAAAAGTACTCTCTTATCGTATTTTGCTTGTCGTACGCCACGTCATCGAAAACGAAAATCGAGTTTGGACATGCCTCGCTCAGTGGAATGACGTCACTATTATCGAAGAACGTAAAGTAGCCGATTTCATCGATCGACGTCAACAAATTTTCCAGATATCGATATTTCGACTGTTGTAGTGACTTCGATTACACATACACGTTCTCAAAACGTACACCGTGCGGACTTTCCAGTAGACTTATCAGAACGTTGATTTTACCACAATTCGAAGGGCAAACGATCGCGCGTATAGTAGTCGGTAGCATCGTACCATGTCTGCGCATCTCCGCGTTGTCCCCCATTAATCGTAATCTGTCATCGCAATTTGTCACGCATATCGTCAAATGTTGTCATACGAATCTCATTTTTTTCAACACTGCCGATTGGATCGAACGCCTGCCTATTTATAGGTGCGTGAAATCACGAATCGCTCAGTAGAGAAAAAGTGTTCGTCCTACTATCACGTCCTTCCGATATTCGCGATTTAAGCGTCGAACAGCTACAATTTGTGTCGAAAGCAGTTCTGTTGCGAGTGTGCGGCGATTATGTCCGGAAGCTTGTCCCACTACGTGTGGGACAAGCTTCCGGAACATATAAAGGCGAATCCGGAGGTTCAGACGTATCGTCGCTGTTACGAACATTACAATCAGCCGTGGCAACAAACGTACATCGATGGTCCGGCGCCGTTGATAAAGAATTGCAGCGAATGTCATCAATCATCTGTCGTGTACGTTAAAGGACTTGAAAAGCGAAAATGGCTGACCGATATACTAGACGATGTGGGACACGATTATATTATTGAAACCTTGGATGCAGACTATGAAGATATTGATTCTCTAAATAAATTAGATATTACCAATAGTATGCGATGTGGAAAACATGTTAAGAATTGCGCATTACAAAATGTTTTTAAAATATTTAACTAGTGGTCGCAACGCCAAAAAGAATTGCAAGAAAAATAAAATATGTAAACATTAATATGTTTTATCTCTTATTTCCCCTTCCTAATCCTTTCCTTGCTTTTCTAAGAATTTTTTTTGTCTGAACGTCGTCTCCCCTTCTAAATTTCAAAGCGTTAGAAGCATTGATTCCCCACCACATTATACTTTTGGAAGATTAGTATCATGTATACTCGGTTAATTCTTGTATGATCAGTGTCGCATTAACCGCTCGTGGTTCACTTTTCATAATCTCAGAGAAATGTACTACGTCGAAAGAAGCAGCAGCGGCATCGGAAAATGCGTGAATAATTACGTACCGAGTCGTGATAAAACTCCATCGTTTGAGAATAAATGTGACGAGTAAGTTTCGTTTAACTTCTTTCTATTTTTCTATTTTTACAAATTGTATTATTACTATTATTTAATTTTAATTTTTTCTGTAGCATTTCGTTGGAGCGTCGCGGTTCATATACTAGGTAGACGATACGCATTGACAGCTACGGAATTCAAATTCCTCGAAATTGATATCAACGTGAGTCCACCGAGTTATGTGGAGATTGCCATAGGAGATCATCGAGGAAAGGAACTGATATTATCTCTCGAAATGTGGAAGGGACTCTACGAGCAACGTCGCAATATTCAAAATTTCCTTCGGAACGATTAAAGATGACTACAATTTCATAAGCGTTGGACCGCTAACAGTGAGAGTTCGTACGATTAACGACGTTAAACTCATAAGTCTCGAATCTTCAAACGTATGCATGATGATTATCGAATTGACATTACATCGTATGTTCGATCTCGATCAATGCATAGATGTAACATTTGATCGATTGGATAAAATTACCAAAACAGTTGATGTCAAGTTTACGCAATTCTCCAATATCGCGTCCACTGTAATAAATCCGAAAGAAGTATCAAATGTAATACGCGCGAATGATGCTTCCAACAAGCATCAGCTCATCGATTGCGAGCTGGCAGTTTTAGTTTTCAGTTTTTAGTTTATAGTACGTAAGAAATATATGTAAAACAAGAATAAAGAGTTTTAAGTCTAAATCATGACGTAATTTTTTCGCACGTACTTCCATCCGCCCAATTCTCTTCAAAAGAATACCGCTATTTATATTGTTTATCAACCGGTAATATTGTTTATCCTTGCGATAATACAGAGATGACAGAGAGAGATAGATAGATAGATAGAGAGAGAGAGAAATGATTCTGGGGCGCCATTTGTTTATATTATTTATAAATTTGTGCGACGCGTAATTTGAAAAAATCTAGAATTACTTATATTGGGGGTGTACCGCGAGAGCACAAAGCAGCCGAACATCGGCGCTGATACGCTACAATTCTTCATTTTAAAAAATTAAATGAAATGAAATAAAAAAAAGGGAAAATGATTTTGGGTCAGACCCAAGATCCTCTTCAAAGGAATACCGCTGTTTTATTGTTTATACTTGCCATAAAACATCCAACACGTGCGTCCCCCACCCCGCAGCCCCCGCGCCACCGAAATCCCCTCCGTCCCACGTAACGTCATTCCTCCGCGCCACCGAAATTCCCTCCGTTCCGCGTGACGTCCTCCCGCTCCACTGAGATCCCCTCGCACCTCACCTCCCTGAGAAGACCTGGATTAGAACCGGCCTATATATCCTACTAAAGCAAGATGGACATCCATGCCAAAAGCAACCGTGAAATTGCAACACGTGACGTTGCGTCCTTCCCATAACAGACGTTTCGAAGTAACCATCGACGAGCGTACCGTCGATCGTGCGATATTCCCGCGCACGCCCCGCGTGATTTATAGTATGACGGACTTCACGCTCCATCCATATCAACCATTGTAAGGCTTTACACAAATGATTGCTCGTGCATCTGTATCCCCTCGTAGGAATGATGCCTATTGTATCGGCTTGCAAAAAGTTCTTTCGGAAAACCGTCATGAAAGTCGAAGCAATAGTAGTTGTACATTCCTCGAATGGACATACATTTCCGTGATCTAGGAACATTTTTCTAAACGCTATGCACGCTCGTCGAAGAATATCAACATTGTTACGACAATAAGGCACTATCTCGCGTTGGAAATCGAACACGATATTTTTTTCCCTCATTTCGGTATGCCATGCGAGAAAGCGTTCGCGCTCTTGTGATTTCATACTATCCGGAGAATAATATTATACATCGGGTAACGGTCCGACGTACGTTTGATTTTTGATAGTATTAGTAGTAGTAGTAGTAATAAAAACGGGTGGGGCTAGATCAGTCCCTGATGTCACATAGATCTAAAAGATCTTCTGTAACCCTGTGGTTGTCTGAGGTTATAAGTGGCGATCCAATTTGGCCCTTACAAGAAGGTTATGTAGATCGCCCATCCTCACGTTTTGTAATGCACTGGGTTCAACGAACATGTGACCCCAGAGTGTGTATCTCCTAAGAGCAAGTGCGGGGCAGTAGCACAGAATGTGAATGTTGTCCTCTTTTTCTTCGCCGCATAGCCGGCAGTCTTTCCGCTCGGCCAGGCCGAGATTGAATAAGTGGGCCCTGAGGGCCACATGGCCCGTGAGCAGGCCAATGGAGATATTGAGTTTCTTTCTGCTCATAGTTAGGAGTTCATCCGTCCTTTTAGAAAGGGGTCGGTTCAGCAATAACTTGGCTTGACGACAGCCCTGAACCTGGCCCCACGAAACCAGATGTTCCCGTTTCAGAGACTCTTTGATGAGTCTTTTACCTATGGTAAAGGGGACGCCGAGGACTTGTCTAGCCGGGACTTCGAGGGTGCCTAGCTTTGCCAGGCCGTCCGCCACTTCATTGCCATGAATTCCTTGATGACCGGGAACCCAGGCTAAGGTGATCCTATTGGATTCGCCTAGTCTGTTGAGCGCTAGCATGCAGTCCCAAACCACCGAGGACTCAGTAGTGGTCTTGGCTAGAGCGTTAATGACTGCCCTACTATCGGAGCAGATGAGTATATTTCTATTGGTGGCTTTAACTAAGGTTAAGGTGTTTGCGCACTCAAGGATTGCTAGAACCTCAGCTTGGAAAACCGTGGCCAGCTCCCCTAGGGAGTAAGATTTCCTGTGGTTAGTCCTTGAGCCGTAGACTCCAGCTCCAAATCGTCCTTCCGCCCCGAGCCATCCGTGTACCAGATGTCCCAGTTTGGCCGGCAGATTCGTTCTGATTTACTCCAATCTTCCCTAGAAGGTATCTGGGTTTTGAAGAACTTAGAGACCTGGGATTTCCTAGGTATTCTATCCTGCAGCAGAGAGAATGGGTGTTCATGGAGGAACGATAGCCTGGCATGACCAAGATGCCGTCCTCTCCACTCACCCTGACACTTTAGTCTGTAGGTAGAAAGTTTGGCTGTGCTGATGATAAAGCGGTCCAGGGGTGGAAGACAGAGTGCAATCTCAAGCGCCTCTGTAGGGGTGGTTTTCATGGCCCTCATCGCCGCCCTGAGGTAACAACCCTGTAGGCTTCTGAGTAGGTTCCTGGCCCCCACTTTCTCCACCCTGGGCCACCAGACCACCGCAGCATATGTGAGACGGGGCAGTAGAATGGCTTTGTAGATCCAGAGGGCAATATTAGGTTTAATGCCCCACGTTTTACCTACAGCCCTTCTACATGCCCACATGGAGGTGTAAAATTTCTTACGTTTGACTTCAAGATGAAATTTCCAGCTTAGTTTGGGATCAAGATGTATCCCCAGGTACTTCACCGAAGAAGTGTATGGTAGTTCTTTGCCCCAGAGCCTCAAAGGCCCTATAGGTTCGGGCTTGTATTTTCTGGTAAAAATCATGGCCTCGGTCTTAGACGGATTAACCGTGAGACCTTTGGTTTGACACCAGCTTTGAATAATCTTAAGTGCTTTATCCATGAGCTCCTTAAGAGTTGAGAGAAAGCTGCCTCACACGATTGCAGCCACGTCATCCGCATAGCCACAAACGAGAAGGCCCGCTTCTTGTAATTTGACCAGAAGTTCGTCTACCACCAGGCACCACAAGAGCGGAGAGAGAACGCCGCCCTGCGGGCAACCTCTGGCCGGGAGACCACTCAAAGTTTTATCTCCATAGTCAACAGTCAGAACTCTGTCCGATAGCATGCTTTGCGTCCAGTTGATCAGAGTTTCGGGGATGTGATGCCTGTGCATGGCCTCTTTGATCGCTGTATATGAGGTGGTATCAAATGCCCCCTCAATATCCAGAAATAATCCTAGGGCATACCCTCCAGTCGCCAGCTGTGTCTCAATCTTGCTTACAAGGTGATGAAGGGCAGTATCCGTGGATCTGCCCGCCCTATAGGCGTATTGAGAAAGTGCCAGCGGTCGGGTAGTAAGGGGATATGTCCTAATATGGCTATCTATCAGCCTCTCCAGTGTCTTCAAAACAAAGGAGGTAAGGTTAATGGGTCTGAAGTCTTTGGCCAAGATATGGCCGTTTCTGCCTGGTTTAGGTATAAAAGTGACTCTGGTGCCACTCCAGACAAGGAGCACGTGTCTAAGGGCTATGCTAGCCCTAAGCACTTTAACTAGGGGGCCTATCAAAAGGCTTAAACCCTCTTGTAAACAGGCGGGATAAATCCCATCTGGTCCAGGTGATTTATAGGGCTTGAAGGTTTTAAAAGCCCATTCAACACCTTTGGGATGGACTATCTTCGCCGCTAGTGACCAATCCCTGGGTTTAAAAACTTCCCTGGGTCTCACACGGGCGGTAGGAAGATTGTCAACCGTTCGAAAACCTGGGAAATGAGTCTCCATAAGGTGCTCAATGGATTCAGTGAGGTTGACTGTGTAACCTGTGTCGGAACGCTTGAGACATCCCAATTGGGTGCGATTGTCAGAGCTGAGTATTCTGTTTAACCTGGAGGCCTTTGGAGCGCTCTCGATGCTTGCGCAGAACTCTCTCCAGCTGCTGCATTTACTTCTGACTATTTCCTTGCTATACCTGCGTTGGGCGTTCCTAAAGGCTTCCCAGTGCGAAGACAAGCAAGAGTTTCTTGCCCTGTTAAAGAGTCTCCTGGTCTCGGATCTGAGCTTTGACAGCTCTTTGTTCCACCAGGGGACTTTGGTCTGGGACCGCATAAGTTTCAGGGGGCAGTTTGCCTCAAAGGCATCCGAGATAGCGTTGCTTAAGCAAGCCGCGGCAGTTTCCAGGTTATCCCTGGTATGAAATCTGTTCGGAACGGTAGTTAGTCTATTCTTCAAGTCTAGCCTGAAGCCGTCCCAATTCGTTTTCCTAGGATTTCGCCTCCGCAAGATCGTAGGTTGCTGGCGAAGGGTGAGGCGTATCTGCCTGTGATCGGATCCTGAAGGTTCGTCTAAGACCCTCCAGTCTCTTACCAGTTCAGACACGCCCTTGGTATAAATAGTAATATCGATTACCTCCTGTCTTCTAGCGTCCATGAAGGTAGGTTCCGTACCTCTGTTTAGGATGATAAGTCCCTTGTCCAGGATGAAGTCATGTAGGCTCTCCCCTCTCGGGTTGATGTTTGAGCTCCCCCAACCAATATGGTGGGAATTAGCATCACAGCCCAGGAGGAGTTCGAGTCCTGCTTCCTCAGCATGGGCAACCAGGTTCTTGACATTGTCTTGAGGTGGAGGATCGCAGGAATCATAGGGCATGTATGCCGACCCTATGAGTAAGTCCATTGTCTTCCCCTCCTCCAGGTTGATGCTCGTGGACGACAGTTAAGCCAAAGCTCCTGGATAATGGCAAGGTGTGTGTGCATCGCAGCAGTGCTTCTGGCAAGGATAGCCGAGGCGCCTTCACTGTGATGCAAGTTAATTTGGGTGATGGGTACCGTGGAGACCGTCATATTTAGGCAGTCTCCCCTGGTATTCCCTCCACAGATTCAGGCTTCCTGCCGCACTCCTTTTCAAGCAGCCTAACGGTTGCCCGTCCAAGACTGCAGCTGGGCCTGAAATTGCAGGACTTCATATTACATATGTTCTGTGCTTCTTCTTCTCTCGTATTAGATATATCTACTTCATCCGGTGCCAATGTTGACGAAGATGGCCCGGCAGAGGAAATATCGCCACGTTGACGAAGAGGTTGCATATAACACATATGATTCCGCGGGTGTTGTGAACGGCATAATTTGCATTAACAAACGCCGCATTCGTGTTTTGAATTCGATTTAACGACACGACCGCAATTATCACAAAATCGCACGACGCTACAAACATTTGCGCGAGTTCTACCGTCGTACGATTTCTCGCTGCGATGACGCTCGAAACACCCTGCACCGTAAAATAACCGATTAGAGATGGGCGATTATAATCGATTGTAACAGTAATCGATTATTTTTTTGTTAGAATCGATTATTTTTATCCGATTGTTTTGGACATCGATTAATCGATTAATCGATTTTTATTTTTCGCCCATCGGCCGCGGCGACGTCTGGCTGGCGTCGTAATACGTAACCTAATATATCACCAGAAATACATTGGTCACATTGAATATTGAATTATTTTGCCATGTTGGCAATATCTTTAATCAACGATTAAGTTAAAGTTAATCAGAGTTTGGTTGAAGTGGCCCTGAGCACGTGAAATTTTATCATAAATGAAATGATTGCAATTATCATAAATATCAATGTGTAGCACTCGAAACTCGAAAGGTAAGGATCTCACAAATATAATAATTAAGAATTTCCTTGTACATACAAATAAATGACGGCATATGAACTCAAGCAAATTCTAACCTCTCACTAGACATTTTTACTGATTACGACGTCTGCAAGGGTTCGGAATTTGAGATGGATTCTATAGCGTCCTCAAGTTCATTTAATGCAAACACCGAACAAGCCGAAGTTACATATCCATTTTATTCGGTTCTTGACCTTGATGTCGGAAAATCTCGGTATGTTAATCGAGTTATTAAATTATAACTTATAATCGATCTATTTTTCGATTTAAAATGAGATTTATTTATATGATACATTCTACAAAAGTAATTGTGTTATTGACATTCCAGTCCTGAATTGGGCAATATTTTTATTTACGTATTTCTTATTGGATCCTTACAGGAAATCTACGAAAGATACAGGCAAAGCTACAAAAAGCGAAGTATGGCAGAACTATACAAAGATAGATTGTACATCGGCACGGTGTAATATTTGTCTGAAAATGATCAAGCACAAAGGCAACACAACCAATATGATGCAACACCTAAGGCACTCTCATTCGATGCATGTACCATGTGCAAATCCTTTGAAACGTGCTAAGTGTACAGAGGGAAATTACTTTTTAGAAGATGTTGACGATCCACCACCAAAAATCCAACGTCTGCCAAAAGTACAAACGCAGACGAAATCAGAGAAATCGGAAAAAATCGACAAAGCGTTCCAGAGAATGAGCTTATTTGAAAGTAAGGTTATTTATACATATGATCAAATACATTTATAATTGTGCGCTCCATGTTCTTTAAGAAGATTGCAACCTCTTTAAATGTTCGACAATGTATATACTCTGCCTTTTTTTTATACATTGTATTTAGATTGCATTTATCTATTTTCTACTTATTTTTACTTATAATAATTATATGTTGTAGGTGGAGGTTCATCTGCTACCAAGATAACTAACGCGATTCTTTTCATGATCGCCGCGGACAACTGTCCTCTATCGACCGTGGAAAACAAAGGATTCAGAGTGCTCATGAAGACAACAGCCTCGCTCTATAAAGTTCCTAATCGAAAATCCATCACAAAAGAAATAGAGTTAAAATATCACGGGATGAAAAACGCGTTTCGGAAAAATCTTGCCGCCGGCATTACTCACACGTTAACATGCGACGTATGGACAGATACAAGTAATCAAAGTTATCTTGGAATCACCGATCATTACTTGACAACAGAGCTCGAGATAAAGAACGGTTGTTTGGGCGTATTACCACTGAGCGAGCGTCACACCGCGGATTATATATCGCGAAATTTACGGGATTGGCTCCAATCGTTTGGTATAGAAACATCCGATGTTACAGCGATAGTTACCGATTGCGGTGCGAACATTAAAAAGGCAGTGATCGACACATTTGGTGCTTCGAAGCACATACCGTGTTTCGCGCATGTCCTATCCCACGTGGTACCGAGCATCATAAAAACTCTACCGGAAGTCGAGAATATGTTTACTCGCGTACGTAACATAGTGACGATAACGAAAAGGAGCGTCGTTGCGGCCGATGAATTGAAGCGGCTCTAAATTTGTAACGGGAAGACAGAGGGCACGGCTTTGAAGTTAAAGAAAGATGTACCTACGCGTTGGAACTCGTTATTTTATATGATCGAAAGGTTCCTTGAACTCCGCGAATATATTTATCCGATTCTTATGAAATGCCCGACTGCCCCAGAAATGTTAACGCGGGAGCAAATCTAAGTTCTTGAAGATTGCGTACTAGTTTTACGGCCGATTGAAAATGTTATTGCCGAAATTAGCGGCGAAACGTATCCAACAGGCAGTATGGCTATCCCAATAATTCGATGCATGGAGAATGCGTTGAACCGCTGCATACCCGTGACGAAAATTGGAGAAAATATGAAAATGAAAATCATAGCTAAAATTCAGGAAAAGTTTGAGGGAATTGAGATGTGCAAATTATTGGCATTGTCGACAATTCTTGATCCGCGTTTCAAAAAAATCCATTTTCGATCTGCAATGACGGCAGTAATGGCTATTGCGGATATAAATAAAGCGATGAAATTGGCTAACTCTGCTTCCGAGATAAGCGTTGCGCCGACTTCGAAATCTTCGGAAAGCTCTACTGGACAAAGCATATGGGAGTTTCACGACAATTTGATTGCCAACAATATGCAGTCAAACAGCGATCCTTCAGAACTTCACCTTGAATTGCGTCAGTATCTTAACCAGCCCGTTATTCCGAGACAAGCAAATCCAATTGAATATTGGCAGTGTAAAAAACGCGTTTCCGACATTGTATGTTTTAGCCGTTAAGCACTTAAATATCGTCGCCACCTCAGTACCATCGGAGCGTTTGTTTTCGAAGGCTGGGGCACTGAAAACAGAACGGCGCAACAGACTCGGGTAAGCGACTGAATATGCTGCTATTCCTAGGATCATTACCCGAAAAAGATTGAGGGTTTACATAATTATGATACACAAAATAAGTTGTTTAGACTTAAAATTGGAATTTGGGTTCCTCAACTTTTTAAGTCTAAGCAACCTCTTTTGCCTACCATAAGATGGAAATTGCCTATAAACTTGAATGGAAATAAATGATTGTATTTCCATTTTCCATTTGATCTGTCTTCTAATTCTTTTCCATATTTTCCTTTTATTTATTTTGAGACGCTGAGGTACAGTATGCTTTACTCAATTATATGTGTTTGTTTATTTAAATTTGTGTTTGTTTATTAAACATGTTTTGATTTATATTACCGTACCAGTACTGTCCCCTTTTACGACTATGGATAAGCCGAGGAAAAAAAATAACACGTCATCGGTATAAATACTTCAGTTAGCCAAATAAAATGATGAATTTTTTTAAATAATAAAATGCATTACATAAAATGTGAATTATTACAATTATTACATTACAATAAGTGTGAATATGCTTAAAGTAAATAGATTAATCAATTGAAAACAATAAAAATCCTTTACGTGCCATTTTTTGAATAATCAGTTGAAAAAATCGATTATACACGATTATTTTTTTTAATAATCGATTTCTTGATATCGATTATTTTCATAATCGATTATTATATAATCGATTTTTTTTAACATCGCCCATCTCTATAACCGACTGCACGCGTCGCATTTTGTTTCGGCGTAAGTGGAATCACACGGCGGTACGGCTAAACATCGCGGGCATTTATTCAAACCGGTGACTATTAGGCCTATCATTTCGAAAGCCTACATTACACGCTACACAATAATCGCGAGTACGAGCGGCGGTTTTTAAATTTAAAATAGGGTTATAATGACGTGAATCCTCGTAATACATGATATTTAATCGCCGTGAGGATTCGCGTCCGAGAGAAGCGAGTATTTCGGTTCCGTCATACAACGGTTTTTCACCGTGACCGAAAGTATTGAAATTATATACAACAATTGCGATATTGTCGGCGGTAAAATAACGTTGGAAACGTTCGATTTCGCGAATCCCGCAACTCTCTTCCGGTATTACGACACCGGCATTCCTCATTAGCTGTAACGCCCATTCCCGTTGTAACGTGGAGTGCAGATATCTTACCGCGTTCTATTTCTCATATAGCTCACCCGTACGGATATTACCGCGCTCGCAATAAGTTTGAGCTACTACGAGAGCGCGAGGGAAGCACAGGTTATCCGAATTATTAATTTCAACTACCGAGCGTTTTGCGACCTCCCCACGTGTTAACACGACTCGACCGCGACCTGAAGGCAATGCGACATTAAACCCGTACGTTAAAATGTTCAGCGATATCGAAATCACTAGCGCTCTGGGCTAACGAGCTCACGAGTTGCCAAATATCTTCATGACTCAAGTCACACGCCGGACGAAAAGATATACCCGCAGGACCATGCGTTAAATTCGGCGAATCAAACGATAATCCTACGTAATCACCTAGCTCGCATGAATTTAATGCATACGCATGAATTTCGCGAAACGCGTTTTCTAACGTGTGATATATATCAGCGCCTTCAGTTAACGGTTGTATCGCAAAACTCGCTTCTCTACCGATTATCCGGAATCTTCTAAATTGTCGCGCATTTTCCGATATTAAATTTACAAAATTAAAATTATTATTTCCGACCTGTTGCCGAAGTTGTTGTTGTTGCTGCTACTGGTGGTACTGATTTTCCTGCTCCTCCTCTACATCCTCTTCACTCTCCTCAGTCTCGAATGAAATATTTTCCGAGCGGGGTATTTCAGCTACCTCCCCCTCAGTCTCCTCCTCCCCCTCCTCCTCCTTCATTTCTTCTTCCTCTTCGTTGCGGGAGAGCACTGAATTTTGTTTGCCGCCAACACCGCCCCCGTATTGCGCTGTTAAAAATAAAAAACTGTATAAATTATAAAATACTTTATATTTATTATTTTTATTATTTTAATACTTTTATACTCGAATGTATTCCGTACTATGAATGTTATAATACAACGAAATAACTCACCTTTTTAGTAATATTCGTTGTTTTTTATTCCGCTACTAATATTCAGGGGAATAGCTAACTCCAAAGCAACGAATAGCTAAAGAAAAATTAAAAATTTGTTGGATTAAATTCGAGCATAAAAGTATAGCGAGAAATAAATTAATAATCTTCTAAAATAAGTAAGTTACCTTCTCTGGAGGAAGCGTATACATTTTTCTCTTCTTCATTATCCCTCTCTTCTTCCTCCCTCCCTGTCTTTTCTTCTTCTTCCACCTCTTTCACTTCTTCCTCTTCCTGCATTTCTTCTTCTTCCCCACTCTTTTCTAGCTCTTCTTCATTAACCTCTATCCTGTCTTGCGCTCCCCCATCTCTCGTAGAAATTCTAATAATATTTTAAGATGCGAATATTTAATATTATAGAAACAAAATTTAAAAAGTTTTAAAAATACTTTTTTATTCAGATTTTTCGTTTTAGTCTATATTTTACATTATCGTCTTACCTAGCGAGAACACTTCGTTATCGGGGCTGCTGACTGCGTGATATGTGATGTCGACAGCGACATCGTCAATGTTTTCCTCGTCATCATCAAGAACGACAACGGGAATCGTCGGATTTTCTTCGAGTAATCGCGGTCTTCCTGAAATATAGAATATTTTTATCAGTATTGATTATTATTTTTATTACTACCGAAAATCTATTTGAGAAAAATTAGCACGTGTTTTTATTACGTGCAAACTTACATGAAGGACCTGCTTCGGGTTCTTTCTCAGCGCGGCGTCTTCGTGAAGATTGCACCGTCGCTGTTCTCGCGGGATTATTGTTTCCTGCGATTAATTAATAATTAAATATTTAACTTTATAATCGCGATTTCGTATTTTTTCATCGAAAGTAAAAATAATTAAAATAAGTAAAATAATTACCCGTTGACTGGATCCTACTACAGTTCTGGAGTAGGTAGGTTGCATGCCCTACATCTTCCTCTTCTTCATATTTCTCGTCTTCTCTCAAAGCTCTGAGCGCGCTAATTATTTCGGCAGCGAGATTTAACAATTTCGCGTCATCGCCGAAATGTCCCAATTCATATAAAATTGCATCACTGTATCGGAACAGGCACACGCGAAACTTGAAAACACATAATTATTTTCACTCGTTTCCGTTAATCTCGAAATGTAGCTCACGGAATTTATCTTTGGAGATAAATTCGCTGCCAACTTTATACATGTTTGGATTAGGTTAATATAGCACACATCTTGCTATATAACTGCGTATATTTAGGGTAAAAAGAGATTACACAAAAGAGAGTATAAAGGTGAAAGCACATAAAATTGCATAGGCGCATAACCATAAGCATAAGGAAATTGATTGGTCCACAAATATATGCATAAGAAAATGAACCAATCAATTTTCTTATGCTTATGGTTATGTGCTCCTGCAATTTTATGTGCTTCCACCTTAAGACGCACGTGTAGATGCTCTAAAGGGTCGTCTACAATGGCCGTAGCATAAGGTTGTAAGGCCGCAGTCGTAAGAAATTGACCAATCACAGTTGATTATTCTCCTGAACTTCAACTGGGATTGGTCAATTTTTTACGACTACGGCCTTACAACCTTATGCTACGGCCATTGTAGACGACCCTTAAGGGTGCGTCCCGATGGAGAAAGAAATAGCGGAACGGAATAGTAACGGAAAAGTAATTTTATGATGGCTAACCAATCAGAATGATTCCGTTCCGCCTTTACGTGGCCGGGTTCCCCATGGCAAACATTTTGAACGGAATGAAAACGGAAATTATGTACTACATAATGTCATCATGTATTAATATAATATAATGAATATTTACCATGTCGCGTTAATAATAAAAATAATTAAAAAATCACTAATGATAATATTAATGTTAATTATATAATATAATGTTAATTATTGATAACATAATGTTAATTTTTCTCGCTTATAACTTCTTTGGGGGGTAAGAGGGGTATTATAAGAATCTCGAATTGAGATTATAAATTTTACTTGGTTTAACCAAGATAAATCCGTGCCCTGTGCACAAATATCAGTTTCACAGAAAAATAATTTTTCTGTGAAACTGTCGCACGATCACCCGCGTTTGGCTCTTGTCGCATTTGATATCTTAATATTTGTATATTTACAATTAGAGCCTGTCTATCTTCTTAATTATAATGTTAATTATTTTATTACACGTGATTTCAGTAAATTGCTTCACCGAGTTATAGGTTATCACAGACATGATATATCTATGTAATACATGATGATATTATGTAGTACATAATTTCCGTTTTCATTCCGTTCCGTAAAATGTTTGCCATGGGAAACCCGGTCACGTAAAGGCGGAACGGAATCATTCTGATTGGTTAGCCATGATATAGTTACTTTACCGTTAAGCCCCTTGCACAAAGCTAGACAGCAGGCAATAAGAACAGAAATAGTATCTATTCTCTGCTCCTATTGGCGAATATTTTCTGTTCCGCGTATTTATTGGTGAATAGTTTCTATTCCTTATTTCTATTGCCTGTTGCCTAGCATTGTGCAAGGGGCTTTACTATTCCGTTCCGCTATTTCTTTCTCCATCGGGAAGCACCCTAAAGGTGAAAGCACATAAAATTGCATAGGCGCATAACCATAAGCATAAGGAAATTGATTGGTCGACAAATATATGCATAAGAAAATGAACCAATCAATTTTCTTATGCTTATGGTTATGCGCTCCTACAATTTTATGTGCTTCCACCTTTAAGGCGTCCCGATCGTCTGGGGTGGCTTGGGAGGACATAGTCCTCTCTTGTCGGCTCGGATGGGCGGGGCGCTGAACTAAGTGGTCTCATTGCACTTCCTCATTCTCCTCCCGGTGGGGACGAGGTTCGCCTCGCGCCCCGGCGGGTGGAGAATGGGAAGAGGGGATTCCACTCCCTTTGGGCGTCTTGGCCTAATGCGGATAGGGGAAGGAAATCACTGAGTAAAAAACCCGATACAGTGGAGCCGTTACGGGTGGAGGAACACCCAATCCATTCTTTCTCCTACCCTCTCACATTTACCTTTCCTCATTTCCTTACCCTATTTTCCTGTATATTTCCCCCTCTTCTTTCTTCGGGGTGGCACCCTGCTGTCAACAGCCTAGAGGAGACAACCTCGATAAAAAACAAAAAAAAACTGGATGGACATGCCAAGAAAAAAGAAGAGACATGTACCGGCCCAGGGGACTTTGGACTCCCAGGGCACGGCGGGTGTGGGGGGGTGTTGTCCCGGCCCCTCCCCCGTCGTCAGGAGACGGGCCACCCCCGGCGTTCCGGGCGGGCGCTGGGGGTGAAGGGGCTACCACCCCGAAAGAGGAGGATAGCGAAGTGGCCCTGGTGCGGCTTCGCGAAGTGGTGGAGGTCGGCTTGGACTGGGGGGGCATATTTCGGACGAGCAGTCCGGAATGTCCCCCCCTACAATGCCGACGAGGAAGAGGTGACCGTCGTTATGCCGCTTGGCGAAGTTTTGGGCCTCGTCAGGTGGCTTGACGGCGTGAAGGAAATGGGGGAGCTGGTCGGAGGGTGTCCCTCGGGGGGGGATAGATTGCCCCCCCCCCCGATTGAGCAGAGGAGTATTGCGGTGGGGACGGGCCCTGTTCCGAGGATGGTGGACCGGAGCACGTCTCCGCTGCGAATTGGGGTGATGGGGGGTGGGGACGGGTCCCCCTCCTCCCAAGTGCGATGCGTGCGTCGGCCCCGAGCCTTGTCGGGTTAGAGGCCGGGGCACGCAGACGCCGAGGGAGAAGAAGGGAGAGACGGAGGACTCTCCTACAGCGGCGGAAGGGGGAGCAGTCCAGCTGTAGATGGAAATGCTGCCCCCCCCGGAGTGTCGGCGGTGGGGAAGCACGACTGAGGGGACCCCTGGGACTACGGTCAGGGGGTCTGGACCGGCCTCCTCTACGCCGACGCGGTGAGGGTCCCGAGTATCCGGGAACTGGGAATAAAGATCCTGGCCCCGGAGTTCGGGGTGATTAGGATAGGGAGAGATGGTGACGGGAACCTCGTGGTAGAGGTCCCCGGCATCACCAGTTGTCGTCCTCCGGGGGGGGCGTCCCCGCCCAACACACGGTGAAAACGAGGAAGGGGCGGGCGTGGTACTGCGCCGGTCGCCCCTCGACGGTTCTGCCGAGGGAGTGGCCGGCCTGGTGCTACGCCTGCCTGGAAGCGGGGCACATAGCACGACGGTGCCCCGCAAAGGGAGAGGGAGTCCGGGTGCGCTGCTACAGATGCGGCGCACCCACCCACAAGATGGCGGGATGTCGTGCCGGGAGTCCGAGGTGTCTGCTCTGTGCGGACTTCGGGCTCCCGGCGGCGCATGTCCTGGGGGCAGAGGGGTGTAAACCCCCGCCCCCGGGCCAGGAGAGGAGAAGATGCGGGGGCCCCCACTGAGCCCAGGCGCGGGCCGGGAGCTCCCCCCGTCCAAGATAGGTGGGAGAAGGGACCGGGTCCGAAGGCCTCCGGATCCCTTCCTGAGGGTTGGGAACCCGGGGGGCGAGGGCCCGGTCCCGGTAAGGTCGATTCTCCCTTTGGGTTGCCGGTTATGGTGACCTGGAGGGAGGTCGGCCGCGGGGGAAATGCGAGGGCACCTGCTATATAGCCGGGGCCTTAGCCCGACCCCCACAGGGGGATCGCCGAGGGGGTGACTGATAGCCCAAGGGCGGAGGTCCCCTTCCCCGACGATCCCTCCGGGAAGGGAGGGATAACGGCGGATGACCTTAAATCATCCACCCGAACCTCAAGGTGGGTCCTCGGGTTGACGGCCGAATCCATGCCCCTACGGGGGATGGAGGGAGCCCCAACCCGGGGGCCAAAGGGGGGCCGGGGCTCAAGTCGGGAGAACTCGAGCCCCGACCCCGCCCCCCCAGAACACCAAGGGAAGGGCGCGAGTGGGCGGTGTGGCCCTGTCCACTTGCAACCGCGAATGCGAAGCGGGAGGGCCTCTGAGCTGAGCGGGATCCGTTAGCGCACGGTGCGATAGCGCACCAACCCGATAGCACACGAAAAATTGAACACAATTCCCGATAGCCCACGTCCCTTTAGCATACATCCCGATAGCACACGAAGTAAATCGCGCACAATCCCGATAGCACACCAATGAGAAAGTACACGCACAGACTACACCCCCGCCCCTCGCCCCGCCCACCCCGTTGCAAACCCATGTGGAACCTTGTGTGCTATCGGGATGTGTGCTAAAGGGACGTGGGCTATCGGGAATTGTGTTCAATTTTTCGTGTGCTATCGGGTTGGTGCGCTATCGCACCGTACGCTAACGGGACCCTCCCCTCTGAGCTCTCCCCGGGATGGAGATCGGGCGGCGACGGACGCGTAACACAGCGCGACGTCGCCTCCCGATCCTAAAGCGAGAGGGAAAAATGGAGACAGGGGTGCCGATGTAATGCACCTGCGAGTTCCGGGCCCCTGTCTTCCCCCTCTTCGCCGGGATGGCCACCCCAGGTGTTTTAGTCGGTATACTCCGTTAAATAGGAGGAGTCCGAAATAACCCTCGCTCCCTCCCCGGGGAGTGAGGGTATCCATAATGGATTTCACCCGGGTAAAAAAAAAATAATAAAAGAAGAAAGGCAATATTATTATCAAATTGTTTTTCCGTCTTTTCATTTCCTATTGTTTTCCCTAACGCAAGTTTCGGTGTCCGTGCAGTTATTAAAGTAAACCATTTAGAACAAACTTCAATAAATGCTGCTGTAGTATTAAATTCCTGTATATCTTTCTCTACAGCAAAAAAACATAAGGCACTACTAACATCTCGGTTCAATATATTTTTCGCTTTATTTACTTTCATTCTAATAAATGTACTGCAGGTAATATCTTTTTTTGTAATTTTAGGTATTAATTTAAATTGTAGATTTTCTTGAATATCGATTAATTCATTTAAATGTTCACATTTAGCAACAGGATAATATAAATTGTGTCTCAAGAAATTTTTGAGGCAATTCAATAATTTTGTTATTTAATAAAGTAGCTTTAAGGTTACAAAAATCAGAATCTATTCCATTATTATAAGTTGAAGGTAATACTGTCATATTTTTCGTTTTTATTTCGTGTCCAAAAATAATGGATATTGCATTATTTTTCAATTTTTTCTTTCCACTCGTTTTTTCTACTCGTGGTTTTTCTCACATTTCAGGTGAAAAATGTATCTGTGATTATTAATGACATTAATACAAAATTTTAAATTATTATTTTACTATTATTATTTTATTTTTTATTTTTTTATATTATTTTTTTATATTATTTTTTTATATTATTTTATTTTCATACTATTTTAATGTTTTTATTACAACATATTATACATTATATATATATATATATATATATATATATATATATACAGGGTGAGCCATTTTAATTAACGCACGCAATTATTTCGGAAACAAAGCATTTTAGAGAAAAATGTTTCAGACAAAAGTTTTATGGTTTCGAGGGAGCCATAAGATGGTATCATTGGTTTGACACTGAAGAGTCATTTGAAGGTCACGTGAAGGTCACTTCAATTTTTTTAAATGGAACACCCTATATATTTTTGCACACTCTTGTAGCTTATCTCGAGAGCTTTCCAAAACACTATAATTAAGTACCTTTTCGTTAAGTACTTTTTGAGTTATGAGGCTTGAAATAATTTCTTAATTTTACATAAACCGTAAAATATCTTGTAAAATATTCATTTTTCGATTATCTTACCTTAATACTTTTACGTACAAAATAATGAGAGGAATCAATTGGTGTAAAGAAAACACATAGTTGTTTTTAAGAAAAAATATGGAATTGTTAATTGCAAATTACATATTTTTTCTTCAAAACAACTATGTGTTTTCTTTAGACCAATTGATTCCTCTCATTATTTTGTACGTAAAAGTATTAAGGTAAGATAATCGAAAAATGAATATTTTACAAGATATTTTACGGTTTATGTAAAATTAAGAAATTATTTCAAGCCTCATAACTCAAAAAGTACTTAACGAAAAGGTACTTAATTATAGTGTTTTGGAAAGCTCTCGAGATAAGCTACAAGAGTGTGCAAAAATATATAGGGTGTTCCATTTAAAAAAATTGAAGTGACCTTCACGTGACCTTCAAATGATTCTTCAGTGTCAAACCAATGATACCATCTTATGGCCCCCTCGAAACCATAAAACTTTTGTCTGAAACATTTTTCTCTGAAATGCTTTGTTTCCGAAATAATTGCGTGCGTTAATTAAAATGGCTCACCCTGTATATATATATATATATATATATATATACATATATATATATATATATAGAGAGAGAGAGAGAGAGAGAGAGAGAGAGGGAGGCCATGATGGAATGGGCTAGGTGACAGGCGTGGAAGAGAGTAACGGGAAAAAGAAGGAATAGGAGGTGATTGGGAGAAGAGATGGGAGTTAGGAATACAGGAGGAGGTGGAGGATTACCAGAGGGGTGTGAGGACATGGAGGCAGAAATGGAGAGAGAGCGGATAGAGAGTATTTTGGAAGAGAAAAGTTGGAGTAAAAGTGCTGAGTTGGGAAGAATGAAGGAAGGAGGGAGAGGCGGGAAGAGGAGGAGTAGTGGAGCGACGGAGATGGGGAGTGGAGATGGCGCTAGAGGCCGAAGAAGGAACGAGTGAAACGGCGGAGATGGAGAGTGGAGATGGCGCCAGAGGCTGGAGGAAGGAAGCGAGTGGTAGATAGATCGATGCGTAGATCGATTAAGGAGATACGGAGAGTACGGGGTTTACAGTGAGGAAGCAGATCGATGGACAGAAAGATGGAAAGTGGAGGGATGGTGGAAGAGATCAGGGAGCTGAGGAAGGTTATGGTGGAGATGGTGTTGGAATTAAGGAGGTGGGACCGCCATCTTGGTACCGTTTGCGACTAGACGTGTTTCTGTGTGCCTCCTAAAGATTTGATCAAACAGCCCATTTCTGGGCTATTCTAAGTGCTAAATTTTACAAGTTTTTGCTTCTTTCATTGTGTGCCTCCTCCGGAATATTAAATTTTTGGCGGCCCTATACGAAAAGGACAAACATTAGGCCAAACTTTGCGTCGAACCTAACTACGCCTTTGTTCTCGGCCTCGGTCAACATCCGCCATCTTCCTTCGAAATCTTTCCTCGTCTCCTTTTCCCCCCCGGAGGGAAGGATTCGCCTATTTTGCCGAGCAACACGGGAAAACAATATCATCCGTGAGTACTATTTTTTTTTTACCGAACATAATGGATATAGATGACTCTCACATGACCGCTGCCCTTGAATCACTGATTTTGGAAGCCGGTTCCACGCTCAGTCCTCGCTCTAAGGTCTTGGGCAAACGACCCAACGATTCAGAACCTTCATCGACTTCCACCAATAGCTCGCGCCCGATCTCTGAAAATAGCACATTCTCTCACCATGACTCGACCTCTGGATCAATCACAACTCTCACGGAAATTATTCTCAATAACCGATACTCAGAAAACAACGCCGGACCATTCGATGTCCACGTTCAGCGCCTGCCTGGCGAAAACTCAAAATCACAACTTCACCCCACATTCGTGGGAAGAGTTGTGTGTGAATTAAACATCGAAGATATCCTAGAAATCAAGAAGACAGGATTTTCTAAAGTATCCGTTTTTTTCAAATCCAGAGATGCCGCTAACGCCTTAGTAGATGATAAAAGACTTGCTGTCAAAGGCTTAGAAGCCTTTATTCCCCTTTTTCGCACCTCTAGGAAAGGCATTATTAGAGACGTTCCACTGGATCTTACCGACCAGTTAATCTTGCACAATACCACAAGTCCTATCAGAGTCGTGACAGCCAATAGACTAAACCGTAGAATCAACACAATCTATCATACGGATTCTCAAGCAGATACATCTGCACCGGCTACTTACTCTCCTTCTTACTCTGTTTCACTCACCTTTGAAGGACAGAAAATTCCTAAATACGTGTACATGTTTCATGTCAGATACCCTGTATCATATATAGCGAGAGTCTCACGCTGTAATAACTATTTTAGATTTGGCCACATAAAAGCCAACTGTAAAAGTCAACCACGTTGCTTACACTGCGGAGAAAAAGACCACGTCTTCTCAGAAGAACATTGTCAACAGATACAAGAGTCACCAAGGTGTGCAAATTGTCGGGGCGACCATCGAGCCGACTCACCTTTCTGCCCAGAACTTGCAATCCAAAGGGAAATAAGGAAATACGCGGCTCTTAGAAATATTTCCTTGTTGGATGCTAGAGAGATCTTTAAAGGTAACAAAACTCCTCCGCCTTTCTCCTCGTCCTCTGAAGAGTTCCCTCCACTATCCTCTTCCCATTCCACAGCTAATTCCCCGCACGCAAACCTACACTCGTTTCAACCTATCTCTTACCCCATCTCACCTCCTCTTTCCTATGCTCAAGTATCTAAAAATTTCTCCTCTAACCGCAAACCCAAATCCTTTTCCTCTCCTGTTCTCACTCGTGACATTAAAACAAAATCTGCCTCTCTTCCTCAACTTACTCGCCTCGACAAAAATCCTAATCCTCATCTTCCCGCCTCCTTTCAAAAGCCCTCCGGCTTCAACGTCTCATTTTCCACACCCTCCTCTCTCTATTCGTCACCTCCTACCAACCTTATCACTACTTCCAATCCTCCCCTAAATCCCACAACCTTCCAAGATGCACTTAACCTCATCACCTCTCTCATTATTGAGCTCTCGCCTTTACTCACCTCCCTCAATATATCCGAGCTCATCCCTGCCATTACTCAATTTTTTCGCAATCTCCCTGTTAATCCAACCAACATTTCTCCGGCCTCGACCAAAAATGACTAATAATTCTACGCATAATAATATCACTCTATTCCAATGGAACTGTCACGGCATACTTAATAAAAGGGACTCCCTTGCTCAAATCGGAAATCAATTTGACATCCTTGCCATATCTGAAACTTGGCTCTCTCCGGACAAAATCTTCCTCTTGAATAATTACCACATTCTGTGGAAGGACGGACCTTCTAACAAATCCGGCGGTGTCCTGCTGGCGATTAAAAACTCCATCTCTTTCACTAAGCTTGATCTTATTTTCTCCTTAGATGGAGTCCTTGAGGCGGTAGGAGCGAAAATTTCTTCCTCACAGCATGATATCCACATTTTCTCCATTTATAGGCATCCATCCAGTTCTCTTCTCTCCATATGGGAAGAACTCTTCAACTCAATTCCTGCCTCTGGTCAGATTATCATTACAGGCGATTTTAACGCACATCATACTTCCTGGGGTTGCAACCGATCTGATTCCATAGGTATCTCACTTTTTAACTCCTCTCAAGATTTTTCTCTTTTTCCCATCAACGATGGCTCCCCTACATTTATCTCCTACTTTACTCGCTCTTCTTCTATCATCGATTTGACTTTTGTCTCTCCCGATTTAGCTCCTTACTGCTCTTGGAATTCCTATGACGACTCTCTTGGTAGTGATCACATTCCATCCATTGTTACAATCATTTATCCTATTCAAACCCGCTCTTTTTTCTCTAACAAGCTCCACACTTCCAAGATCAACCGAAAACTTCTTTTCACCTCCTTTTCACTCTCCTTTCCCTCCCTCTCTGCCTGGCTTGACTCTGATATCCCTCCAATAGAAAAATACTTCATCTTTTGCAACTTTCTTACAGATACAGTCACGTCTCTTCTCTCAGAACAAAAAGTCGCCATCAATAACTCTCCCTACAAAGATCGTAGGAGGGAAAAACCGGATAACAGAGCCCAATCTCCCTCTTTCACCCATCCTCCTGCCCCTTGGTGGAATGAGCAATGCTCTGAAGCCGTCGAATCTAGAAAACTATCCCTCCGCACATTTCGTAGGAATCCTTCGCGACTCAATTACCTCAATCCGAAAAAGCAAGAAGCTATTACAAGAAAGACCCTTCGTCATGCCAAACGTATGAGATGGAGATCCTTTTGCGAATCCATTACCTCTTCCACCAGTATTTCAGCGCTATGGCGCGTCATCAAAAGATTTAAAAATAGATTCCTTAACACTCCCGGCCCCTTCCCCTCCTCCAATTCTGGCATACCGACAGATATCCAAGAACTAATTAATTCCATCTCCCCCTCCTCATGTCTCCATAAACTTCCGCCTTCCTACTTTGATTTGAATCGTCCTCACTCTTGCCACATCTTTGACAACCCATTTCGACTTGAAGAACTGTTCCATGTTATCTCTTCCTTTAAAATAAAAAATCATCGCCTGATTTAGATCAAATAGGCTACACTATTCTCTCCAACCTCCCTAAGGAATATTACCCCCTCCTCCTTTCAATCTTAAACGATCTCTTCTTCTCGGGGGACTTCCCAGAGACATGGAGTCACTCGTTAGTATATTTCATTCCCAAAGCTGCTTCAAGAAAATTCCGTCCCATCTCTCTCACCTCTTGTTGTCTCAAGACCCTCGAAAAGCTCATCCTTCTTAGATTAGATTGGTGGATCGAGCGCTACGAAAAACTTCCATCTTCACAATTCGGCTTCAGTAAATTTCGCTCGTGCCAAGATAATCTTTCTATTCTTACCACCGAAATTCACACCAGCTTCACTCAAGGTACTTCCACTGCATGTCTCTTCCTAGATCTCTCCAATGCCTTTGATGATGTCATTCCCTCCATCCTAATCTCTGATCTCGTAGAAATGGGCCTACCACCTATCTTATGTCGCTTTATTTACTCGCTCATACACGCTCGTAAACTTCAATTTGTAGTCAACGGCAAACTTATTGACGAATACTACACTTATAAAGGAGTTCCACAAGGCTCCATCCTTAGCCCCATTCTCTTCAATATTTATGTCTCGAGGTTGAACAGATTCATCGGCAAAGATTGCGAACTAGTTCAATTCGCTGATGATATTGCCATCTTTGTCAGTTCCCATAATATTGGAAAAGCTCTCTCAGAGCTAGAAACGTCAGCTAATAAAGCTCTAAAACACCTTTCCACTAAAGGCCTCACAGTCTCACCTTCTAAATCCTCCTTAATCATTTTTACCAAGAAACGCATCAACCCTTTCGCCTTTTCTATTAAACTGAAAAATTCTGTTATCCACTCAACCGACTCACATAAATTTCTTGGTATCTCTCTCGATTTCCGCCTCTCTAGCAATAATCACATCCATGCCCTTTCCATACGATGTTCTAAGCTTCTTAACATCCTTAACATGCTGAGAGGAACTTGGTGGGGAGGAGCACCCTCCTCCCTTTTAAACATCTATAAAGCACTAATAAGAGGTTCCATGGAATACGGCTGTCTCACCTTTCCTTTTAACAATCACTCTTCCATGAAACATCTCGAAAACATTCAATTTCGAGCCCTGCGCGCGTGTCTAGGCTTCCGCAGGACTATCCCAACGAACGTTATTCTCGCGGAGGCCGGAGAGGGCCCCTTAAGATTCCGATTTGAACTCCTTTCTTCCAAATATATTCTAAAAATCTTTGCCCTTGATACCCATCCACTCATAGATAAATTATTCGCACTGCTATGGTACTCACGCAAAACCCGGAAGATAAACCCCTCTGAAAAATTCCTTCTCTTCAGATCCTTCAGCTCTCTTCTTCGCATAAAGCCTTACATTTCTAAATTTGACTACCCCGCAGTATATTCGATTGATTACTGTGCACTCACCTCTCTCCTCTCTATTATCATCACCTCCTCGGCTGAAATAGAAAAAATCAAGAATATTCCCATTCCTCAATCCGCTTTCTTCGAAATTTACAATCAATTAATTTCTTCCTGTACCTCCTTTTATACTGATGCCTCCAAAAACGACTCCGACGACCATGTAGGATTTGCCATATACTCCCCCTCTCCTCACCTACAACTTTTATTTAAAACTCATTCTTACTCTTCCATTTTTACCGCGGAAGCTCTTGCCATCCTTTATACCCTCGAACACATATTATCCAACCCGATCACAAAATCCGTCATTTTCACCGACTCCAAAAGCGTTACCGAAGCTCTTCTTTCTATTAACCTGGCTCACTCATACAACTATGTTATCTACGCCATTAAACAAAAGCTACAAGAAATCAAATTAGTTGGTTATGAAAATACCATCGTTTGGATTCCGGCACATACAGGCATACTCGGAAATGAAACAGCCGACTACCTAGCAAAAAGAGCCATTCATGCAGGTCAATTATCTGAGAGACAACTCCCTCACTCTGACTTTTACTCCATTCCTCGAAGAAAATACATCGAAAGCTCTAGGAGACTACTCAAGACACAAGGTAGACACAAAGGATCCAAATACTTTAATTCTTTTGAAGAAATTACGCTAAAACCCTGGTTCCATAAGCTCAAACTTAACAGAAAAAGCATAAGAAAGCATAACCACCTGCTGCAGAATTAGAAGTGGCCACTATGCCCTCAACTACAGCTTACACCGCTGCAACTTGGTTTCAGACCCCTCTTGTTCATGCGGATGTCCTACGCAAGACGCAGACCACATCTTCTGGAACTGTCCTCTGTACAACGCACAAAGGATTCCATTACTATTGCAGCTATCCAGATTCGAAGAATTAACACGACCTTACAAGATTCAAAATATTCTAAACAAGCCCTTCCCTGGGGTTATTCACATACTGCTCTCTTTCCACAAATCTTGCAATCTTCGCCTCTGACCGGAACACCCCCCTTGTTTATCTTTCCCTATTCCTTACGTCTCCCACCTACTTAAACCAGTTGTTGGCTCGAATATACTGATCGCTTTCCAGATCACAAGTAGCCATATAATATCAAAGGAAGAAGAAGAAGAAGTATTAAGGAGGTTGGTAAGAGGGATGGAGAGGAGAGAGGGGGTCAGTCGAGAGAGCGTGGGAGTTGAGGTTAGGACGGAGAGGGAAGGTGCAGAAGAGGAGAGTAGGGTGGAAGGTGAGAGAAGTGAAGAGGAAGAGAGAAGAGAAGGAAAGGAAGGTAGGAAGGTGGAGGAGACAACGATAAGGAAAGGGAAAGCAGCAGAGGTGAGGAAGGAGATGAGAGAGAGATCGGTGGAAGGAAGGAGAGTCGGAGATGGAGAGAGGAGAGGCAAGCAGAGTGGGGGGGAGGATGACAGAAGAGGAGTAGAAGAGGAGGAAAAAAAGGAGAAGGCGCAGGATGGGGAGGGGAAGGAAAGGAAGCGAGGGAAGAGGAAGTGGATGGAGACGGCAGGCCGGAAGATGGAGGGCTGGAGGGAAGAGAGGGAAAGGGAGAGTGGAGGAGAAGGGAGCGGGGAAGATGGAGAAAGGGAGGAAGATTGGTGGAAGATGGTGGAAGAGGAACAGGAAGAAAGAAGGAAGAAGAGGAAGGCAGGGGAGGGAGGAGGAGAGGAGAAAGGAGAAGATTTAGGAGAGGAGGGCAGGAGGATGACAGGAGAGGACGCATGGAGGAAGTTTGAAGAGAGGAGGGAGAGAGTGAGGAGGGAGAGAGAGAGAAGGGAGATAGAGAGGAAGGAAAGGGAGATAGGGGAGGAGGTAGAGAAGAGGAGAGAGAGAAGGAGGAATGTAGTGTGGAGAGGTGTAGAGGGGGGCAGTGCGGAGGAAAGGAAGAGGTTGATGGAGGGATTGTGAGGGAGGAACTAGGGAGAAAGGTGGAGATTGATGAGGTACAGGAGAGGAAGCGGAGCGCGGGAACGGTGCTAATTGTAAGGATGGGGAAGGTGAAAGACAGGGTAGAGATATTGTCGAGAGGTTGGGAAATAAGGAGGAATTGGGGGGTGGGCGTGGATGAGTATTTGATGATGGAGGAAAGAAGGGTGAGGTGGAAATTGGTGGAAAGGGCCAAGATGGAGAGGGCGAAGGGGAAGGTAGTGGTGACGACGAATAGGAGGGTATGGATAGATGGAAAGGCATGGGGATGGGACTTGGAAAGAAATAGGTGGTACGAGGAAACAGAGGAGACGGAGGAGGAAAGTGATGAGTAGTGGAAAAGGGAGAGAGGAGATAGAGGGTGAAGAAGGTAGGGAATGGAGAATAGGAGAGGGAAGGGTAGGAGGTGGAAGAGGGGGGGGACGAGTAGGAACAGGGGGGAGAGAATAGGGATAGAGGAGAAAAGGTAGAAAAAGGTAGGAGAGGGAGTTTAAGGGAAATGGAGGAAGTGGAGGGAGTGGAGAGGAGGAGGAGTTGATAACCGCTGTGCTCCGGTTTTTAATTTTTATTTGGTTTTGCAGTTACTTTCGGTACAGGATGGAGAAGGGAAAGGAGTGGATTAGAGAGGAGGAAATGGAGACGAGAAAGAAAGAGAGACAGGACAGAGAAAGCAAAGCACAGGAGAAAGGGAGAGGAGGAAGAGGAAGGTGGAAAGCGATGTAATCACGAAAGGAAAACTGGGAGTGGGAGGAGAAGGGTCAGGAGAGCGGAAAGGGGGGTGAGGGGATGGAGAGCAAGGAAGGGGAGGGTACGTAGGGAGGGTGTGGGGAACCAGAATGTAGCGGTCGCACAAGGGCCAGGTCGGGGGGGATGTAAGATCTGCCTTGGATTTGTGAAAGGTTCGGGTACGCTCCTTTTAAAAAAGCGCCTTGTAACCCTAAGGGGAACCAATAAACTATACAGGGTGACCCATTTTAACTTAGGCAGCCAAATAACTCGAAAAATAACCAAGATAGAGAAAAATGTTTTAGACAAAAGTTGTATGGTTTCGAGGGGGCCATAAGATGGTATCATTGGTTTGACCTTGAAGAGTCATTTGAAGGTCACGTGAAGGTCACTTCAATTTTTTTAAATGGAACATCCTATATATTTTTGTACATTCTTGTAGCTCATCTCGAGAGCTTTCCAAAACACTATAATTAAGTACATTTTCGTTAAGTACTTTTTGAGTTATGAGGCTTGAAATAATTTCTTAATTTTACATAAACCGTAAAATATCTTGTAAAATATTCATTTTTCGATTACCTTACCTTAATAGTTTTATGTACAAAATAATGAGAGGAATCAATTGGTGTAAAGAAAACACATAGTTGTTTCGAAGAAAAAATATGTAATTTGCAATTAACAATTCCATATTTTTTCTTAAAAACAACTATGTGTTTTCTTTACACCAATTGATTCCTCTCATTATTTTGTACATAAAAGTATTAAGGTAATATAATCGAAAAATGAATATTTTACAAGATATTTTACGGTTTATGTAAAATTAAGAAATTATTTCAAGCATCATAACTCAAAAAGTACTTAACGGAAAGGTACTTAATTATAGTGTTTTGGAAAGCTCTCGAAATAAGCTACAAGAATGTACAAAAATATATAGGGTATTCCATTTAAAAAAATTGAAGTGACCTTCACGTGACCTTCAAATGACTCTTCAAGGTCAAACCAATGATACCATCTTATGGCCCCCTCGAAACCATACAACTTTTGTCTAAAACATTTTTCTCTATCTTGCTTATTTTTCGAGTTATTTGGCTGCCTAAGTTAAAATGGGTCACCCTGTATATAAAAATATGGAATTGTTAATTGCAAATTACATATTTTTTCTTAAAAACAACTATGTTTTTTCTTTACACCAATTGATTACTCTCATTATTTTGTATATAAAATTATTAAGGTAAGATAATCGAAAAATGAACATTTTACTAGATATTTTATAGTTTATATAAAATTAAGAAATTATTTCAAGCCTCATAACTCGAAAAGTACTCAATGAAGAAATATTTTATTAGTGTTTTGGAAAGCTCTCGAGATAAGCTACAATAATAAGTAATAAAAAATAGGGGGTCCCATTTAAAAAATTCTAGGTGACCTTGCTCTGACCTTGGCGACGCCACCCAAGGTTAAACTCATAGCGCAAGTAAATAGATCTTTTGAAATCCTACAACTTTGATTGGAAACATTTTTTTCAGAAACGTTTCGTTTTCGAGATATTTGACCGTTTCCAGACTTTTCTAACACCCTGTATATATACTGGGTGTTAAAAAAGTCTGGACACGGTCGAATATCTCGATAACGAAGAGTTTTACTAGAAAGTGTTTCAGACAAAAGTTGTATGGCTTCGAGGGGGACATAAGATGGTGTCATTAGTTTGACCTTAAAGAGTCACCTGAAGGTTACGTGAAGGTCACCTCCAACTTTTTAAATGGGACACCCTATATACTTTTGCATTTTCTTGTAGCTCATCTCAAGAGCTTTCCAAAACACTATAATTAAGTTAAGTACTTTCCGAGTTATGAGGCTTGAAATCATTTCTTAATTTTACATAAACCGTAAAATATCTTGTAAAATATTCATTTTTCGATTATCTTACCTTGATACTTTTATGTAAAAAATAATGAGAGGAATCAATTGGTGTAAAGAAAACACATAATTGTTTCGATAAAAAAATATAATTAGTAATTGCAAATTACATTTTTTCTTTCGAAACAATTATGTGTTTTCTTTACACCAATTGATTTCTCTCATTATTTTGTACATAAAAGTATTAAGGTAAGATAATCGAAAAATGAATATTTTACAAGATATTTTACGGTTTATGTAAAATTAAGAAATGATTTCAAGCCTCATAACTCGGAAAGTACTTAATGAAAACTAACTTAATTATAGTGTTTTAGAAAGCCCTCGAGATAAGCTACAAGAATATGCAATAAAAAATTAGGATATCCATTTACAGAATTCTAGGTGACCTTTACGTGACCTTGACAACACTCTTTAAGGTCATACTGATATCGCCATGTAATGCGTCACTTGAAATCTTACAACTTTTGTCTGAAATATTTTTGTCTGCCGCGCTCAGTTTTTGAGATATTCGGCTGATACGGGTGGTCTGCGACACCCTGTATACAGGGTGTATCGTAACATGTGGGACCCACTTCCGGGATGAATAGGGGCACACCAACAATGAAAAAAGTTCATATTAACATGTGTCCTATTTGATCTTGTTACAAAGTTATAGGACGTTTAATATTTAAATAACCGGCAAATCAGGGTATTTCGCAATATGTAATATCTTTCATATGTAGGCAAGCCTGTTGTATATCCTGATCTTGGGGATGTCACACGAACGACCGTACGTTCGAGTTTACAGATTTCCACGGAAATGGATAGGTCGTGGAGGACCTACTGCCTGGCCTGCTTGTTCCCCAGATTTAAATCCATTAGATTTTTATCTATGGGGCCACTTGAAGGCAATTGTGTATTCTGCACCCATTGCCAATGTTGAAGTTTTACGTGCACGTATACAAGAAGCTTGCCAACCCACACAGAAAATAATATCTATTAGATATCTATTAGATATTCTCAATGGGCATTAGGGATATCCACGAATATATAGGAAACATTTATTAGACGTGCTTTAGATATCCAGATGTCCGAGATCTCATAAATATCCATAGGATATCTACATAAATATCCATTAGATATTCATACAATATTTAGTGAATATTTCTGTAGATATCTATTGCATGTATACTGGATATTCATCAGATTTCTGCGTGGATATTTATTCAATGTTCCATAAATATCTACAGGATATGTAAATCAATATCCTGTAAATATCTATATAATATTCAGTGGATATTTATTATATATAGATACATTTATTACGTATATATTGATATTTATTTTTGAATGGATATTGATTTAATGTTCTGTATATAGATACCATATATAACGGAATTTAAAAGAAATTAACCGTCTGCGGTTAATTATATGGAGCTCTGGAGCTCCTCGCAAAAGCTAGAGGACATGCGGCTATAATAGTTTGCGCTCTTTGACCGATAAGCCGTGACTCGTGGGACCTGTGCTGCGGCCTTATATACTGTCTTAGATGGATCCCACTTTCGGGTTAGGCGTTTTCCTTTTCACCTAGCGGCGAAGCGTGAAGCTCGTGGAAGTATATGAATATCCATTGGATATCTTTGGTAGATTTTCAGTAGATATGGATATGTGGATTTTATATGGATGTCCAATGGATATCCTTGATAGATTTTCAGTGGACATTGATATGTAGACATTATATGGATGTCTAATGGATATCCTTGGTAGATGTTCAGTGGACATGGATATGTGGACAATATATGGATGTCTAATGGATATCCTTGGTAGATGTTCAGTGGACATGGATATGTGGACAATATATGGATGTCTAATGGATATCTTTGGTAGATTTTCAGTAGATATGGGTATGTGGATTTTATATGGATGTCCAGTGGATATCTTCCATAGATTTTCAGTAGATATGGATATAGGGATTTTATATGGATATTCAATGGATATCATCATTGGTTATTCAGGAGATATAAACATTTTAGACATCTTTTAGATATCTATTGGTTATCCATAGTGGATATGGATATTAAATGGATATGTAGATATCCAGTAGATATCCATTAGATATTTTCTTCTGTGTGGGAACAGATCCGACATACACCTGGAATATTTGAAAGAGTGCGACAGTCTTTGATATGGCGACTGCATGCTTGCATTCAGAGCGGGGGTAGCCATTTCGAGCACCTTATATGAATGTAACCGGTTGCCGGTTATTTAAATATTAAACGTCCTGTAACTTTGTAACAAGATCAAATAGGACACATGTTAATATGAACTTTTTTCATTGTTGGTGTGTCCCCTATCCATCCCTGAAGTGGGTCCCACATGTTTTATTTTTTTTTTTTTTTAACGAGAGAGGGGATAAATGCTTCTTACGCACCCCCCGGTCCCCGTAGACCGGTGGAGTGTGGGGTTCGGCCTATTTAACGGCCCCTACCCACTAAAAAACCCCTCTCTTTACGCACCTCCTGGATGGTATTGACTCCCGGGCGGTACCCGCTTACGCATTACCCGCCCGGAAGCCGTTGCCGTATGGCCGGTTAAGGCCCCTGTCCGTTTCGGGTATCTCTCTGTACGTAGTATCCCTCGACGTGTTCATATGTGAGTATTTCTGTGTATCTGTGTGTGTGTGTGTCTGTGTATGTACGTGTGTATGTTTGTTAGCGTGTGTGTGTATATGTATGTGAGTTGTAAACATGTTTTGGGATATTACGGTCAGGTATTATCTGTCTACTTTCTGGTTAATTAATTGATTTCCTATTACGATACACCCTGTATATATATATATATATATATATATATATATACATATAGAAGAATCAATATATATACATATAGAAGAATCAATTGGTGTAAAGAAAACACATAGTTATTTTTAAGAAAAAAAATGTAATTGTTAATTGCAAATTACATTTTTTTTTTCGAAACAATTGTGTGTTTTCTTTACACCAATTGATTCCTCTCATTATTTTGTACATAAAAGTATTAAGGTAAGATAATCGAAAAATGAATATTTTACAAGATATTTTACAGTTTATGTAAAATTAAGAAATTATTTCAAGCCTCATAACTCGGAAAGTACTTAATGAAAACTAACTTATTAATTATAGTGTTTTGGAAAGCTCTCGAGATGAGCTATAAGAATATGCAAAAGCATATAGGGTGTCCCATTTAAAAAGTTGGAGGTGACCTTCACGTGACCTGCAGGTGATTCTTCAAGGTCAAACTAATGGCACCGTCTCATGTCCCCCTTGAAACCATATAACTTTTGTCTGAAACGTTTTTTTCTACAATCAAAATTAAAAAAGTTATTCGGGGTGATCGATTAAAATGGGACATCCTGTATATATATACACATATATATATTTAACATATTATATTATTATATATATTATGGCCCGTATTCAGAACGCGCTTATAAAGATGTTAGTGCGTTGTTATCCAATAGAAGTATCTGTTTTACATAAAACAGATACTTCTATTGGATAACAACGCACTAACATCTTTATAAGCGCGTTCTGAATACGGGCCTATATATATAAGTATTATATTATTATATATTATATTATTACATATTATATATAATAATAAAATATGAGAAGAGAGAAGTAAATAAAAATGTAAAAAAAGAGTATTCAAAAATAATTCTAAGAGAAAAATTATGATCAAAATTTTTTTATATATATACAGGATGTACCATTTTAATCAATCCACGCGAAAAATATGTAATTGTTAATTGCAAATTTCTTTACACCAATTGATTTCTCTCATTATTTTGTACATAAAAGTATTAAGGTAAGATAATCGAAAAATGAATATTTTACTAGATATTTTATGGTTTATATGAAATTAAGAAATTATTTCAAGCCTCATAACTCGAAAAGTACTCAAGGAAAAAATACTTTATTATAGTGTTCTGAAAAGCTCTCGAGATGAGCTACAAGAATGTGCAATGAAAAATGGGAGTTATTGTTTAAGAATTTGAAGGTGACTTTCATGTGATCTTCAAACGACAGTCCAAGGTCAAATAATTGCCACTATCTTATATCCCCCTTGAAACTATATAACTTTTGTCTGGAACATTTTTTTGAAAAATTTCTCCTTTTCGAGATATTCGCATGGATTGATTAAAATAGTCCACTCTATATATTAATGTAATATTTTATTATATTTACCATGATTGTGTTAAATTCTGCATTTTTAGGAGTATTCCGGATTTAATAATTTTTTATTTCGTGTAATATACCCATAAACAAGTATTTGTGTTTTTTATTTTAAATGTAACAATTCCCTGGCGAAAATAAATATCGGAGCGTAAGTCGAATGTAAGGAAAGAGTAACCCGACAAAAACAGTACGTGAAATCCACGTTATTACCACGTAGATTAATATCGTTGAATCCACGTGGATATTCGAGTGGATAATCCGCTCAAAAACGGTACTAGAATCTACGTGGAATCTATGTGAAAATTTCATGAACTTTCGAGACATATTACTTTTTTCATTTTTGATAAGTGAATATCTTGGACATTTATAAAAGTATATAAATACACACTCGGCCATAAGAATAATTTTATTTTTATTTATATTTTATTTTTAATATACGCAATAAGCTATCTCCCATTTATCCGTTTAATTTCAAATAATCTGTTCCATATTCTGAATCCCAACAAGCGATCCAGATTATTAAACAAATTATTTTAAATTAAATCAGTTTATTAAATCAAACTGACTAAAGGACCGTCTACAATGAAAATAATATCGGTGGAGTGGACGGTGGAGTAAGGCGTAAGACTAGGAGTAATGCGAAATGGAAAAGAACCATTCGCTTACGCCTTACTCCACCGTCCACTCCACCAATATTACTTCCATCATAGACGGTCCTTAAAAGAAAAAATAAACTTCGGACCGTGTTAGTATCAGTTCTTTATATACACTTTATGACGAAAAGTTGAATACGAGTTAGCTAATTTGATGCAGCGCCGCATAGCGGCAAAGCGAGGAAACATATTCTATATACATATGTACTATTACATATTTAGAAACATACAGATATAATCTTTTTTTTAGCAAACTTTTTTATCTTGCTGAAAGATTTCAGAAATATTGCAAATACAATATTATATAAAATATAAATATTATAATATTATAATATAAATATTATAAATATTATAAAAAACATGATGCAGGTATATTTCTGAAATATTTCAGATACAAAATTACAATTGAAAAATTTTAATAAAATATCTTTTAACATTACAATATTACCGAGTCGTTGAATGATTAATCATAATTTCAATAGAAATATCCACATGAAATCTACATTGATATTTCGAGAATAAAGTACCTCGATGTAATAATGAAAAAAGAAAGTTGTATCCACGTAGATAATTCGTGGATAAATCTGCATCCACGTAAACCACGTAAAATACGTGGATTCGACGAGGATGTGACGTAACTGTTTTTGTCGGGAACAGAAGTGTAAACGAAGCTTCTAGGAGGCGTAAATTGAAACAACGAAACGTAAATGAAGCGTTAACACTTCGTTTACGTTTCGTTGTTTCAATTTACGCCTCCAGAAGCTTCGTTTACACTTCTGTTACTCTTTCCTTACATTCGACTTACGCTCCGATATTTATTTTCACCAGGGTTCAAAAGTTATCCATTTCTATTATACTACACATTCCAATATATGTCACAATACGCATGCGTAATTTTATTAGACAGGTAATGAGTGGGATGATGAGTGATGAGCCGATGAGTGAATTGTTGTCCTACGGATATGTATTTAAAAAAAGACACGTGCAAGATTTCGTCTTTTTCGACGGAAAATTGAAGATTTCGAACTTTCATAGCATCAATTTATAGCCATTTTATTTATTTCTTTATATCATCTGTGTTTATAGGAAAACTTGTATATATATCTCCACAAGAATAGATGTTCCTCGAGTAACGAAAAAAGGTGCGTTCGGAAATTTTACTCGTTAGGGTAAAGTAGCTTTAAATTGACCAATCGGGAGAATCTCTTTGATCTCTTTTTATTCTGATTGGCCGATAAACGCTGCTCTATCCCATGGGTAGGATTTCCGAACGCATCAAAACGGGCGTGCGTCTACGTCACGCGTCACATCCAGCTGTCCTGAATGTCGTGATCGACGCGAACAGGTGGACGGTAGATGCGAGGACGCGTCGTAATCAGGAGATCGGGACGCAGGACGATCCGCGGGAAGCTGTGATCTTTTGAAATGGCCATCGCGGGTTACTGTATCGGGACGTTTCTGGTGATACTCTCGTTGCTGATGAAGACAGGTAAAGTGGACGCACGATTGTATCGCGACAGGTACATCGTTATCGTCGCTTGGGCGGGGCGTATATAAACTCTTTCTAATTTTCGATTCTCTTTGTGTGTATCACGAACGGGGAACTTGAGCGAAATGTCAAAAAAAAACGAGCATGTCAAAGAGAGCCTTTATTTTCGTTTTACGTAAATATATAAGTATTTCGAAAAATAAAATTTATCATGATGATTTGCCGAATTAGAAATTTATCAATTTTGACAAGAGAATAATCATTCAAAAAGAAAGGGAGAGAGAGAGAAAATATAAAAATTGTTAATTATTGTATAGAAGAGAAAAATGTATTTGTTGTGATGCCAAAATGCAATATGTAGATATATTTGATTATTAAATCAGTGAAATCATAAATGGTAACAGCAATGTTAAATTATAATTAACAATAAATTATAAATTATACATATTCTCTAATAGGTACTTTATGATGTATATTATTAAATGGAGATAAGAAACAACTAAGGAAAGCAAATAGTAACAGTTCATATTTTATTTGCTGCTGATATCGATGGCTTTATTCAAATTCGCAGTCTATTTATCTTGACAATATAATTAGAAAAACTTTGTGCACTGTTCCAGTTATAAATAAATCTAATTTCCAACTTAAATGTTATTATAATAAAATCAACATCAATCATGCCAAGATGAGCTTCAATTAAATGGAGTAAACATGAAGATTTACCATTACAATTATGGAATTTATACAATTAATATTCATGTCCTTTATTCTCTATTCATTTAGCGCAACAAAATCACACAGGATTCGTTTCTTGCGCAACTTGATAAATAATATTCTTATTCAGGACATAGCATCGAGTGCTACCGGTGTACCAGTATCAACAACAGCAGGCCTTTTCAGTGCAATGAATTTCTAACGAGCGACGTGGATCTCCTGCCAGAATCGTGCAAAGATGTTTACGGGGCGCAATTTTGCGTTAAGCATGTAGGCCGTTTCGAGGGTAAACAGCACAGAAAAGATATTTTGCACAATCTTCTTGGCTTGGGAATCTAACAGCGGCAATGTAGGGAAAATTGATTAGAATACACAGATCATACACAGATCAACATCAAGCATGCTGGCGATTCTGTATTTAACTGTATTGAATTCTTTTCAGATCCTTTTACTGTTCTGGAACAATACTTATACATGTGCGAGATCTTGGAACGCATCTACAAATGAAGTAAATCGTTTATAAGCGATTTTTTTTAAATACATATAAGCTTATCATTTTATCTTATGAATATAAAATCCCTTCAAATTGCGTTCCAATGATCCAGCATATGTAGAAAACGCATTTACTAACTATTTTTCTATCATTAACAATCATCATTATAACAGATCATGTAGATCATCATTTGTATAGGGGATTATATATGTAAGAGGGAGAATTATTTTGCGACTATTATTTTATGATACATAATTGGAAAGCTCATGTATAACATCGCATAGTCATGTAATCGATTGGGAATTTAATCATTGCTTTCTTAATTAATGAAGCAATTACCTTGGATTGCTACCAATGCGCATCAGAGGATGAATGGAAATGCATGGACGATGGATTGGTTAAAAGTGCCTTGGTGCCGACAAATTGTAGTCATGTTTACGATGCGCGTTATTGCGTCAAATCAATCGGCCGTTTCGGAGGTTTTTATATCATGTTTCATCATTTATTGTCGTCAAGTGTGCATGAATGATCCTTCCTCCCAAGTAATGTCATTATTTTTCAATTATTTTTCGAAGCAGAGCGAAATTTTTCCGAATTTTAATCATCTTTTGATTTTTAATTCTAATTTATATGAAATTTATAAGATTAAAGTGCATTAAGTTTATATTTTAAAAAATAGATTCTCTCTCAAATGTTGATCTTTTTCCATAGTTTTTGTTTTAAAAAACTATCAATATATATTTTGTTAATGCATCTTGTTTTTTTTTTTTTCATTAGAAATAATTTAGTAAAAGTCTTTTTTTATTATTAAAAGAAATTGATGATTAATATTGTTTTGTTATTAAATTAATTATTGTACAAAATATATGTATGTAAGAGCAATGTATATAAGAGCATATATATATATATATATATATAATCTCTCCATTTCTCTGCATGTCATGACTATTACCTGCTTTGTAAATGCACATTAAATTCCATTCATTCATTCGTTTTCAGTAGTATCTTTCTTTACCACTTTATGTCTTTCTTTATAGCATTAAATTGCTTCACTTTAATGTATTCATATTAAAGAATAGAACTTTTGTTATTTAAATTAATAAGATATATAAATGAATAATCCCTAATATTGCTTCAAAATATAATAGCTTCTATCTAAAAAAAAATTTATCAAATTTCTATTAGAAAAGAAAAGATAATTATATATTAACACTTAACATACAGTACACATTGTATTGTAAAATTGTATTTGAAAATAGGTGGCATCGGTACAAAACGATTTTGTTCGGCTGTCGACATGGGAAACTACTGCGATTACGTGAAACAACCGGGTGACAAGTTGATGTATCGCACCTGCGTTTACACGTGTACCGGCGATGGATGCAATCCAGCAACATCTTCCATGCCGAGTGCAATACACACGTGGATCATACCTGTGGGTTTACTGATAGTCTGGAGAGTGCTGTTTCACAGGTAGAAGATTCCCAACATCTCCGAAAGCCTCGAAGGCTACTCGAAAGTCTGACAAATTTGTCATACATTGTAGTCGATGAATTTCCCGCTTAAGATTTAATTACCTAAATTTTATTTAACCGTGACTTGTTTATCCATATCTATGAAGCTACTTTAGATTGATTACTTTAGATAATTCTTATAGTACAAATACTGTGACAAATAATTTTCTCACATCCCACAATGTCAGATAAAATGTTTTATAAGTTTTTATTTACACTTTTTAATATATTTTTTATTACTTGATTAAAATTTTGAATCTCAATTTTTAAGCCAATAGTTATATATTGTACCAATATTTGTATATTTTAAATATTTAATATCTATATATTTAAGATATTAGACAATTAGGCTAGCAAAGTAATATGTATTGAAGTGAATTATATCCGTCCGTTTAACTATATCCGTCCTCTTATAAGTAAAAGATGTTAAAAGAGTATTGTATAATTAACAATATATATAATTTATCCGAGAGATATAATATGCTACATATATTAAATTTTAAAATAAAATATTTTTTCATATAATAATAATAAAATTTTCTACATACACTTTGATATGACTAAATGTTCTTGTTTATTTTATTATGAGGATCTTGTGCTTGCCATATATCATATGTACAACATTTTTTATATGTTTTTGTATATATAAATTTGTCAGACAGTATGCACTGACAATAAATTCATCCGTAATATGCAATAAAACTCTTTGGTATTTTTTTCTGTTTGGTATAAGATTATGTGGTGTGTGGTTGAATCTCAATAATATATATTTTCGATCGACATATAAATATTACATATAAATTCTGATACACGCGCGTATTATGCGCCACAATATTGCATTATAAGCAAATTTATAATTCGTAGCAAAATTCATAAATCTCTTGCAATGTATAATGTCTATCATGAACATGAATAGTTATCTTTTTCTTACAAATATATCATGAAAATTGCTTTGGATATAAATGTCGAAAATATATACCTATATAAACTTTGCAATACGCATTTTATATTGCCTGTAAAATGTATTACCTAATACAACACATGTAACTCTTTGCTTTTAACGATGAATGATAGGTGCATGTTTCAATGAAATGTATTATTGGTGTATTAAATCTACAGTTATAAGTAAATAACTAGTGAAGAAAGACTAGGGAATGCTACGTCACATGTTGCTGTATCAGCAAGTTCCAGGACTTTACTACGTTCATACTACGCGATTAACGAAATCTTACACTCACTTGATCACAAGCGATATGTGAAGTGTAGCATTCAGGTACTATATTTATCAATCCACAATAAAATTGCACACTGTATGAAAAATACATATATAAACGTATAAATCATTACATGATTTGATCGTTTTTAAGCAGAAATATAATTCTTTATAGTTTTTGCAACCACAAGATGACAATATCAATAATGCTAGAAATATTCTATTACATCTGCTATTGTACCGTTTTTTTCTCTAAGCAAGCTCGGCTAAAATTAAACTCATTGTAAATGCTGCCTTTCTTATAAATATACATACGCAATTTCTATCATGGCATTGATTGTACATGATTCAATGGTTTTATACAAACGTATGTTGCTTCACATTTAATATTAGGAATTTTAAAATAAAATTTTCGAAACTAGCAGAATTAAATATTATCGTTACTTAGGTTTGAAGATCTTATTGCCATCGACATTATGGCAGTCTAGATGGCAGTGAAAGATATATGCAATAGCAAAATGCTTAATATATTAATATGCTAGCCTACTTGTACATAATACAACACAGCAGAATTATAGAGCATTGATGCATAATGTGACATACATCTGTAATAAAATCGGCAACAAAATTAATTTTATTCCTTGCAAAGTTGAATTCAAATAAAAATAAAATTTTTTTTATAACACACATGATAGATGAACGTGATAGAGAAACGATTTTTCACGAATTCTCTATCTTTTAAAGATTGAGTAGTAATATATTAAAAATATTATATTAATTAAATAACCAATAAACATAAAATAAGAAAAAATAAACAACTGATTAACAGACTAGTACCAACATATTGTTCTCAGCAAAAATGCAATGTGTCGATAAAATTGAAATAATATATATGAATTATTCATTCGTCTAAAGATACTGTGCTTTCCTTAATTTTTTAATCATGTACAAATTTTTATGTGGATATACGTACATATATCCAACTTACGCATCCAGCTATGTGTGAACAGGTACAATTTTCACATAACAAATGCTTATGTTCTCTGATCCCTTGTGGTCAATATCAACGCGACAAGTTTTATCCTACATAAAAATTGTAGACTAACGAAAAAGTCAATCAAAATTATTCTGTGCGAATATATTTTTGTATGTATAAATATCATAGAATTAAAGTATCCCAAGCATGTTGGTAAAAATTTCTCAAAAGCTTAGGCTTTTTCTCTAAATTGTTAGCAATGCACATATATTTTATAGATTTTAAGTAACCGATCGCTAACCATAGTTTAGCAGTAAAGCTGTGCGAGAGTCTTATTTAAAGCCAGTGTCGAAGCGAACTTGCTGTAGCTGTTACTTGTAAGCTTTATTGGCGTTGTAATTTTCGTATTTGGTCCTCTAATTCCTTGACACGCAGTTGACTATTAGCGAGCTGCCGTCGTACTAGCCTTAATTCGTCGGTTTGTCGAGCAAATGCTAATCGAAGTTCCGCCTCATTGTTTGGAACATCCACAGTCTCCATAACTTTATTGTCATTAAGCGGAGACGATATAATATTCTTCTGCCAAAAAAGAAAGATTATCAAAGATATTATTATATAAGCTATAATATAATTATAGATCCATGGGGTATGTACGTATACTATATTCTCACCTGCATAGCAACATTTCCAAATTTTTGCTGTAGTTGCTGAAACTTTGTGCTTTGATTACTGGATGTCTTTTGACTTTTTTCCGACATGTCGTGTAATTCCACCGGTCTATAATCTGGTATGGTTTCCGTAGACAGAAACGCGAATTTCTTCTTGTTATTCAGATCGGTGGTCGGAGGTAATTGCGGTGGTTTATATATTCGTGGTTTATGCGTCGAGATGCTTCCACCTGATAAATTGCACGGTATTCATTAACATGATCGTTCGATAAAATTGTTACATACATATATGTATCTTATTTTAAATGATTTACACAAAATTATTATCGTTATATGCTCGAAACCATTAAATTTTTATCTGAGACATTTTTCGATTTCACTAATAATGAATATTCGTGCGTCATTTAAAATGAAATATATATACTGTATATATCGCATTAACAAAAAAAGAAAATAGGGAAAAAAGAGAGACACCTGTTTTAAGAGAGATTAAGATTGGCGGATTATTCATGCCGCTGATCCAGTCTCTAGCCGACAGTGCAGGACACGTTCCGATTGTGTCAGGATATAAATCTTCTTGGAATTGATCACTCTGAAATATAACACATCTTTTTTAATCGCTTTTTATAGAAAAAGAAATAATTCGAATTCTAATTACAGCATTATATTAGATCTAAAAACAACATAATTAGAAATAATTAGAAATGTAAACTTGCCTTTCGAGGTACTATCATCGAGATTGGCTCACACATTCCGCGAGTCGCGTGCAGCTTGTAGAATCTAAACACTTCACATATAGCGGTATTGATGCCCCTTTTTGGCATTACTCCTAATCCTCTCTGAGGATTCCCAGATATAAATTGACTAAGATAATGCATCCAAGGCGCTTCGTTAACTACTTCGTAATATCGAATATTACCATCACCCTGTAAAAGAATAACAATGCGATTTTAAATGTAATTCATATCTGCCACACATTTTATTTCATTCCTTACCTTTCCTGCTAAGAACACCATGTTGGTATCATTATCGTAAAACGGAAAGACCACTCCACTCGAGGAATCTATTGTTTCACATATCAATGGGACAGTTAGATCATGTTGACTCCATATTGCATACTGCCGATCCGAATGTCTGCTAAATCCAGTAGTCAGGAGACGTCCAGAACTACCGAGGAATACAACCTTACTCGCTTTTGTACCGGCATGACATACTCCTTCCTATTTGACAATTAATGTTATTTATATTAAAACTTTATTTTGCAATTTAAGAACATTTAATTTGTAAAAATAAATATTTTTTATATTATAACAATATTTTTTATAAGTTTTATTTTTTATATTATATACAGTGTTTCAAAAAAGATTCATATCTTTCACAAGTGTGTTTACTTACTGAAACGACGATACCGGACCTTGGTTCGAAAACGCGCAATTTCTTATCCTTGCATGTGGTTGCCAACAAACTGCCATCGCGATTCAAGGATATACTGTAGATTACATCGGGATGCCTGTCAATGACGCTCACTGCCTCGCATCTGTTTACATCCCACACGATAACAAGATGATCGAAACCGGCGCTGAAGAGTACGTTTTCTGCTACCGGATGCCATTCGATATAAGCGACGCGTCGTTTGTGTCCTTGCAACTCCACCAACCATTCAGTCAAGTTTCTCGACAATCCGCCATCGGGTATATGCCATAATTTTATCTAGATAAATATATAAATATGTGAACGCATTCAATATTTTGTATTTCTCTTATGTTACTTTCATGCTTATAGGAAAAATATCTTCAATCGGACATGCAAAACATTTCTTACAGTGCAATCATCGGAACAGGATGCAATGATATTGTCATTGAATGGATTCCACTTGATGTCCAAAACGGGACCGGTATGTCCAGTTACTCGACTGGCATTGAAGTCGAGTCGTCCGGTCTGTAACGTTAAAATAATAAAATATTACTGTTATAACAATATTAATAAATATGCGATGAAATTTACTAATTTATTAATTAATCATAAATAATGTTTAATATATATGCTACCTTTAGTTAAGCTTCTTTTTTACTTTCAATATTGACGCTTAAGATGATTTCATCCGATTATTTGTATCTCTTGATACATACATTATGCGATAAAGGCTTCTTTTTTGCAAGTAGGACAAGAATCAATAAATCGATAAGGCACAGAGATAACTCACACGATCCAACGATAATACCAGGAACGCTCCACCACCTGCAACCTCCGTCACAACGGCCAGAAACTTTGGATTTACGGCACAGAATTGCGAATCGTGGGCGTTCTTCGTGATCTTGATATTGTCGTAGCATTTCTCCCTCTTGGCCGGTACACCGTAAACGTGTCGAAATTTGCTGCTTCGAACGCCGCGAAACCACGACTGCAAATATGTAAGCCCATTTTTAGCTTTTTTTTTTTACGTTCATTTCTTAAATTTAATAATGCTTCACGCAAATAAATTGTCGAGACAACGTCGTGTATAAATTTGTCACTGCAAATTTATGAATTTAAAAATAATTATAAATAATAAATAAATAAATAAGTAAATAAATAAATATATACAGGGTGTCCCAGACTTAACGAATCAGCCGTTAATAGCAGATTCCTGAGATCATTTGGAGACGAAAATTCTAATACCAAAATGTTGAGGAAGACTTCATAAAAATGTTCAAACTACTGACTATTATCGCATCGAAGACACAATCGCGCTCACTGCAGAATCCTATTTTTTATCTTATATTGATCTCTCACGATATCGATATTATCGCGCTGTACGCGGGCTCTTTGATGCGCTATGTCCCTGAGCACAGGAGAACGTAACGCGCCAATTGGTAACACAGGTCTACAAGGTTTTGTTGTTGGGCAGCTGGGGGTCATTTCCGAAGTAATTTTCTGCGTAGAATCCGAATCCGAGGTCAGAATTGGCCCATCACGTCAGGATTTTGAGATATTTGAGGTTATATACTCGAAAAATGGCTTTTTGGGCTACTTTTGAGGTTATGTACGGTTAGGACGCACAAAATTTTTTAGCTCTTTTCTTCTAATTACATCATTTAGTACTACTCTTTCCCTTCAAAATGAGCTGTCGAATAGTCAACCTGTAAACTTTGAACTATAAACCCGAAAACCTGGACTGAAAACTGTATATATGGGTTTTTGGGGTCGCTGATTACGAATCTATACTAACTATAGTTGTGGATTTAGTTATATAATAGGTTTGGGGTCGATCTGAGATCAGATTCGTAATCAGCGACCCCAAAAACCCATATATACAGTTTTCAGTCCAGGTTTTCGGGTTTATAGTTCAAAGTTTACAGGTTTAATGTGAATGCTCATGAGGTTGTTGGGCTATAACGGCGCAGGGTTTGGAATTCATCATGTCATCTTAAAATGGCCGTAACTTTGCAAGAAAAAATCGTAGATGACCATTCGACAGCTCATTTTGAAGGGAAAGAGTAGTACTAAATGATGCAATTAGAAGAAAAGAGCTAAAAAATTTTGTGCGTCCTGCACATAACCCCAAAAAGCCATTTTTTTATATAACCTCAAATATCTCAAAATCCTGACGTGATGGGCCAATTCTGACCTCGGATTCGGATTCTACGCAGAAAATTACTTCGGAAATGACCCCCAGCTGGCCAACAACAATCATGACCCCATTTTTTGTAGACCTGTGTAATCTTTAATCTTTTGTAGCGCCGAAACTACATCTTCCTCAACATTTTGGTATTAAGATTTTCGTTTCCAAATGATCTCAGGAATCTACCATTAACGGCTGATTCGTTCTGGGACACCCTGTATATATATAATATAGATGTAATCAAATAAAAATTAACATATATATAATTTAATTAATTTAATTTTTATATGCGATTATATCTTTTCGCCGCAATAACTCACATTGCGCTGTATTTCTAGAATATGAGCGCGTTGCAGAATATAATATGCGCATACGATGATTTCGAAATGTTAGAGAAAAAAAACATACTTTGTACGTCATCTTCGATAAAACTCTCTCTTGTTCAGAAACCGTAAAGTAGAAAGTTACCGGTATCGTAAACGGAAATACCGATATCATGTTATCAACTGACAACTAGAATTGACGATACACAGCGAGATGATAAAAATGGTCGGAGAAGAAAAGATGTAACATTACATTTTATGTAACGTTCCCGTTGCAATGCTCGTATTGTCGTGTATAATCCCATGATGATCAATTCTGAGCGAATTGTGTTATATGATAATTAAAAGTTAAAAACAAGATACATACTCGTTGAGTACATTCTCGTATTTTTTTCCTCCTATTTTAATTTTAGACAAAAATCTTATTTTTCTTCTCTTTTAATTGTTTTCGCTTTTTAATTGCCTCCTTGCATATGAAGAAACAGTAGCAAAGTCGCATGTGAATGTGAAATTTCTCGAAATCGCAAGTCGACGTATTTTTACCAGCGCGTGCAGCGTAGTGCGGTGAGATAGATCAAATTATGCGACTTTTTCTCATGGAAAAAAAGAATTAAATTGCGAAAAATGTAGGAATTTGCTCCAAAATAGAAGGGAACAGGATCTACCAAATGTATTGATTCGAATCGTATCTTTGATTAATTTAGAGTTGAAGATTAAAAGTCTGCTTGATTTAATTAAGTGAAGAATCTGAAGCTGGTTCTTGAAAAGCCGATCAATCACTTTGAAATTGAAAACCTGTTCTTTGATATTCTTGTAATTAACTGCAAATTAACCAAAGAAATGATAAAAGATATGATTCGAGATATCCTGTACACTAACAATAAGTATGCAAAATATTATAATAGGAGCTCAATAATCGTGGTACATTATGTAATGTGTTGTTTGTCAATTTCTTACTGCGCAGAAACCTAACGAAGACGTATGATACTTTATACCCTCTTGCTTATTCCACCTGAATCGTTTACCGCAAAAGACTTACGTGGAATTTTCACACATAAAAAAGTGATGTATTGATTTTAACAAAAAAATTTGTATATAAGTAGAAATAAGAAATTAAATTTATTTGCTATGCATAATCTTGATCAATAATATACAGCAATAATTGGATGCAAACCAAATTAGAAATATAAAATAATAAAATTATTCACAATTTAAAAAAAATGCACAGCAAATTTATTAAATAATTTATTAACGATTATATTAATGTGTTCATTATGTTAAAAAATTGTACAAAAATTTATTGTATTTTTAATTTGCACATATTGCGTGATTTATTTTAATGTATCAAAAATGTTTCTCTTTCTTTTGGTCTTGTACTTTTTCTTTGTTTAAATTATTATATATTGCGTTTTATCGCATTATTTATTTTTGTGCAAAAGCCGTTACTCGTTATATGCGGCACTAATCTTCTTTAATCATTTTAATCATTATTTTAAAATTACATATAATAATAGTTCTAGTTACCACAATAATTTTCTCGTTACCACAATTTTATTCTAAAAAACATCTACTCGCAAATATAAAATATGTATACACGTCACGGTACATGCGTGCGTTTAAATAACAAGCTATTGAAGCAACTGCAACAGTTCACAACAGTAATGGTACAAAAGTAACCTGCTTATTCGTAATTAAAACCATTGGAATGCAAATATAATTGCAATGATTGCACGTATAATGCAAGATGTAATTGCTTACAATATCGTATATTTTTTTGACGATCCTAATTTTCACTATTACTGTGAATCTCTCTATAAAATATAAATTACGATATTGCATTTCCAAATAAAAATTACTAGTTACACGTGCATAATCATTGGGATTATCGTGCGTGATTCTTCAGGAATTTATCTTGCGCAACAAAAAAAAGGGAGGGAGAGCATTTTGATTTAGAAAAATTATAATAATACAAAAAGGTAAAAAATTGATATAAAAAATTATATTGACTGTAGAATAATATTGCAAACCAGAAATAGGGTGGGAGGAGCAATCTTAAGATTAAAGATAGAGATGTTTTCGGTTCCATGCCCATCTGTTAAAAACATCGTGTTTTCCACGTCACTACGCTTACAGCTGAAACGAATTAAACTCATAATTTGTAAGAAGAAAGATTCAGCGATTTATTTATTCTTTTTCCGATTCATTCCAGATTTCTGTGATATGTGCAAAAATCCTTCAAATGTATTGTGTACGTGTTGTAACTTCGAGATTCATCTTACAAATCACGAGCTTGATTCGTCCCGGGTCTAGGTGTCGTATTTTCCTCCAGTTTTACGAACTCGTACGAGGCTACTCACCTGCTTATTGTTGGTCATGTCTGACGTTAATCGGGTACTGAAGACAGCCGGTGCTCGACGAGTACACGTGCGCGGTGAGACGATCGTCGCCAGTGCACAACGGGGACACGGTAATCGACAAGCCGGGACCCATGCATGTGCAGGTGGTTGGAGAGGTAGATAGATAGATAGAGAGAGAGAGAGAGAAAGGGAAAAGAGGAAGGAGGGAAGGAAAAAAAGAGAGAAAAAAAGAGACAAGAGATGTGGATAATATTGCAACCAACTACACAAGTCGTTCTCTCACGTTGCGCTTACTAGAAGAAACAAAGGGAAATGAAACACGTGTCTAATTAGCAATCCATAAAATCATATATAAAGTGGCATGGCTGTACAGGACAAAGGTTTCTTTCATGGTTTACACGTCATGCGCGCGCTATGCATAGGGTGTCTGAAAATCACCGGATGTCCGTTCAATGATCAGATCTCTGGTCGATTCAAAAGTATTTAGGCATAAATAATTTTCGAGCTGTGTTTAGGAAAGATTTTTTCTGCAATTTTTTTGCGCTTTGAGGTGACGATAGTACATTTGTCAGTTAATATCTTCAGACAGAGTTTGACAGAATTTAGATTTGAGGCTCAATAAAGATACATGAGCTGCGATAAAGAATAATCTCTGCCAACTTTTTCCTCGGGGGAAAAAATCGTCCTTAAATCGACTAAAAAAATCTGTCACTAAAAAGACACTATAATGTAAACTCCATTTTTTTTTTACATGGACTATACATTACACAGTTTCGGATTAAAAATGTTTTCTCGACAGTAACATCAGTTTTTACCATTGACATGTCATCGGATCACCGTCGCCCGAGAAATCGATTTCGTTCGACTCATCAATTATGAATCAACGATCCGACATAATTGTTTCGAAAAAAAAAATAATTTGCAATTAACGATTACACTTTTTTTCTTAAAAATAACTATGTGTTTTCTTTACACCAATTGATTCCTCTCATTATTTTGTACATAAAAGTATTAAGGTAAGATAATCGAAAAATGAATATTTTACTAGATATTTTATGATTTATGTAAAATTAAGAAATTATTTCAAGCCTCATAACTCGAAAAGTACTCAATGAAGAAATACTTTATTATAATGTTTTGGAAAGCTCTCGAGATAAGCTACAAGAATATGCAATAAGAAATTGGGGTTTCCATTTACAGAATTCAAGGTGACCTTTACGTGACCTTGACAACACTCTTCATGATCATACTGATATCGCCATATAATGCGTTACTTGAAACCTTACAACTTTTGTCTGAAATATTTTTGTCTGCCGCGCTCAGTTTTTGAGATATTCGGCTGATACGGGTGGTCTGCGACACCCTGTATATATAGAAATATATATATATATATATATATATATATATATATATAATATAATTATTTTACATATACATATATAAATTGTGAATCGTGCTTGGATCCGAAATTGATTTTACTTGAAATCATTCCTGATACATACATACAAATGCGCCATGCGGGGAAAATTTGCGTCTGACTATCTCTCGCGTGACACTTATAGCGATTGAATAACGAAGGGATTACGAAATCGAGAAAGATTGAACTACATGCGCTCGCGCAGAAAGAATCGAGAAGTATGTACGTAACGCGAGTTCGAACGTTCAATCGCGCCAGCTGTTCAGTTTCTACTGACGAGCGATTGTCCGGTGCTGGTGGTAAAGTACCTACTCGCGGAATCCGACGTTTCCTGTCAATGGATTGTCATCGCGCATTGTCATCAAACCGTGATGCTTTTACATTCTTCCTGTCAAATATAGTATGAATTATTGACACATATTAATTATTTTAAGTAATTAAATTCGAAATTTATTTATAATTAAACTCGAGACATATTTAGGTAAAAATGCATGTTTTCATTAGAAAGAAGTAGAAAGAGAAAAATATCACGTTAAAAAAATTTGTATAAATCTTCAAGAATTTATATATATATATATATATATATATATATATATATATGTGTGTGTGTGTGTGTGTGTGTGTGTGTGTGTGTGTGTGTGTGTATTTTAGCATTTTCATATTTATGTATTTTTTACTTTTTGAGACAAAAAATTATTGAAACGTTCGGCATGTCGTTGATCTTGTGCCATTTTTTGTCTTTTATATGCCCATATAGCACAGACCATTGTTGTTACATTGCAGCAATATTGCTGCAATGTAACAACAATGGTCTGTGCTGTATGGGTGGTAAAAGGTCCATATAAATTGTAAATGATCGCATGCACACACGTCAGACACATAACAACTCGACAGACGATGAATGAAATATTCATGTCGTTTGTTTACATACTAAACGATTCCATTCCATGATATCAATTTAAAGTCCCTTCGCACGTGAAAGTCGCAATTATCAGTCAATCGCAATTATCAGTGCGAAGCAATTTTATAAAAATTTTTATATTTGTGCAAAAAAGCTACATACTGATCATAATCTCTCTTTACAAAAAAAAATGCATCCTCTACGTCTCATGCAGCATAGAACATTGTTTGTAACATTACAGCAATGTTACAACAATGTTCTGTGCTGTATGGGGTTAAAACGTCAAATCGCAAGTATCGCGTAGCGTAAAGCGTAGCGCACTCAATACAGTAAAATTGGACGCCGAGGGAATAATGATCGCTGTACTCACTTTGCCGCTAGGCTTGTAACAGGCCCTCGCGTCTACCATGTTGTTCATGATCGCGTGCTGTTCGTCGGTGCCGTCGAAGCCCAGTTTCTCCCTCGCCAGTTCCTCCCTCGTGCGTATCATCTCCCGGTGGACGACGTTGTATCCCATAGACCTCGCGATCTCCGCGCGAGAACTCTTCTATTCCCCAAGGACGCTTTCCCTTCCCCCTCCCCTGGACCGCGGAAGTCGATTCGCGAAGTCAGTTGAAACTGTCGTTTACTTTACCGGCATCGCTTCTCTTCCTCGACGCGCTCCGTCAATCGCGAGAGCACAAGCGAAATGCAGAGTCGAACACCACGTGTCACGCGAACACCTTCGGAATTTTTCGTTAATCACAAACTCGCGTATTTAAGTATGCAACACGTGCGCGCGCGCGCGGGGTATCGATTTGACATATCGCGTGTAAACATCGACGCTGCGTAAGCCGCAAAAAGTGACAGACGACAATCCTCGCGTCGCTTTGAGAGTCACGGTATACGTGGGATACACCTAGAAGAGCAAGTTTATGCACGTTTTTCAAAGTGCAGTATGCACTGAAGAATCGACCAATCGCGCGCCCACGGACATCCCGATTGGCCGCTACCGCAGGGACCCTAGAAATTCCCCATCCGGCGGCCAATCGATACGTCCCACGAGCTCGATACTCGACGATCGAGGTCAAATCGCCCTTTTCGATGCACCGATTGGCTATATTAGTCATATGCGTGCATACATACGCAAGTACTCGTATACATAACGTGACTAGTTCGCGAGAAGCTTCACGATGACGTCACCGTGAACGGTTTATTTATAAAACAGCGACGACGTTTTCCGCGACTCGTACTTTGAACTTATTCGTGCACCTGGCACGTCACAGAAGCCGCAAGAGCCGCATTCGCGTTTCGCATCGTCCCCAAGAAAAGTACGTAAATCTATAAATAGAACTTGAGCCGACAAACAAAATTCGCCGCCGTTTGATGGAACCGCCAGCCGTCTCGTTCGCGCCAGTGTGAAATTTATCGTTACCGTTATTAAAAGCGTAGGTTGGATCATTCGATAAAGTTGCAGATGCTCTGACACATCAAAGATATCCTTGATTCCGATACTATTCGAGATATCTTCGATTCTGCGTTTTGTAAAAGATCTGCCGGGAATCCTGCGAGCCAACGATTCGTGGATCATCGAGGTTCGTGAGTCGTAACGACATGACTTTTTTTTCATAAGAAGACCGTGTCCCAATTTTTGACAATTGATACGTACCGACAAATGAGTCTCAGCGACCGATAAGGCTCTAAATTTCCGCGAATCTTGTGTACATCTCGTAAAAATTAATGTTGCGTCATATAATTAATTCGTTCGAGACCACGTCATTTTTTCATTTCATTCGCAGAATTACTTGCATGTACTTAGATAATTAATGTCGCAATGATACGAGTCAATGTTTTTTTTTTCGCATAATTATCGCGTATTCTATAAACACTTTTACAGACGCAATTAGAAAACGTCATCCTGCAATTGCGGTGATAAAATCAATTCGGTAACGAAGTTTCCGAAAATTTGACATATTAAATATCAACTTGTATGTTTTACATTATTTTCAGATACTCACATAAAAGCAAGATTAGAAATAAACATGAGTATACAGTGGACACTCATTGCTGGTTTCCTCTATGTCGAAATTGCTGTAGTACTTTTTCTGGTATTACCAATAGCTTCGCCAACTAGATGGCAAAAGCTCTTCAAATCTCGTTTCTTACAAAGTCTAAGTAACCAAGCTTCCATTTACTTTGTGATCCTGCTTGGTACTTTGGTTCTCTTCCTAATGGATGCTCTACGAGAAATGCGAAAGTACTCCAAAACTGATCATGGTGATCTTCATCCATCATTAAATTTAGAATTGCAAGGTAAATGATTTAAGATATATATTTTATATTTATCATGTATTAATATCACACATTCTTATCTATTAATTGCAGCATTATTATATCTTTTAATATATTGGTATTTTTTTCCTTTTCATAGAAAACATGCGAATGTTTCGTGCCCAAAGAAATTTCTACATATCTGGCTTTGCACTATTTTTGAGTTTGGTAATACGTCGTCTTGTCATTTTGATATCCACTCAAGCTACATTACTTGCACAAAATGAAGCAGCCATGCGACAAGCTCAGTCTGCGACAACCACAGCCAGGAGCTTACTGTCCCAGAGGACAATTGGGGAAAGTGCACAGAACGACTCTAATGAAGCACATGATAAACAAGTTTCAGAATTGAAAAAGCAGATTAAAGAATTGCAAGTTAAAAATTTGGAACTTGAGAATAATTTGGTCAAAGAGAAAAAAGATAAAGAAGCAATAAAATCACAGGCAGATTCACTTGCAAAGGAATATGATCGTTTAACTAGCGAGCACGCAAAACTTACGCAGTCGAGTAGCGATAAAAAAAGCGATTAAACATGATTTTTTCATGTCTCCTTTTTATTTTAATATTTTGTTCATATTAAACCTTAAAATATTGTTATGTTGTATCCTTAAAATATTGTTATGTTCCATAATTTGAACAAGATCCACGTTTCAAGAATTACTGTTAAACTATAAGTTTTGTTTGGAGATTGTATAAAATACTATTATTAATTTAAAAATACTATTATTAATATTGTAACGTGCCTCGTAATACAATTATATATCCTTTTTTCAGTTTTGTGCACTTTCTAAACAATGCCTGCATTTTTATTTTATGATTCGCAATATTTGTTACATGTAAGTTAATTAAAATTCATAAATCAAAGAATTTTATGAAGAAAAACTGTTATAATTACTTTATATTTTTTTTTCTTTTGCAAAAGTGATAAATTTCAATAGTAAATGTCAATTTTAATCATTTTATATACTAAAAATGATTTGAATTTTTTGCTGAATATTGCATGTCATACATTTGACAAATATTAATAGTGTATAAATAGAATATTTTACACACATCTTAGACAATATATTTCAAATGTACTTCCAATCTTGCATTTGCAACATTTTCTCGTTTTATATTTACTGATAATCTTACGAAATCGTACATTAGTATTATTTTCTACAATACTGTATTATTGTAGGCCTTTATTTGGGTCATATACCCCAGATTATGCTGTATATATTTTGAACTATGAATAGAACTGTACTAAGAATCTTGAAATAACAAGTTGCTTTTCATAACACATGCTTTCCTACATAACTATAAACCTGTTACTTTAATGAACAAATCTTGTGCCTTATATATTATATTGTATTCTGTTATCCAATCCTGGAGAAAAACGTTATTAAAATGTTTTGAAATGAAAGGAAATACTTTGTGTTAGATGCTTAACAATATTTATCATATATATATATATATATATATATATATATATATATATATATATATATGTAACATTTTTCATTTTATTAAAATTGCAATATGTATTCTTCAAATAATTTATTTTTTTACATTTTTCTCCATATATCCTTTGCTTTACACTACTTTCCATTGGCAATATTCTGCTAAGGTTAAAATAAGCACTTTACCAGGCATTATACCTTATCGTATAATTTATTATTTGTTGACTAAATGTCTTTTGAATCCTGTGCTGTGATTTATGAAGCGCATAACAACGTATTACGAACGCGCTTCAATCACACGTGTATAATGCAAATTCCAGACACAATTTGAAAATTCTTCTACCAAGTTTGAACATTTGAGACTTTCCTTGGGATGATCTTGGAAACACTGTAGGACTTTATTACTGCCATCCAGACATGGTTGCACTGTACCCTGGACATCGACAGTTTTTTGTCCTATAACAATACATTTTTAAATTTACACAAATCTGGAGAACAATATTTAATCTTATATTTAAAGCAATTGAATTACTGCCCCTAATATTTTTAAAACCAATTATAATTTGTTGGCTCCGGCAAAACCTACAGTATTTATTTAATTATACATGAAAAAATTAATTTTTGTTAAACACCATCAAATATCTCAAAGGGCAAAATATATTGAAATAAGATTAGCTTCTTAATCTCAATAAAATTGTCATCTCTGATATAATGGTAAGAACTTCAATTATATACAAATAGTTAGCAAATCTCGAAAAAAAAAAAATTAGTTTCAAACAATATCTAAACTCGCACCAGTCTTAGCGGCAGACGTTTCATTGAGAGCTTTCTTGTACTCATCCTCCAGGATGTGATTAATCTTCTGGTAACCCTCCTCTAGATTCTGCAATCGCCTGTGCCAGTATTGATCCTGCTTCTTCAGCTCTTGTTCCATTTGTTGTTGTACTTGAAGCGCGGACAACGTCAGTTCAGGATAATGCACCGGCTGTCCGGGTGTCACAGGTGTAGCTGGAGGAACAGGAGCACTAGGAGGTGCTGGATGCTTCTTCGGCGAGTCAGGTCTCGGGCTCGTGGAGGACTCGTCGTCTCGTTGCGCAAGACGCTGCACAATCGCGTTGGACACCTTGATCACCCCGACCTCCTCCTCGTTCGAGATGGTCAACTTGCGAGCGCTTTGACCGGAGCCCATCTTCGGGGCCTCCTAGTTTAGGAACTAGGCCGGGAACTTGACAATTTTGAGGGTCACTCTGTTCTTAATCCACACAATAAATAATCGCGATGCTCCTTTAATACACGATTACTTACAGCATCGTTTATCGTTCATCGAGTCCCTGTCCGATCCATTGACAGCGGCAAGTCTCTTGCTTTTCGTCAAAAAAATGAAGTTACATAAATACTCGGAGTCGTGGCCCTTCCATCTCCCTCCAGGGCTGCGTTCCAAAGTCTACCCTCCTCGGAACGTGCGGCGTTCGATTGACCAATCAGAATAAAAGAAGCGAGGATTTGTTTGTTCCGATTGGTCAATCGCGCTCTACTTCTGCTTCGACGAGACATTTTCGAACGCAACCTAGTATGACCGTGTTTAATCCGACCACGAGGTTAGTGTCTTGTTCTATTGTTAATTTTCGCGTATTTTTATTCGAGATAAAGTGCCCTAAATAATCTCAAATTAAAGCTTTTGCTCAAATATTGGATTTTGTCTATAAATCGGAAGAAAATTCAATTTTGTCGAAAAGCAGATATTTTGTGAAATATAACCTAAAAAGGAAATTTTTTTGTCATGTTTTATGTATACAGGGTGTCCTAGACCACCCGTACACCCCTTTTCTTTCAAAAACTAAGCATTTTAGAGAAAAACGTTTTCGACAAAAATTGTATGGTTTTGAGGGGAACATAAGATAGTGTCATTGGTTTGACCTTGGATGGCATCGTTAAGGTGAGGTCAAGGACACCTTTAATTTCTTAAATGGAACCACCTATTTTTTATTGCATATTCTTATAGCTTATGTCGAGAGCTTTCCAAAACACTATAATAAAGTATTTTTTCATCAAGTACTTTTCGAGTTATAAGGCTTGAAATAATTTCTTAATTTTACATAAACCATAAAATATCTAGTAAAATATTCATTTTTCGATTATCTTACCTTAATACTTTTATGTACAAAATAATGAGAGGAATCGATTGGTGTAAAGAAAACACAAAATTGTTTCGAAAAAAAAAATGTAATTTGCAATTAATAATTACATTTTTGTTCGAAACAATTATGTGTTTTCTTTACACCAATCGATTCCTCTCATTATTTTGTACATAAAAGTAATAAGGTAAGATAATCGAAAAATGAATATTTTATTAGATATTTTATGGTTTATGTAAAATTAAGAAATTATTTCAAGCCTTATAACTCGAAAAGTACTTGATGAAAAAATACTTTATTATAATGTTTTGGAAAGCTCTCGACATAAGCTATAAGAATATGCAATAAAAAATAGGTGGTTCCATTTAAGAAATTAAAAGTGTCCTTGACCTCACCTTAAGGATGCCATCCAAGGTCAAACCAATGACACCATCTTATGTTTCCCTCAAAACCATACAATTTTTGTTGAAAACGTTTTTCTCTAAAATGCTTAGTTTTTGAAAGAAAAGGGGTGTATGGGTGGTCTAGGACACCCTGTATAAAAAATAGAAGAATAGAAATTTTTATATAAAAGATTTTATATAAAATAATGAAATTTCCTGTTTTAAATGTCACATGTGGAATATTCTTGTGTGATTGTGTTTATTTATCGGAAAGTTTGTTGAATTTCTCTTAAAAAAGTTCAAGAAGAAAAAATCTCTAAAGAAATATTGATATTATCAATATAAAAGTCAATACTCAATACTTTATGAACTTTTTTCTTTTTAGCTATATATAGATGTAAAATGGAGTACATTCAAGTTCCTGAGACAGCGCAAACTAAGAGCATGATGTGTGTATACGTAATATATAATATACAAGATATTCTGATGAAATAAAGATTAATTTTTACATATATAAACAATTGTTTTTTTATCTGTAGCCTTTGCTGCGAATGCGGGACTCTTATCGAGCCAAATCCTGCAAATATGTGTGTAGTATGCTTGCGTAATCATGTCGACATTACAGAGGGAATTCCTAAACAAGCTACTTTACAGTTTTGTAAGGACTGCGAAAGGTTCGATATTTTTTAAAACTTGTATAAATAATTATCAGATTATTCAAATACTGTACATGACAGATATCTTCAGCCACCTGCTGAGTGGATTCATGCTGCATTGGAATCCAGAGAGCTTTTATCACTATGTTTAAAGAAATTGAAGGGATTAAATCGTGTAAAATTGATAGATGCTGGATTTGTATGGACAGAACCACATTCCAAAAGATTAAAAGTAAGTTCCTTATATGTAATACAATTAAAATTGAGAAGAAAATATTAATATTTATTACTAATTAATAAATTTAAATTAGATGTTAAAGTACTATTAAATTGGATTAATTTAATACTAATTTAATTGTTAATTCAAATTGATGTTATTTCAAACTTATTATATATAAGTATATAATTTAATTATATAAGTATATAATTTGTTACATATAATTTCTTATATACATTTGTTATAGATAGTACTTATAATAGAGTCTAATAGTAATTATTTGTGTTTAATATTTTTTTTAGGTAAAATTAACTGTTCATGCAGAAGTACTTGGTGGTGCGGTATTGCAGCAAGTATTTGTGGTCGAATATACTGTGAATCATCAAATGTGCAATGATTGTCATCGCACAGAAGCTAAAAATTACTGGCGTGCGAGTGTAAATTTCAAATTTTTCAATTTAAAACGAATTTAAAAGGAATTTAAATGACAATTGATTACATTATTTCTTACACACATCCACATATATATATGACATGTATATATACATATTTTATGACCTTTTACAGGTACAAGTTCGACAAAAAGCGATAAACAAAAAAACTTTTTTTTATTTAGAACAGCTTATATTGAAACATAAGGCACATGAACAAACACTGGGTATAAAGCCTATTCATGGTAATTGTATTTACAAGAAATTTTATAAAATCAAATAAGAATTACACGCGCGCGCGCACACACACACGCACACTTGTATATGTATATAAATCTAAAACTTTTTTCCAATATTTACAGAGGGTTTGGATTTTTTCTATGCAAATGAAGCTATGGCTAGAAAAATGGTTGATTTTTTAGTAACGGTCATACCATGCCAGTATCAACATTCAAAAAAATTGATTTCATACGATTGTCATAGTAACATATACAATTATAAATTTACATACAGGTAAATATATATGCAATAGCATATATGTGTGTGTTTTAATTCTATTTAATTCTATTTAATAACTTTTATACATTGAACAGTGTCGACATTGTTCCAATCTCCAAAGATAGCATAGTTTGTATACCACGAAAATTAACTCAGCAATTGGGTGGAATCAGTCCCATTTGTTTGGTATACAAAATTACAAATTCTGTGCATCTAATAGATGTTTCATCAGGTCAAAGTAAGTCGTAATATTAACACTAATTATAATGATAAAAATTAATTAATATAACAATTTCATCTTTCTAGTTACTGAAGTAAGCTCAACTGTTTACTGGAGATATAACTTCAACAGTATATGTAATCCAAAACAATTAACAGAGTTTGTGGTGATGGATATTGAGCCAATAAAACATACAGATATCAAATCTTTCCCAGGGCAAGGATCCATTTCTAAAAAAGTAAAATCTTCCAAATATTTTAACCAGTCATATTTAATTTACATTATTCAAACGTATAATTATTGAAGATGAATTTTTGTATCTGCATTATTTGACGATTATACATGTTCAGTATAATCAAGAAATAATAAATACATTTCTATAAATACATTTGACTTATAAAAAATATGTTTTAAATGAATATTTAAAAATTTTTCATTATATAAAATATATTATTTATATATTATATTATTATATATTTTTCATTGTACTAATATTTCATTATATGATTGTAAATACAAGTATACACATCTTGTTAACAATATTAGATATTTGTATAATTTATTATAGATACATGATAATTATTTTTTAGCATGTCATAGCGGACGCATGGCTGGTGAAAGCATCCGAATTAGGGATGAACGATAATCTAATTCACACACGTACACATTTAGGTCATATACTTAAACCAGGTGATTCGGTCCTAGGGTAAGATTATAAAAAAATAATTTATAAATGTACAATATGTGTGTATGTATAATAATATATAAATAGTAAGTATCTAAATATATCATTATGTCCCAAATATAAATCTATATATATAAGTTGTTTTTTTTACACTGTTGCAGCTATGCTCTAAAGGATAGTAATATTAACGATACTAATTTTGATAAACTAAGTGAAGATGTAATACCCGATATTATTTTGGTAAAAAAATTCTATGGCCATGACAAAGCGGCTCGTCGCAGGGCAAGAGTGTGGAGGTTGAAACATATTGCTGATGAAATATTCAGCATGAGTACTGAAAATAAGTAAGAAATGATGCATATGTATAAAAAATTACAATACATTTTATATATTGCAAATTATCTCACATGAAATGATTTTAATTTACAGTGAGTATAATGAATTCCTCGACGATTTAGAAGAAGACCCGGAATTGAGACAGAACATCAATATATTTCGGGATACTAGGAAACAAATTCCTGTTGATACTAACGAAATAGATCCGAGTATTCCGCAGATTACACTTGAAGAAATGTTAGACGATCTTGTAATTGAGGATACCGAAATGACCGAAGTTTCCGAATAAAAAAAATATATATTTGAAGGAACATTTTTTGCAAGTTACATGTAAAAAATGTACTTATGAAAAATTTCAAAATATTTTGAAAACATGCCGATGAATTGCTATCAATTTATGTATACTTCGACAACTTATATAATAATAATTCACAATATTTAACATTGTTGGATTATGATAATTCAATCTATTACATCAATCTGTTATTTGCTAAATCATTTCGACGATATATATTTTATGTATGAGAATTATCGATAAAAAATAAAATGAACAAGCGCAATTGAGCTTCTTTTTTTTATATTTATGCGATTATTCAAGCATTTATAAAATGTATGCATGTATAATATTCATAGAGCAATAGAATAATCAGCATATTTAATAAAAAATATTGTTATTTTAATCTTGAGATGTAAAAGTAAATTAGACAAATGCACTATATATATTTTCACGTAATAATTTGTTTATACAAATCTTGAATAGATGCAAATCTATAATATGTAGAATATTTTATAAATTTTTTTCACATGTGTTAGATCAAAGTTTGTTATATTAAACCGTTTTAGTATTAAGGAGGGACAATAATGATAAAAGTGGGGAATTATCTTAAAGATATAATAACGCTCTGTAAGGCATTAACTCTAGATATACAATCGTTTTTCCTATTACAGTGATGTATTGATTCGGACTCAGTCGCGTCAATATGCAGCTCTATAAAGTATTATTCTTTGCACTTTTATTAAAAGTTGCAAATAGTAATGGACTCACTTATGAAGGTAAAATTTAATATAATTATTTTATCGATATTTTTATCTTAATAATTTTTATCAATAACATCAACAATTGTACAATCAATATCTATTTGTATAACATGTATTAGTATATATTAGAGTTATGTTGTATCGATATGTAATATACAGTGTGTAACTAAAAAAGCGCCCACGGAGCAAATAGTGTTATTTCTGAAATATCCCTTAAAAATCGAGTCGAAAAGTCCTGAACCATTTTTTTCTATAATGCTTAATAAAGCGGCAATTATTGAGTAAAGTTGCGCCAATAAGCACCGACCTTCAGCCTCCTTGTCGAAATTTTCTTTGAGGAAACACTTTTGACGGAAGAAATATGATTTTTAATGCAAAATAAAGTTTTTTGCATTATTACGCTGCATAAGAATATTGCACGATAGCGGCATGACATAATGCCGTAGCGGCGGAGCGCTCACGCACACTACCAGGCGCGCGGCTACTGACCTGCTTATTGGCGCAACTTTACTCAATAATTACCGCTTTATTAAGCATTATAGAAAAGAATGGTTCCGACTTTTCGACTCGACGGTTTTTTAAACAGGAATAACGCTATTTACTCTGTAGGCGCTTTTTTAGTTATACCCTGTATATTGATATTAGAAGTAAAACTTTGATATTTGAATTTATAACTGACTAGATAATATAAATAATATATAATAATTATTTCAATATATATATATATATATATAATTAAAAAAAAAAAAAAATATATATATATATATATATATATATATATATATATATATATAATTTAAGTCAAATTGACCGAAAAAAAATAATTCTTATCTAATTATTTATATTCTCACGATCATATATTATCTAATCAATTATAGACTCAAATATCAAATATCATTTAAAGATTAAATTAAAGTTATCAGTTTATTTTGTTTGTCAATCAAAATGTATTGACAGCAAAAATATGCAAGTGGTCGGTACCATTAAAAGATTAAAATTATCAACCCATACAGCACCGAAAGATTGCAAAAACGTTGCATAGACCTAACATTGAAACATTGTAATATTGCATAGAAATTGCGAAATGTTTCTGCAACATTACTGCAAGCTTGCAGCAACGTTGAAATGTCCGCCCTCAGAAATATTACAATGTAAGATTGTAGTAATGTTACGGTGCAACGTATTTGCAATATTAAAACGCGTTTTGCTATTGCAAATGCAGACCGTTTTAAATTTAATAAATAAATTTTGAAAATATAAAGAAATGTTTAAGAAAGATAAGAAAAAAAACATTTACCGCCTTTGAAAAAAAATATCTATTAGTGTTTTTTATCAAATGTGTCTTATTAAATATTTATCTCAATAATATACATACAATTATTTTACATACACTCGGTACCAGAATATTTTAATACGTGCAATAAATGAATTATTTCCCATTTACCGATTCAATGAAGAAAAATCTGTTTAATATTCTGAATCCCAACGAGGGATCTAGATTATTAAACAAATTATTTGTTTAATAATCTAGATTCCTTATTAGGATTCAGAATATTAAATAAATCAAGTCAGTTTATCAGAAATTTAACTGACACAAGACAAAAAATATAATTACTACATTAGTCCTTTGTAGGCCTTATATCCACTTTAGATGAAAATTCGAATACGAGTTAGTTAAGTTTGATGTCGCCACATAGCGGCAAGTAAAGAAACACATGTTATACATTTTCGCTATGTTAAAATGTTGCTGCAACATTGCCAAAGTAATATTACAAAATAATGTCTCTGCAATATTTCTGCAGCATTACACTGCTATGTGCAATGTTGTAACATTGCAGCAATGTTGATGCAAGCTTCTGTGCTGTATGGGAATATTCCTGATTTTATTTTTTAATCAAGATTACATAGTTTTAACACATACCACATACTCTGTAGAGTTATATATCTCATAAATACCTATTCTAAAAAATGTAAATTTCATAGAAGTCTATAAAAAATAACCGCTCACACACAAAAACAAAGAACATTATGTTTAAAGATATAAAAAAATACACCTATATACTTATATTTATTATCATATTTTATTATTCTATTATATTTATTACATTATTATTTATCGCTATAAAATATATAAGATAAAGAATATATTTTATATTTTAAGCTGTAAAAATAACGAGGCTATTTTGCAGATGAGATGGTATTACGCTTGACCAATGAAATTAATAATTGGGTAAAAACAGGAGTTGAGTCTCAAGAACTTCATTCTTTACTCGATAATCTAATTCTTCCGGCCAGTTTACAACGTTCGAATTGGCATAATTTCACCGGTAAAAGAAGCATACTTACTTGCGTAATGTGTCGTTCCGTCTTCGATTCTTTTATGGAATTTCATAAGAAAGGCATGTCAGCAAATGATATAAAATCTAACGTGATTAAACTTTGTACCCGGCTAAATTTTGGAACCGAACAAGTCTGCAATGGTTCGGTGACTCTTAATTTGGTAAGTGTAAATTTACACATATTATCTATTACATAGATATGAATAAAACAATAAAACAAAATAATAAAACAATAAAAACAATAAATAATAAAACAATAAAAAATTGAAATTTTTTATTATATATATTATATAATAACATGATAAAACCAGAGTTGGAAATGTTTTACTTCAAAAAAGTAACGTGTTACCGTTACCATTACTTTTCATAAAAAGTAACTCGTTACCAATTACTCGTTATCAATTTTAAAAAATAACTTTCTACCGTTATTGTTACTAAAGCAAGTAACGATCCGTTATTTTTTCGTTACTTTCTATAATAAAATTAAAATTCTAAAATCTAAAATTAAATACGTAATTGATTTTAAATATAATTATTATTTTTACTATTCGATAATTAAATTATTCTAACATTCTTCGCATTAAATTCCAAAATATTCTCCATATTGAATTTTCCATTTGTAATATAGAAATTTTAGATTTATCAGTACAGAAAAACGCATTTATAATTTTCTAAAATATTTGCAAGATATTTTGTAATAGGAATAAATTTTTCAATTAGCAAGATAACAGGAATTATAGAATTACGATTGAGTTGATTAACTTTTAGACTGCCGACATTTTTTCATTAAAATAGTGTTTTTTTTCTAAAAATTTTTCTATATAAATAAAATATACATTGCGCAGAATTTCGAAATTTGTTCAGAGCCACAAAAATGGATTTCCCAACAGTCTAAAGATTAATGTCATATCATATAGATATATTTTATTTATAGTGACTAAATAGCAATAAAATGTGATTAGTTTTTACCTTTGGATTTAACCAATTACATTGCTATTTAACAATAATCTTATCGTTGATTTTTATCATTGATCATGTAGAATCAAAACATCGATAAGCTTATGATGATTTATTAAATAAGAAATAACTAAAGTAACGATAAAGGAACAGTTAAATTCGTTATCGTTAAAGATGTAAAAATGTAAAAATGTAACAACGTTACCGAAAAAAAATAACGGTAATAAAAAAATAACGGTAATAAAAAAATAATGGTAATAGCGTTACAAGTAATGCGTTACTTCCCAACTCTGGATAAAACATGATAACATATATATAAGTTTCTTTTGTGATGACTCGTATCTTTTATTATCATTGTTCTCATCATTATTATTGTCATCATTATCATTGTTATGCATTTGTTTTCGAACGTCTTATATATTATATTCAATCTTATCCTTAAATCTCGTTTGCTTGCAGCCAACAATTTTGCATATCATAGAAGCAAGACCAAATTTAACATCGTCCTCAATTTGCGGAGTTATATTTGAATCACAATCTTGCCCGCTTATTAGTGATGAGTTCAAGTGGACAGTCAATATTGATAGTGGTTCTCCAAAATTAATCGATGATTACGAAAACGAGGATATTATAAATATAGTGCAAATAACAGATATCCATTACGATCGTAATTATGAACCTTTTGGCAACGCGTATTGCGATGAACCAACATGTTGTCGAAGAGGACAAAATGATACGAATACAAGTAACAAAGTAGCAGGCTACTGGGGGGATTATAATTATTGCGATAGTCCGTGGCATGCCGTTGTTGATGTTCTAGAACAGATTAAAGCCACACATCAGGTATGCAGAATAAAAATCTATATTATGTTTGTAATTCTTGTTATTTATAATTATTGTCATTTATAATTCTCTTGTTCAAAATGTCTCGTGAATTTTAATCCACAGAATATTTCCTACGTTTATTTTACTGGCGATATAGTAGATCATGGTATTTGGGAAACCTCTTTCGAGGGAAATATCCAGAGTATTAACAAGAGCTATTATCAAATTTACAAAACATTCAGAAATATACCTGTATATCCTATTCTGGGTAACCATGAGTCACATCCTGTAAATTTGTAAGACTTCAAATTGTTTATGCATAAATATATAGATAGAATGTATAAATCTTTTGTTAGAATCTTCATTTATATTGTTCGCATTTTTAGATATTAATCCTTTTGTGAAATTTCTTCTAGATACGCGCCTGAAACTATCACTGATAGAAACATAAACACACAATGGCTATATAACTTGATGGCACATTTATGGATCAATTTCAGATGGTTACCAGAATCTACTCGTTCTACCATTTTAAAAGGCGGATATTATACGATTTCACCTAAAAAAGGATTTAGAATTATAGCACTAAACAGTAATGTCTGTTATTCTTACAACTGGTGAGTCTACAATCCTTTTTTAGTTTTATTTAACTAATTATCTGTTTTATATATATATATATATATATATATATATATATATATATATATATATATACAGGGTGGACCATTTTAACCTTTAATGGAGAATAACTCGAAAACCAAGCCCGGAAGAGAAAAATGTTTCAGACAAAAGTTGTTTGGTTTCGAGGGGGCCATAAGATGGTATCATTGGTTTGACCTTGAAGAGTTATTTGAAGGTCACATGAAGGTCAACTGGTGTAAAGAAAACACATAGTTGTTTTGAAGAAAAAATATGTAATTTGCAATTAACAATTCCATATTTTTTCTTAAAAACAACTATGTGTTTTCTTTATACCAATTGATTCCTCTCATTATTTTGTACGTAAAAGTATTAGGGTAAGATAATCAAAAAATGAATATTTTACAAGATATTTTACGGTTTATGTAAAATTAAGAAATTATTTCAAGCCTCATAACTCAGAAAGTACTTAACGAAAAGGTACTTAATTATAGTGTTTTGGAAAGCTCTCGAGATGAGCTACAAGAATATGCAAAAGCATATAGGCTGTCCCATTTAAAAAGTTGGAGGTGATCTTTACGTGACCTTGACGACACGCTTCAAGGTCAAACCAATGATACCATCTTATGGCCCCCTCGAAACCAAACAACTTTTGTCTGAAACATTTTTCTCTCCCGGGCTTGGTTTTCGAGTTATTCTCCATTAAAGGTTAAAATGGTCCACCCTGTATATATATATATATATATATATATATATATATATATATATATATATATATACAGAAAAAAAAGCAAGTATATATATATATATATATACTTGCTTTTTCTTTCTGTTCTTCCTCTTTACTTCAAAAGGGTATATGTACATAATAGGATGATTTAAAAAAAGAGTTGAAGAATTTATGGAAACACATAATATAGATAAATATTAGAATATGTATGATATAACATACATAAATCACAATCTTGATAAATATGTGCATAATTTGCTTATCTTGTCAATATTCTTATGCATATTTATTAGTTTGATATTTCTAAGCTAAATAAAATATATTGCAAATATATTGCAATCATCAATTGTTTTTTTAGATCATGTATTTATCTTATCTTACAAATGCAAATATTATAAGATAGCATACAATGTATTATCTTTCATGTAACGAAGAACAATTTATAGGTGGTTGTGGTATCAACCGAAAGATCCTTATGACCAGTTGCAGTGGTTAGCAGATACGCTTTTGCAGGCCGAAAAAGACGGCGAGTTTGTGCACATATTGGCGCACGTCCCGGCTAATGACGAATGTCAAAATACATGGAAAAGGGAATATCTTAAAATTGTAAATAGATATGCTCGAATTATTAGAGCGCAATTTAACGGCCATACACATAACGACGAAGTACAGTTATTTTATAGTAACGATAATAGTTCGACGGTAAATAATGTTGCTTGGAATGGCGGTAGCGCAACTGCCTACTCAAATTTAAATCCCAATTACAAGCTATATATTGTTGACAGTAAAAATTATGTAAGTGTTCTTAGTTAAATACTTATACTTAGTAAAATATTTATATAGACTGTTGAATTTTATATATTAACATATGATAAAACTTTACAGGCAGTGAAGGATATAGAGAACTGGATGTACAATTTAACTTTAGCAAACGAGAACGCTGTTCAACCGCCATTATGGTACAAGTCATATTCATTTAGAGAAGAATATAACATTCCTGATTTGTCGTACAATTCGTTACAGAGTTGGCTATATAAACTGGCACGCGATGAGAATTTGTTAAGTCGTTACTACAGGTAATAATATACGAAGATTTATATGAAGTATCTGTTAAATTTATTGTGTCTTATTTAATATTAATTGATTTAGGAATTTTTTCAAATGTGCTGAACCATCACTGAAAAAAGAGTGCAATATGGTATGCATGAGAACTTACGTATGTCGTATATTTACAAGCCTAGGAGATTATCCATCATATTGCAATTAAATATATTACTTAAGAATCAGTATGTTAATATCTCGGATTTATAATTATTGATTTAACTTGATGCAATACTCTATTGTAATAAAAATACTGTAAAAAAAGTATTTCTAAAAAGAAAATACACCTTACAAAAAAATAACGTGTTGTATATTTATTACTACATTTTTTACAATAATTTTTCATTATTATAATCTATATTTACAAGTACGCATTTCGAAATATCTATCATTAAATATATCTATTAACATATTATGTAAAAAATAATTAGTATTGAGGCTTACATATATCTTTTATGTCTATTAACTTTAAAACGGGTTTCCTTAAAATTTCATGGGATGGTAAATTATCAAATAAACAGATCTGTAAAATGAATAAGAAATGAAATGAGATAAAATATGACATTTTTGTAAAGTCGTATTGAGCGACTCGCAATTATTTTGATTTACATCATTAATGGAATTTATTGCTAAATATTATCCATTATATTAAAACTTACCTGTTTCCTAACATAAATGATAAGACTTTCAACATGTTCTGGATTATTGCATTCCAAATGAAAGAATCTTCTCCATAATGCTGCTGCTAAGACTTTATCATTGGATTGTATACCTTCGTCGTAACCTATTATAGCAGCGTTAAATTGCTGTGATAATTCTAGTATTTGCTTATTTCTAAGTTTTTCACTGATTTTCTGCAATTGCCATATTTAATATAATCAGTAAAGAATTATATATAATAAGCATGGAAAAATATCACATGATATATAATGCATTAAAGTACAATGTTACTCACACCAAGATTCATCGCCCTGGCTTTTGTGTCTTCCCACAGTGTATTCACTGCATTATTTCGAACTAATCTGCCAGCGTTACCTTCAGCCATATAACGAACCATTATCATCCATAGATGAAGTTCTGTTACCAGAAACCATGAGAAAAATGTATCTGTCATGTTGAAATCTGTGGAGAACACGCTTAAAATTAAAAAACCATAAATTATAAAAATTAAAATATTTTCAGTATTAAAATTACAATAAAATTAAAATAACAATATTAATATACAAAAAAAAATACATAAATTATTTAATATCGCTAGTCAATTAATCAAAGGATTGGAAATAATGTAATCGACCAAACTAGCCAGAATTTTTGTTTATTAATCACGACGTTTCGACCATATGATTGTGGTCCTTTTCAAGTATATACTAGAATATGAAATTACAAATTAGATTTTCAACGGTTTGAATAAACAGAATACCCACGGATTAAATGTGAACAATATGAGTACATACAGATCAAGTGATGGATATAAATCATAGTATTGTAAACTGCACAAATCACACTTGCAAGATCATTACATCTTACTAAATTTAAAATCAAGAAATAAAAACGATGTGTCAGTGTGAGACTTCGTCAACGAACTGAAAGTATTAAATCAAAAATAATAACGAACTACACGACCTTTATTATTTTGTCGTAGATGTTATTTAAACTATCCGTGTCTTTCTGTAGGTTGATTAAATTGTTGAATTTCTTTATAAAAAACATTTCAGCAATTTCTCTCTTTCGTACATATTTTTCATTGTGTAAAATATTAGGTTTCGACCAGTCAAATTCATGTCCAGATTCCAATCTATGTTTGCTTATGACGGAATGATTGGTTTGATGTAATTTTATATTACTAAAATGCTCTTTCACACGAGTACGTAAGTGTCTTTTTGTTTGCCCAATATATGACACATTACAATTTTTACAATTTAATTTATATACAACATTTATATATACAAAATTTATATACATTTATATACAAAAAAAATATAAATATTTATTAATGACGATTTTTAATTCAATGTGACAATTATTAAGGGGTTATGCCTAGTCAGAAAATTTCAAATTTTCGATTCTGAGATTTTCACATTTTTTTGAAGTAGATAATGTTAGAAATATTCCCTGAAAGTTTCAAATTAATCCGCTGAAATTTGTTGGAGATATACGACGTGAAGTATACGTCGGAGCGCGAGCGCCCCGCGCGGCTGCTGCGCTATAGGGACGAACGTCGACGTTGACGTCGACCTGTGCAATGGAACGTTCGCTTCTTTCGTAGTTTTTCGATTTTTAAATAAATTATGGATCGTAAGAAAGGTTCGAGAGATTTGAGAAAATCGGAAATAAAGCCCATCTATGAAAATCTTAGGTCCATATCCTCTTTTATTGATAAAAGTGCCTCTAAAAGTGGCTTACAGCCAATCAGAAGGCTTATAAGCCACTTTTAAAGGCACTTTTATCAGTAAAAGAGGATTCAGAATATGGACCTTAGTAAAGATAGTTTACTAGAAAGATGTGTTGGCGGTTTCACCCAGAATAACAATGAAAGTTACAATCAACTTATCTGGAAAATCAGCCCGAAAATAATCCCAAGTGGCTTAATTACTGTCGAATTAGCCGCATACATCGCTGCTTGCGTATTTAATGAAGGTTCAGGAGCATTATTGAAAATGCTACAATCCATTAGAGTGAGCAGCGGCCCAAATGCCCATAAATATGTGGAGGAAGAAGATGCTGCCCGCATAAAGATTTCTGACTGCCGCACACTCGATAGTACTCGAGAGGCAAGAACAAATTAATATTTTAGAAGCAACAACTGCAGCAGAAGGCGTACTGTATGGGCCTGGAATAGATGACTCTGTGTAAGTTGAAAAATAAATTTTTTATTTTAATGTAAATTAGACTCGAAACTTTAAACGTGTTTTTCTCGAAACCACATTTTCAAAGACGGTGACCAAAATATCTCGAAAACTGCTGCACCAATCTATTTCAACTTTTGCAAACTTCTTTTAAACATAAAAATCTAGTCTTTGACCGAAGGATTTTTTTTAATGCGTAATTTTTATTTTATGAATGAAAAACGAGCGTTTTTTTTTTTACGAAAATCAATAATTTCGCTTTAAGCGGCCACCATTTTCTCGCAAATTAATTTTTTGTAACAGGGAACCGTTAAAGACTAGATAAACTAATATATTAACTAAATTTTCTTGAATTTTTGATTGTAGATAACTCAATTCCAAACAGGAGTGGTCACCGCAAAACGCTTTTGGAATATAGGCTTCCCGGACATCGGCTGTAACTTTGCCATAAATTTATATTTTTGTACCAAAATTTTACAATAATTTTGTCAAACATAACTATTTCAAATATAGAAACTTTTGTAAAAAAATATGCACTTTTTCAAAAAAAATTCTCAAAAATTCGTCTTTTTTCGACCTCCTGACTAGGCATAACTCCTTAAAGCAAAAGAATGAATATTATAAATGTTATTCTTAAGAAGATACCCACACAATGTACATTTTAAGTTATACATATATTTGTATGAATGATTTACTGTACCAAAAATAAAATGTGATAAAAGAAATTTATTAATAAATAAACTTACGTTTGTAGAAAAAAGGATAATCTATTTGAGCCATTACATGTTCATATACTTGATTGCCAAGTGCTATATATCTCTATAACAAATTAATAAATCATTAGTAAATTTAAATATTCTTTATATTTAATCCAAACTTGGAATATTTTTATTATTTTGTAACAACAAGATGTACGCATAGATCTACGCTATTTGTATTATATATATGTATATTTCTATTTTGAAATGATAAAAAAAGCTCAATATATAAAAAAACTGAAATTACATATTTCTGGACATCTAAAATACCAATCTTCTTCAGCATTCTTTCTATGGGTCTTATTGGTCGTATAACTTCAATCGTGGATGCACGATGCGAAGATGTTGTACAGATACTCTTAGGTTTCAGTAGATGCATCGTAGAAATCATTGGTAGCAGTTTGGCAGTGCCGAGATCTCCATAAATTTGGAGTGCTTTTTGCGTTAGCATCAACGCCGAGTTCTAAAAAAAATATATATATATTAGTAAATATATACATACATGCTTACACAATGATATAAGGGAACCAGATCTAACTTGGGACATCACAAACATATAACACAGACGGATATGCTGAGAAAGACACGATAATTACGAAGGTTACATGTATCAATAAGTAATTTGACAGCACACCTTTAACGGAGAAAACATCCGCGGGATGAACATCTCGATATAAATATCCTGCTCGTCTTCGCCGACACCACACGAGGGAGAGAAACGACGGGGACACGCGTGACTAAAGTGCTGCCCGTCAAACTTTTGCCAAACGGTAAACGGGGGAACTTCCACGGGAAAAATGGAGGTCGCGCAATGATGGGATTTCGCGATACGCGCGGCAGCGTTCAACGAGGAATTTTTCTACCGTACGTGCCTAGAGTCGCACGTTGCCGCTCGAATCCGCTAAAGCCGCTCATCCTCCTTCGAAATCGGTCGCTAGGCAAGAGATGAACGTCGGGGCCGACGAGTAAAATGAAGGAGAGACTCGAAGCGCTCGTCGCTCGCATGTCCGCGCACTGTGGCACCTATCTGGGAGAACGCTACGTTTCCGCGAATTTTTTCGCATGCTCGATAATCGCACGTACGCTCACCGAGGACCGTAGGTCGCAGGACGCTCCAGCACTTTCGCAAGCGTAACATTTCAGGGATCAGCTTAGGGTACGATCCTTACCAGTTTGCGTTTCTCTGAGAGAATTTTAGATATATATATATTTATGTATTATATGTATATATGTAAGTAAATTTGTGCGTGATGCGAGACTTATGTTAGGGATCTCTTTGTACTTCCACCAGAATGTTTTTTTTTTTATGCACAATTTTGTAAACATACGTAATTGCAAATGTCTCGTGTGTTATGCAATTAATAGTATAAGAGATCTGTATGCAAGTCAGAGATATGTAGCAGAATAATATCATATAAGCTATTCTGTATCAAGTATATTAGGTGTGTCATAAGAAAGAATTGAAATTATAATTGTAACTAAAGATCTGCAAAGGCTTCGAAAATATACATTGATTGAAGTACAGAACTTTTTCAGAAAATGAAATCTGTACAGACTAAGGGTAAAAGTAAGAAAAGAAATGAGAAACTTGGCAAAGTGAAACTTCCTACCAAGGATACGAATGGTGTAGTTAGTCCTGATTTATCCAGCTTGCGCAAGCCAATTGATACAAGTGTATCTGATCTTTGTCAAGTTAGTAAGCTCCTCGAGAATGGCACTGACGAGGTTAAATCTATTCTATCGTACGAATGCAATATTATATATGAGTGCCGTACTTGTCACAGCTTATTTAGGAGTATCGTAAACTTGATATCTCATAAAAGAGAATATTGCAGGAAAAAATTTGATATTACCCTTCATAGAAGTATATTACACAATTATAACTTGGTAAGTAGAGAATGTGCTTGTTTATATATTGTTTGTTATTGCTGTTACTTGCCACAAGTATGACGAAAATTTCTTTTTCAGCACTCTAGTAAAGAATCAATAATTCAAATGTGTAAGACGGACCAGACAATAATTAAGGATAATATTAAGAACGATAGAATACTTAGAAGTCAAGTATCAAAAGAATCACACAAAAAAGATCTCAGTACCGTAATAGATATGCTCAACAAAAAAAGAGAAGAAAATACGGATAGTAATATCTCTAGTAAAAAGAAAAACACAATTTTTAATGCTCCAAATAACCAACATATTTATTTGGAATCCATAAATACAAATTGTTCCGCAGTATATCAAACTGTTAAATCGCCAAACACATTGGTCAATTCTATGGATTTAATGAAAGAACAAGTAAGTGCTATATTAATCCATTCATCTTTGTTATTTGCCATTATTTATCTATGATTTACAACTAGAATTTCAATGACGTATGATCATTACATTTTTATTCTTATAACAGTTATAATATTACTTTTTTGACTTTTAGGTAGCAAAATCACAAGATGTGACAGATCAGAATACTATTACATTAAAAGAACAAACATTTGAAAATCAATTGGAAAAGAGTGATAGTCCTATTCAAATGGATATGAGCGACGAAGAGAATGAATTATTAGCACATAGATTATCTACAAATAATTTGACTTGCACAATATGTAAATAAACAATTTTCTTATTTTTTAACACAATTATAAAATATTTGAAAAAGATCTGAGAAGCCTCTTTGGTTTTATTTATAGGCAATGTAAAATTTTCAACAAAGAAAACATTAACGGTTCATATGAAACTGCATACATCTCAGCGCATATGTTATCCTTGTCCTTGCTGTACAAGTATATTTGCAAATTCATGGAGCGTTTATCGGCATTTATATAAAGGTAATTATAAAATAAATAAAGATATATATTGTAATATATATGTTATTTTTGCTGTCAAAGTTTAGCACATTTTTAAGTATTATAGCATTTTTAAGAAAGATTTGAAATAATATATTTCTACAATTTTCAAATTACAGTTCATAGAAAGACTAATGAACAGGTGCGTAAATTAAGATCTCATATTCAGGAAAGAGCATTTCACAGAGAAGCAACGACGGAAGGTTTAGAGAATGCTCGTGCGACTAAAGTGTTTGCTTCGGAAAATGCAACAATGAAGAATAGTGATAACACCCAGGTAAATTTTCTGTTAATGCTTTTTAATAATATTTTCATCATATCAGAAAAGTATATATTAAACATAACAATTATATCTTTTTTAGAAATCAGTAAATCATACAGAATCTAGTGTACAAAGATGTGGTAGACGTAAAAAAAGGTTCAATACAAAAAGAACTTTGTCAACTCCTTTGCAATATTGTCAAACATCAAATGCTACATGCGATGAAACTACAACTACAATCGGACAATCTAATAAAACTTTATCAGATTCAAAATCTGATAATATGTTGTGTAAAACAGAAGATGTCAATATAGCAACTACTACGCTTATAAAGCAATCTGGTAAGAAAAATATATTAGACATTAATAATATAATTAATAATAATATATATCAATTAATAATAATGCATTAAATAATAGATATTCATTCTAAATGTACATCGTCATCTCCCGAGATTTATGAGGAAAATGAAACATCCATTCGTGTTCAACGTGTTTCTAGTCTTAGTAAAGAAGATTGGGATATGCTACAAAAAGATCTTAATCATCCTGCTAAATGCAATTCTGTGGACAACAATAATGATCTTCATAAAATTACAGCATCGATAACACAAAATGTCGATAATGGCGAATTACTATCTTCTGACAATGAGAACCGAAATGACTCTATGTCCAATATAAATTTACAATCATCCGAAGTTGTATATACAAATATAAGTGAAATTAATTCTGTTACTGTGAAGATAAAAAATAAAAAAGAAAAAATATCAGACCACCAATCTGATGAGATGCCGTTGGTTGATCTGAAAGGTGAGAGAGCATTTAATTTGTAATAAATTTTAATTGTAATAAATTTTAATTACATATACAGGATATCTCTAAAGTCCGACCCCACCCCTGGATCTCGGAAACAGCTTTAAATATGAAAAAATGTTTCAAACAAAAGTTGTAGGATATTAAGGGGGACAGATGTTGAAAATATGGATTTGACCTTGAGTGACTTTATCAAGGCTGAGTCAATGTGATTGATGTCTTTTTAAATGGATTATTATTTTTTATTGCATATTCTTATATCTTATCTCGCGAGCTTTCCAAAACACTATAATAAAGTATTTTTTCATTCAATATGTAATTGTTAATTGTTAAACATATTTTTTCTTAGCAACAATTATGTGTTTTCTTTATACCATTGATTTTTCTCATTATATCTTGTACATAAAAATATTAAGGTAAGATAATAAAAAAAATGAATATTTTACTAGATATTTTATGGTTTATGTAAAATTAAGAAATTATTTCAAGCCTCATAACTCGAAAAGTACTCAATGAAAAAATACTTTATTATAGTGTTTTGGAAAACTCTTAATAAAAAATGGGGGGTTTCATTTTAGAAAATATCAATTAAATTGATCTGGCCTTGATAGTCATTCAAGGTCAAATCCATATCTTCATCATCTGTCCCCCATAATATCCTACAACTTTTGTTTGAAACATTTTTCCATATTTAAAGCCGTTTCCGAGATCCAAGAGTGGGATCGGACTTTAGAGATACCCTGTATACACCCAACAATGAAAAAATTTTATTTAGATATAAATAGAAAATATAATTTTATATATATGTTCTCTTAAATTATTCATGTAAATTTGATTGTCTTTAGTTTATCAAATTAATTTATTATAATGATTTGTTAAATTTTAGAGAAAGATGTAATTGAGATAGAGGAGGATAGTTCCAAGTTGCAACCCTTGTGTTCAATACAGTCGAATGAAAAGAGTCAAACTTCACTAATGGAAAGAATGGCCACCATCGCAAACTTTCAGAAACTGCAGTGCCTTTTATGTAAACGAAAGTTTACGTCCATGCCCAATCTACGTAGACATATGGCAATTCATATCGGTTGGAATCGATATCGTTGCAAGTTGTGTGATTTCAAATGTTTCGTCAAATGCGATTGCGTCGCGCATTGTAATAAAATGCATAATGCGCAAAACAATCGTGCAATTATAGCAGAAATAGTAGTCGAAATACCACAAAATGAATATACATGTAATGAAAATATCATCATGGACGTAATGAACACAGGGGAGAAGGTGAATGAGCCTGAAATTATGGATTTAACTGCATCGTCGTGTCAATCGGAAATATGTATAGACTTAAACAATTCGAATACGTACATCTCTGCGGAAAATGAAGCTACTACTGCAAATGAACATCAAGAATCAAATAAAAACGTTAAACATCAAGATATTGCTGAAGAAAAAGACGATACAACTGCGACAGTACAAAATTTGGCGGAATATATGATGAATAGCGGATCAGGAAAATTAGATGCTCACCCTGATTTAAAACGTGTGGTGATGGAGGTGATATTCGGTTCAAGTGACACAAGTGCGATTGTGCAAACAAATAAGTCTGATAAGTCTGCATTAACAGCTGATAGTGATGCAAGAGAATGTATAAATGATAATGAAAATAGTATCGCAAGTATTGATGAAGCTAGGGAAGCATCTTGCTCAATATCAGATGTATCTTCTACGCTCGACAATTTGAAGCAACAACGTCCTATACGTAATCGAATGAAGCCTCTACGTAATGATTTCATATACGATTTAAAAGAAATTGCATTTCGGAAGGAGTGTGCCCTCTTTAACGATTCTGATTCGTTACATATACGAAAAAAAGCCAAATTGTACAATTGAATATTCGAATTATCGAATTGAATAGTATTGCTTGCAATTTAATATATATAAAAGATATTTAAAAATAACTTTATAAGATTACACAGATGCACGTTCAATAAATTAATTATAATAAAGAATATCAATGTTTATTTGTTTATGGACAATATGTAATTTACATAGTTTATTTTTAGGAAAATTTATAATTTTAGTTGAAAAATTCAAATATAACAATTAAAATGTAAAATAATATTGTTTTTGGCATGATTGCGCCTGTTTTATGTGTTCATAATCAAAATTTTGGGTGCTACAAATGATTTATTAGTCTATTGGCATAACTTGTGAAAATGGAAAATAAAATTTGCTGTCTATATGAGTGAAGAATCTTGATTTCTGATATAATTGCAGTATGGAAATTTATTCAAAGTATCGAAATAAGTGTATGTACCGCCCTTGTCATTATTATTAGTGTTCTCTTGTATATATAAAGAGTTTTATAAATTTATACATCTGTGTATAGACGAGCTGTATTTCGCTAATGTTGACTCTGAATAGTTTTAAATAATTTTATATAGAGATATAGAATGTTTTTTCAAATTTATCTTCGTCGCAAAAATTTTTTTTTTCCAAATTGACATAAGAAAAAAGGCTTAAGACCGTGGCGTAAGGTGACAGTACGAAATGAACAAATCAAAAATTAAATTCAAGACAGAAACACATGTTGAAAAGCAAATTTAATAAAAATATCTGTCGCAGAAAAAATTCAAATAATAAATAACTGATGGACATTTTTTTTTTATTATAGAAATTAATTCGCGAAACTGGCTACAAGGAGATTGAAATTCGACCAATCAAGAAGAAATTTCAGCTCCGATCAAAATCAAATTCCATTCTTCGTAGTTTATTCTAATATTTAAGATCATCTTAAATAGTTTTCAGATTCCACTCGGCCAATGAAATGGCCAATATATGACATTTTCGGACCTCACTTGAGATGATTTTAAATATATAACAACGCATTAGGGTGCAGTTCCAGTTCTGATTGGTTACCCCCACTATACTTCTTTTCCGTTCCGCTTTTTCTTCTACGTGGGACTGCACCCTTAGGAATACACGGGCCTCAAATCTTCTATCTATAGTCCGACTTGATACGATAACTTGTGAGTCACCCGGTATGTACACAGGCGCGAGCGACGTGCCGTGCGCATCGACGTACAAGGCGGCCCGCCATTGGTCCACGGTAGGGCGGTACACTTGTCGCGTCGAGGTTGCGCGGCGACCCTTTCGCGCCGCGACGCTCCCCCCTTCCGTCTGCCGCCGCCCCCCGCGCGGGCGCGGATCGCGACAACGAGATTCCGCTGTCGCAGATGCGCGGCAAACGGCGCCGAGCGAGCATCGTTGAAGCGGTTCCCATCTCGCGTTCATCTCCCGAGGCGAGATCCCCTGCGACGCGCGGCACGAATGACTCCGTCCGGCACGGGAAACCGGAACGGTTGAATTTTTGACGAGCGCGTCGTCGACGAGGAGCGGCGGTCTCGTGCTCTCGCTCGCGCGTGTGTTGTGCGCGAGCCTCCGGGTCGCCGACAACCTGGTATACGGTGTGCAACGGGTGCGACCTTGTCTCCTGAAACAGCTGCCGGAGAAGAGCGGAGTGTTACACGAACGTAAGTTGGGAAGATGAGAAGAATGAACGAGAGAGAAAGAGAGAGAGAGAGAGGGAGGGTGGCGAGGGATGGGGAGGGCACGATGTAAGCTTAAGCTTTCTCACGGCGGAGGATGCACTCTCTGGCGTTTCTTTCGGGAGCTCGATCCGACGATAATATTCGACAATTGACGATAAATTACAGATTCTCGTTCTCTCTGCCTGTCTCCTTCTCTCTCGAGATAGCCCGTACAGCACAGAACATTGCAGTAATATTCCGGCAATATTCCAATGTTGCTGCAATGTTACAACAATATTAATAATATTGCTGCAATATTCTGTGCTGTATGGATAGTATATACATCGATAAAGCGCTATGTTCAGCTTGTTACTTCCCATACAGCACAGAACATTGCAGCAATATCGCGGCAATATTGCAATGTTGTTGCAATGTTACAACAATAATAATAATATTGCTGCAATATTCTGTGCTGTATGGGTTCTTAGAATTAAATTTTGCAAGAGAGAGAGAGAGAGACGTGAATACATTCCTTTCTTCCCTCGAATCGACAATGAATGCCCTACATGAGTTTACTTCTCAACTATTGCTCGACCAGTCCGGAATGTTTTGGTCCGGATGGTACCTGGGTCGACCGCGAAGGTCGCGAGCAACACGAATACATGTATACATAGCGTGACCTGTATGTTTTGCGAGAGAACGAAATCCTCCCCTTCCTCCCGCTTCGAAATTGATACTTCCGCGCAATCACGGCGGACTTCTCGAGCAACGGTTTGCACGCAATTAATGCCTCGCACCACTTGTTGCTGTATCGCTCGTAGACGATGGCACAAGTGCACTTGACTTGACGGGCCGTCTTCGAATATATATCGTTCGAGGACCGCGAATAGCCTGTGTGTTGTATGAAACACCCGCGAATAATATTATCCATCGATCAATCATATCCTCTGGGACGCGACGAGAGAAACAAAGTAATTTTCCTCGTATTTTTCTCACCCCCGGTCGCTCGCTGTCATCGTCAGGAATGTGACACCAGGGTGTGTACAGGGAGTATTTCAGCGAGGCAGGACTAATTAAAGCGTCTTACGCCGTGGAATTAAGTAATTATCTCAATCAGTTACAAAGGCTGGGGCGAGTTAATCATCGTTACGATTACATAATAATAGAGGAGAAAAAAATAAATAATGCGCGGATTTTATAAAACACGGCGGAATAATAAATATACAATATATTTGATACGCGTTTAACATTCACCCGAAGAGAAAACAATAGTTTTAAAATCGTTAAAAAAGTGGAAAAGCAGTACAACAATATATCGATCACTCGTGATAAATTAATGAAGCTCTCCTACGCTAGAGTCTCGGCGAGTGACTTCCAAGGTTAATCCCGTCGCTAAATCATAGCACGATGTGCGGATGACATAATTGACACTTTTTTTCCCGTACGAGATACGCGGAGATGATTAGCGATATAATTGTTACACAGCTTCGAAACATTCTGGAAAAAAAATGTACGCGATGCACACACATATACATCTATGCGCGCGCACAGATGTACGATATAAAATGTATAATATATACGTAGAAATATATAGAAAAAAATACATTAGCATTATATAAAATTCCATCATAAATTCCATGATATAGAAAATTTTGTCTATTTTAATTATTAGTGTCTTTATATAAAAAAATTAAATAAATAAATAATTTATATAAAAAATTAAATAAATAAATAATTTATATAAAAAATTAAATAAATAAATAATTTATATAAAAAAATTAAATAAATAAATAAATTATATAAAAAAATTAAATGAGTAAATAATAATAATATTTTGCATAAGAATATTTGAAGTTTGTAAATATTAAATGTGAAAACGAATAGATTTAAAGCTACATGTTCGTGTCTAACGGCGATGCCGTTTGCGAGGCCATGAGGGATAAGAGTGGATCTGCCTGCTATTTCCATTGTGCCAAATGAGAATGACCCGTGCGCGCGCGCACGTGAATTCTCATCTTGGGGCTGTGTTTTTGTTGCGTTGAATTAAAGTGTGAATATCGCGACATGTCCTCAGATACATCATGACCTGGAAGAGATATAATTAAATTATGGCGCGCTCAGAGGGAGAGGGAGGAGGAGAGGGGAAGACACAATTGTCACACAAAGGCATAATATGTACGTAACTTGTATCGTGCAAAATATTGGATTCTTCGAAACTCACGTAAGCCTTTATAGTCATCCTTACGAATGACAAATAGATGTAATTATGACTAATAATTATGACTAATGTCACGACATCTCGTCTAATGGGCATCTCCGAAGTCCCGTCGTTGCACGTGTTTCTGTTCGAATAAATATTATCTTAGCACATCCCGTTTTAACATTTCGTAAATGATGTACCGTAGATGAATGACACGGCGTAAAACGAGAACCGTTAACTCTCATCTCGGTTTTCATTTCGTTTTCATCGCGGGTGATGAAGGATCAGATGCCAATGTCGAAAATCACGCGCACCTTCCTTCGCATCACCTTGATATTTCCAGTAACATTTACTCGAACCGCTATAAACATCAAAGCTGCACGCACGGAAGAGGTCAAAATCCGTTATTAGCGGTTATTAGTCGAACGGAAACGGTCTATTCTGGCGCAATTTAAACCGCGTAGCCGCCAGATTATTCCTGTCAAAACAATTTCAATTATACACACCGTACACGCCAGGATGACTAGTATAAGTTTTGGGTCGGTTTGACACGCATCGATACCTTCCGACATATTGGACATATTCGAGAAGTCCATGAGAGATAATTCAATTATATTAGAGTCTCCTCTCCGTCGCCCGGAAATCTATTTCATCATAATCAGTCGCTTATATCGGATAATGCCTTAGCTATGTTTCACGCGATATTGCTTCATTTTTCATTTTTTCCATTTATTATTCCTGACTAGAAGCCATAATATGTATTAAATTTAAGTATTATTAATTTTTTAAGCATTTTTAATTGATTATTTCTTTTAATTATTATATTTTAAAATATAATTATTTATATATTATATATGTATATATACAGGGTGTTCGGAAATTCAACCGACAAATTTTCAGAGATTGTCGGGGGCACCATAAGAATCATTTTTTGCAAATGAACCTGGGATCGGAAACGTGTCATTACATCGCTACGGCATACGGAGTGTTCGAAAGAGTCGGGACCTCGAAATATCACAAAAAATAGAAGTTTTACAAAAAATTGTTTCAAACAAAAGTTGTAGGGTGTAAAAAGGTCTATTTACTGGCGCCATGTGTTTGACCTTGAATGGCGTCGCCAAGGTCACGACAAGGCCACCTTGAATTTTTGAAATGGAACCCTCCACTTTTTATTGCACATTCTTGTAGTCCTTCTCGAGACCTTTTCAAGGCACTAATTTTACCAACTTTAAGTAAGCCGTTTCGAAGTTATCGAGCTTTTCATGGTAAGATATCTCGCCCACGAAGGCAAGAGATCCAAACACAAATTCGATGAATTTCATTCTGAAAGTGCCTCTGTCAATCTTAACATTTCAAGTTCATTATTTCATCACAGTTACTTTCAAGGTCAATTTTAAGATTGACAGAGGCAGAAAAAACGTTTAATACAAAAGTTTCTTATTTTTTCATGTACAATTCGAATCTGTAATAAAAAGTACCATGTTCCTCTAAAAAAATTCAACTTCCGATCCGGATGGCGTATTTCCGGTCGGAATCAAAAGTTGAAAATATCACCATTTGATAGAGCGTATCCGATTTACTTAAAAATTGTTCGCGATTTTTGATAAAAGCCATTTATTTTCATTTTAAAAGGGGTGTACGGGTGGTCTGGGACACCCTGTATATTTGTAATTATTTATATATTTATTTATATTTTATTTATTTATATATTATTTAATCATTATATTTTTTAATAATTATTTATTCGGTCGGAGTCTTGACATTTGCCTGACGCGTGTGAAAGATTAATTGTAAGAAAATTAATAAATAATTCATTATACATGATATTAATCTATAATAATTTTGAACTTTACATTCTTTTAATCAACAATCTTATAATTCACGAAAATGTGTAGATTAAAAATACACCTAAATTATAGGTAATTGCCTATAAAGTTATAAAGATCTCAATGTTTTTTAACAAATGAAAAGTAGTGGCCGAGGAATCGAAAGAAAATGTGCGCTTCGCGAAAGCCGCTCTCTCTACTCGTTTGTCCAGTGGTAAATATTCTTGCGCGACATGATGTTACCCCTCTGCTAGAGACAGAGACAACCCTAATGGACGTTTCACAGGCCAAATCACCCCATCGCGCGCGCAGGGGGAAGAGAGATGCATAATGCCCTCACCGAGGGCAATGGCATCGCGAAGCATACCGCCTGTCGTTATGGTAACGTAAACCCACCACAAGTCGCTTTTCTTTCAGCATTGTGTCCATTGACCAACGCATTTATCCCTTTTCTTTTTTACCCCTACGCCTTCGATGCTCAATCATGTACGCCAAGGTGTGTGTTGCTACAACACCTTCACAAAACATTTATCGTTTCCGAAAGCTCTGTAATATCCTGTCAGTACCCTCTGTCCTCGCGTCCTATTTTTCTTTATCACCCTTATATATCAGGGTGCTAAACTATTATCACCTATTTTGACGAAAAGAAAATATTTGATTACAAAGATAGGTGAGGATAGTAGATGAAAGAAAAATTAAAATTGTAAAAAATTTATATTTTATAGTTGAGATATATCAGGGAGGACCGAAGATGTGAGATAAAGCAAGAGGTTTACTACTCAGTTTTCATTTTGCGAATTCTATTCTTGGTCGGAGAATATTATGGTTGTAAATACAAAGTGTTCAAAGCTTTGATATAAGTAAGCTACAAATGTTTGTAGAAGTTATTTGGTTTGGCAGAGAGCAGGTGAACGATGCTTTAGGGAAAAGAAGCGCCTAAAAAAATTGCGATAGCTCGTAAAGATTATAATTATCATTGGTATCTCAAGGCCTCTCGTAAATTTTTGATCTCTTCTTTTCAGAAAGCATAGATCTCGACTTTTGTTCCTCTTTTTTTAAAATGTTTTTCGATCCTAGCAATTTAATCATGATTCTTTTCTTATTTTGTTTAATCTTCTGAACTTCTTTAATCTTCCGATCTTCTTTTCTTTAATATGATCGAAGAAAGTTTGATATCACGTGAACAGCGCTAAAGTTTAAATACCTATGGAACTTAAATTTTGCTTCAGCATTATTATATTTTTTTATTGGAGAGATGAGAAGAAAGGCGTGAAAAAAATAATCGAACATCACCGATAAGTGCCTTTGAATGGCTGAAGGGAAGATCGATTAAACGAGTCCCGTTAAGCGAGCAGTTGCAGAGCTTCTCGTGTAGGGGGACGAAATTTCTCGAGCACAACCTGTTTCAGAGTGTTTCGTTCTCGTGGCATTTTGGAGGAAACTCTCGCATAGGATAACGAAAGATTCATCGACGCCTGTCGATTCATTCGCGATATTCGTCGATTATCATCCTCGCGTCATAAATGACGAAGAGAGAAAGGGTTACCGACCACGTTATCCTCTGTCACAACTGTCTTCCCATCCTCTCCCTCGCGGTACATCCGCATAAAAACCACATTCCGACCACCGAGTCTGCCCCGAGAGCCTTCTTAATGCTCCTCTTTTTTTTCACCGCCACTCCCGTTGCACCTGCTTGCACACGGGATGCATCTGCTCTCTCGACGCCGCATTCTTATTATATCTGATTCCCGGGGGAGGCTCTCTCGTGCATCACGCGCAACGTCCCACGGCGTAGCATCGCGGGAAATAAAGAATAGAGTCGCGTGAATTCCTCGGATAAAAGAGAGAGAGAGAAGATACGACAACACTTTTATGACAGATGATTATTTTCCCCTGTGGTCGAACGCGACCGAGATCATCAAACATGTTATTCGCGCCTTAAATATTTTTCGCGACCTGTCAACTTAATCGGCCATGAAGCAATTCGCGCTCGACGGAAATCAACTGAGCGCCTCGTGAAATAATCAGGAAGCTATTATAGCACCGGTTAACCGGAGCTGCCGAGAGTGTCTCGTTCGTTCGTTCCCTCTGTATCTCTCTACGGAAGATTTAGAATTCGTGTTCCGAATTGTACAAAATATTACCGATTAGCGAAAAGATGTAATCGCGAGCGTATAAAAGCAAATGCGATGCGATCGCGAATAATACAACAATCAGAGGTAATTTTCCACTGCGTTGACTGATTTTTATCTGTCACCGGGACACGCGATGGAATATAATATGTTAAGTATAAAAAGTTGAATGTGTTCGATCGCGTGCAATTGTACGATGAAATCTAGCTGTCTAGGGAAGAAAGCCAATTGTTAATTTTTTTTTTAATCTCTTATATAAAATGATGAGTGATATGCGTATACGACTAGACAATAATACGTAGGATCAATTGTCAAAAATTACACAGGTCTACAAGGTTTTGTTGTATTATAATAGGTTTGGGGTCGATCTGAGATCAGATTCGTAATCAGCGACCCCAAAAACCCATATATACAGTTTTCAGTCCAGGTTTTCAGGTTTATAGTTCAAAGTTTACAGGTTTAATGTGAATGCTCATGAGGTTGTTGGGCTATAACGGCGCAGGGTTTGGAATTCATCATGTCATCTTAAAATGGCCGTAACTTTGCAAGGAAAAATCGTAGATGACCATTCGACAGCTCATTTTGAAGGGAAAGAGTAGTACTAAATGATGCAATTAGAAGAAAAGAGCTAAAAAATTTTGTGCGTCCTGTACATAACCTCAAAAGTAGCCCAAAAAGCCATTTTTCGTGTATATAACCTCAAATATCTCAAAATCCTGACGTGATGGGCCAATTCTGACCTCGGATTCGGATTCTACGCAGAAAATTACTTCGGAAATGACCCCCGGCTGCCCAACAACAATCATGACCATTTTTTGTAGACCTGTGTTATTTATACGTATGTGTGAGTCAGGAAACGATTATTTTATCTTTAATTTAAAACTCTACTTTAAAATTTCACATTTAATGCTTCTTCTATATAAAATATATTCGACGCTTCCGAGTTGCTTCCTTTTTACATAACAGTTATATAACAAAAATAACATAATAACAACATTCAATTGCATTTTCTTCATACGCCGTACACCGGTTTTTACGATTCGATTACGTTAATTTCGTTTAATTGATCGGTTTATTACGATTTATTTATAGCGGGAGAAAAAAGATTCTGAATTTTTCCTCGTAGCATCGTAAATCGCATTCATAGTCGCAACGAGGAACCAGGAATCTGAAGAACAAAGGGCAGGTTTACACACTTGATCTACGAAGACGCGTTACGTGAACCCGCTTACGCACGGATGTCGTGTAGTACGTGTGTTGATTGCACGCTATGATGATTCGCCATTGTGTCGTGAGAGCGCTATAACAGCGTTCTCTTTTACACCCACGCATCCTCGGCGCGCATATCGTAATATTCGTGAGAATTTCTCCACCCATAACTCGCGTATCTTCATTTTCGTCCTTGTCACACCTTGAAGGAAATAGCATATTGGCTCCTTACGATCGAAATTAAACTTACGATCGGATAAATTAGCATTAAATATCATTCGAATGTTTAATTTCAACGCTTGTTGCACATGAAACAAAAAATCGGCGCATACGTAAATTACACTTATGATCGAAACGCGATCGCGTATTCGTGATTTTTGTCGAAACGTCAAAAGGTCGACCGAGGCAGTGGCATTTCGTTGCCGGTGAAAGCGCGGGTTACGAAGTCGCGTCGGGGAGACTTTTTTTTTTTATACGGAAACGCACACATGAATGAAAACGTGGCGCCGTGTAACGTGTATCGTTGCTTGGTTAAAGACCGAGAACGTGATGTCGATTCAAGGATTCAGTAAAATAATCGCGCGAGAGGAGTCAACGAGAGGACATCGTTTTCGCGCGAGAATCGATTATATTTCCGTATCAACGATTTTTCGAGAAAAACAAACGAGTTAGAGTGTCTTATTGATCTCTTTTTTTTTTTATTAAAGAACACGAAATAAAAATGGATTTAGTTCCGCTTTCTCGACGTGAATGATGACTCTTTTTGTGCAAAATTTGTTTCATTACGAAATTTATTTTCTCCTTTTTTCGCATAAATAAAAGATTCGCGTCAGGATAGTCCCATCAGAAACGTTCGGGAATCGTATAAATTCCTCGATTACAATTTAGCGAGTTCGTCTGAGATATGTGTATTTTAATAAACCTGTGAAACAAGCGAGTGCTTATGTGTATCTGGAAAACAAGACTGTTTTTTCCCGAGGATATAATGAAACATTTCTTTCTGGCATTCGTTGAAACGCACTGCAATAATAATTACGACCATAATATATGCAACGCCATCACTGATGGCCGTACATTAGCATGCATAGCGGGATCGGTTCGCCTTGAAATCTGGCGACGTAGTTCGCGGCGACGAAGCGAAACGTCAACGCGTGCCATTCACGGTGCATCGCGTGCCTATTGTGCACAGCTGATTATCTGGTCTCACAAAATTACGTCCCAGATTCGTCGCTTGCACTTTCGACTGTCCTATGAAAAATTAGGGAAATCGTGCTCGTCCGACGAACGGAGAAAGGCGGTACAACGTTGTTGAGATTCACTCGGATCCTTCGCGAGAAAGTCGCCGAGAGACACTCTATAGAGACATCCTGTTGATACTTTTTAACGTTTGATGAGCAGAGCTCGAAACGGCAAGCTTTAATTCAAGATCACATATGCAGCATGCATACGATATTAGCGCACATTTTACTTCCTGTCAGGAAAGGAGAGAAAAAGAGAGACGAGGATCGCACTTTGAGACGCGAGAGCCCTCAATTTTCGGATTAGTTAGATTGATTCAATTTTAAGTACACAATTTTAAATTCAATTTTTAAATAATTATAATAACTTTGTTCATAGATGCAAGTTTTTCCACGTTCGCTGTTAATTACGTTTCATAAATATTAACATTATCACGCTTCTGTGCACGTCAATCTATGTAATTGACCATTGTATGTCTCCTACATTGAACTTTTAACAACAGAAATGGGAGACATTATAAAAATATTGAATAAAAACATTGAGGCTCTCTGTTTTTTATTGCAACATTATATAGTATAACGTCAGAGAGATGAAAAGTCACGTGAATTTATTTTCTTTCTTTCCTTTACAGCTGATATAAGTCACGATCGGTTTTGATAAAATCCATTTTCATCGGGAATCTGGGACACACGTTCAGATTGAATTACTAATCAAGGAGACAATTAGGAAGAGAGTATATTCTTCTCAATCTGTACCATCTGAACGTGAGTGGTACGCGCGAGAAATTCAATTTACCTCGAGCTTTTTTCTTATATCTGATACGAAAAAAAAATATCAGCGATTTCTCGTCTCTGACGATCTCGCTATCCGGTATTGCTCGCGGTGATGAATCACGAGTGCCTCGAGAACACAAACTTGTAAATAGAAGAAAATGGTGCGCATCGAGGAGATGCAGCTTCTTGCGGTGCAAAGTCGGGAGAAGGGAGGAAGGAGGGGGGAAGAGCCAAGCGCGCGCTCGATCTCGCGCGAATCGACCCACTGACCTGGAACCCCAGCATCTCGCGCTATCTCGGATGATCCAATTTTCCGTCGTCTCGTTTTCCGTGTCGGGACGATTCGCACCTCCCCCCCCTCCGCCTCGGTAGTCATCGATTTCCGGGAGGCTCGGAGCTACGGTGCTCTCGATTTTCCCGGCGCTATCGTCCCTTTCCCGGGAGGTTTCCCTCTCCCTTCTCCCTCCTCCGTTCGCGGTTACACGTCGAAAATCGCCGATCTCGAATGGCCGAGACGAGCCATGTTTGTCGCGTCGAGGATTGCGAGGTCGCGGAAACTACGCGGGATGACGCGCGGCCCTCTCGGAGAACGAGGACCAGCGGTTGCTGGAGGTGCAGCAGCACCAGCAGCACCACCATCACCATCATCAGCAGCAGTTCTCGCAGTCGATACCGCCGCTGCGCCGAAGCAATGCGAGACGACAGGGGGGATGCACGGAGTTCTCGTGTAGCAACGAGAACCGTGCTCTGGATATTCGATATTGGGTCGCTTGATCAAGCCTCTCCTTCTTTCCACCTTGCTGATCCGTGGTCGACTCGAATTCGAGTAGAACGGAAGTCCCTCGACGATCTAACGCTTACTTTCGCCCGCGAAATGAGATCGTCGCATTTTAATTTCCAGCAGAATACCCTATAATAAAATGGAGATTCGATAAGCAACATCTCCGCAGCGCTTTTAATTACAATCTTTACGAAGTAGAAAGAATCTTTGGAAAATCATGAGGAAGTTTAAAGCTGAACAGAGATCTGTAACTAGAGTCAAAGATGTCGATTGTCAGAATCGTCTTAATTCGCGAAGAAAAAAAACATCCTTGAGACTGATTGGCAACTCTAGCTCTCTGTGGCTCTAATTCGGACAATTCTCCCTCCTCTTTATTTTCCGCCCACAATGTGCGACGATACGTTTGTCTACGTTTGTGCGCTCGCCTACGCTAATTAGTCACTTGTCGGGTGTTGTTTGTCTGTCGCAAAATCGGCTTCGTATCGAAACATACATCGATGACAAGTGGGTTTAAATGCATTTTTTTGCATCGTTTATTCTTAGCTGTGTTCCAGTAGCGAGCTCTGTAATTGTAGTTTGACCACTTCCTTTCTCTTTTCCTTTATCTCTTTCTTTCTCTTTCTCTTTCTCTCTCTTTCTCTCATCTCTCGTCCTTTTTCTTCTTACTTTGAAAATATGCTAACGTAACTATTGTTATTAGGAATCTCTTTAATTATATATTATTGTATATACATTAAAAATTTATAAATTATACAAGGTGTACCAGACTTAACGAATCAGCCGTTATTGGTAGATTCCTGAGATCATTTGGAGACGAAAATTCTAATACCAAAATGTTGAGGAAGACTTCATAAAAATTTCCAAACTACTGACTACTGTTGCATGGAAAACACAATCGCGCTCACTGCAGAATTCTATTTTTTATTTTATATTCATCTCTCTATCGATATCGATATTATCGCTGTACGCGGACCCCTTAATGCGCTATGTCCCTGAGCATAGGAGAACGTAACGCGCCGATTGTTAATCTTTAATCTTTTGTAGTGCCGAAACTACATCTTCCTCAACATTTTGGTATTAAGATTTTCGTTTCCAAATAATCTCAGGAATCTACCATTAACGACTGATTCGTTAAGTCTGGGACACTCTGTATATACGTAAAATATGTCTCTTAGCAAAGTGTTTTTCATCTATAAATCCTCTGATCAATTTTCAGTCAACTCCCTTAGCGAGAAATCTCGAGGTTTTTTCCTTTTTTTTCAATTTTTTGCTAAATATCCCCAATCTTTAAATTATAAATCTATCAAAATAAAGTTTACCCGAAACTAAATGTGTTGAATAAGACTCTCTTTTTTATTTTCTTACATTTTTAAAATTCTATTGCCGAAAAGCCGCTCGATTCCAATCACTGCCTTAGCTGTCACTAATGTCATTAGTGACTCAATTAACTATCTCTCGATGTTTGTATTTAAAGAGAAACTGGCTTCAAGTTGATCGAGGAAACTGTAAGTGAAAAAGACGATTTCGACATGTCTACATGTATAATTAACGAACATATTAATTTGTTACAGGTGCAGTCGAGAAATTTGCTGCGAAAATGAGTTGCGCGTCGCAGTGCGCCAAGTACTTTCTCTGCTTCTTCAACTTTATATTCTTCGTAAGTATACGCGGAGTTTCCGCATAATAATAGCAATCTGAACCGGAGTCTGCATTTCCTGCGTCTGCACTTTGCGAGACGTCGCGATCGCGCGGTTGATAATTCATCAACGTCGCAACCAGCCACGATCACATAATTGCACTTCGCTCGAACCCTCGCCTCGCTTTGGGGACCACCACGTTGAAACACATTTCTCACTCGTTTCATGCATATGAGCAAATTATATACGTGTATGCTGATAAGACACGAACATCTCGAACTATGGGAGCGTTAACGTTGCGAGAAAAATTGCGATCTTTCTCGCGACGAAAGAGTACAGTTGTACAATTCTATACAGGGTGTTTGCTTCCTGGAAAACATGGAAAGCTTGGATTTTTCAAGGATTTCTTTCTTATACCTGGAAAAATCAGAAAAATTCTCATGAAATTCTATTGGAGCTCAGGAAATTTCTTTAAAGAATCCTCCCTTTGATCATTTTGCTACATTTTATATCGTAAACAGTTGGCAACTCAAGTGAATTACGTGTTTAAAATATATTATGAGTATGTATCTATGTTTGTTTATAATATATATTCAATGTTTTAACTAAATATTGAAATACATGTTTTTTATTGTAATTTTTAGTAATAAAAAAAATGAAAATTTTATGCAAATGAGAAATGCTTATCTTGAAAGTTATTCAATTTTGTTTAGATATTTCATATTTACAAATTTAATATTTGAAGCTTAAGAGAATGTATTTTTCCTTTGTACAAGTGAAAAACATTATAAAACGCATACAATAAAAAAATTATTTAGAAAGTTGCATCAAAAAAATCTCTAAAATAAAATTTCTTTGCCTGGAATTTTGAACAAAAATACCTTGAAGATCAGGGAATTTTCAGGGAATTTTTTTTACAAAATTTGAGTAGATACCCTAGAAAAATTCTCCTAACAAAAAAAACATAATCGTTTCAATTTATATGCTGTTACGGTGCACGATTCTTGGTTTCTTACCACAGTTCTTGGTCTCTATCTTATAACATCAAAAGCGAACGTGAAAATAAAGTTTAGTTTCGAGGCGAGGTATCTGCTCGCGTGTTCGACAATGATTGACAAAACATGTCGAAGATTTTCCTCTCTTTACTGTACCCTTTATTGGGACAAATAGATGTATAATTTAATGTGCCCGCATGCGATCGCAAGTGAAAAGTAGCCAAGCCCACACTTCGAGTTCTGGGCCGCTTCCTTTGGTCAACCTTGAAGTCCACGAAGCAGAACGGAGATGTACAACGAGGTGCTTCGTATTTTGCAGGTCGCCGGAGGAGTGGCACTGACTGTCGGTATCTGGCTTTTCGCTGACAGGAGCTCGTTCACCAATCTCATCGGGAAGCTCGATCAATCCGACATCCTGGTAAGAATATGAACAAACAAATTAATTAATAATAAAAAATGATATTTTCGCGCGTCAAATACGTATTTTTCCGACCTGATTCCCTAAAAATCGCCCTATAATTCACGCAGCACCACCTGTTTGTGTAGTCGTATGGCAAATTGGCCAAGCACCAAAATAATACAAGCGTTCATCTTACAAATGCGTAGAAACATCCGCCCAACCCGTACCCGGCGAAGCCAAGAACTCGTTGATTTAACTTTAATTTAATTGGTCGTAAAACACACGAAGTATTTCGCAAGATTGTGATCAAAGAGGATATATATGGTCTTTCAATATCTTGAGGAAACCGGACAATTCTCAGCGAAAATACCGGTTCGTCTAACGAACGTTTCGTTGTGTTAGATTCCTGCTGTAGTCTTTACGAGCGCTTCTCTACCGCTTTCTTATTCAGGTAGGATCGCAATAATTTCCGTGACCGGCGACGTGTCATGAAATCCAGACGGGACAAATTTCAGACGGAAAGCATTTAATTAAGCGTCTCGTTTTCAAAAACTAAGAATTCTGTCGACAATTTTAATTGGACTCGCGAATATTAATTTGCTTTGCTAATTTTATTGCCGGTTTTCGAGATTGCTTCACGACTCGTTGCTTCTCTCGTGAAAGAAAGAATTCCCGAGCAGGTCCTAGGCTTCCCTTCCTCACTAGGATATGTTAGAAGGAAAATGGCTCGCACGTATCCTTATAACTGGCTATTTATACTGCTCCAAGTTTCTCTTGCGCAATCATGGTAATTATGTCGTAAGTTTGTTATGCAATTTCGAGGTAGGTGCAACAAGAAAGTTTTACTTGAACGAGACTGGATTTGGTGTTCCTGATACACGCGCGATTATCAGTCAGGAAAAATATCTCTCTTTCACATTTAACTTGTATATTTTCACGCGTACACTGAGAAAAATCGTTTGATTGTAGCAACAACACGTATATGATTGAAGGCATTTTGGTTAAATCTAACAAGAATTTCTAGTTATGATAAGACTCGATTTTCTATAACTAGAATGTTTAATAGATTTTACTATAAGGATTTGGTTAGTATTTTCTGGTTGGATCTATAAAATTTCTTGTTACATTAACTTCTTTGCTTGCCGCTAGGCGGCGAGCCACTCTTAACTTAACTCGTATTCAATATTTGCCATGAAATGTATATAAAGAACTAGTATTAACATTAAATCCAAAGTATATTTTTTTTCTCTTACGAGCAGTAGTGCCAGAAAGAGGACGCTAGCTCTCTGATTGTGTGTGTTTGAGCTGCATCCTCTTCTTGCATCACTGTTTATCAGTTTAATTTCTAACAACAAACTGAATTTAAAATAATTTATTCAATAATCTGGATTGAATTTATCCAATAATCTTGTTGGAATTCAGAATATTAAACAGACTTTTGAAATTAGGTGGAAAAAATTTTAGACGACTTGGTGCTGAGTTTAGTATTATTAACGAGAAAATTTGGTAAATTTAACAGGAAGAAATTAATCAGATTCATCTGGTAATTCCTACAAGAATTTTGGTTCGTCCATTTTCCAACAGACATACTGGTTGAATCTACCAGAATTCTAAATTAGAATTTCTGATTAATGCAACCAGATTTTTTCTCCGTGTACGATACGATAAGTAAATTATTCTTGACGCTTCCTTTTGCCGATAAATTCCTTTCGTTAGCATTCAAACTATCTTTATACTAACGTGACTTATTCATTAACAAGCCCGTGTGAAATGCAGATGTGTAACAAGATATGTGCGACGTACATACATATGTACGTATTGTAATATAATACCATTGTCTGTATTATCGATACATCGCTATGACACGCGCGTATTAACGTGATTTTTCTATAATATGTCCTTGAAATGAACATGCAAAGCGAAGGAATACGCTTCGCCGATTCCTTTCATAGATTTTTTTATTTCTCTCGAATTTTTCTTCAAAAGATAAATCTCTTATATAAATCGAATGAGAATAAACAAGTGGCATTTCCAAGCTTTCGACGAAAGTCTCAAAATTTCTATCGAGAAACTAGTTTTAGGTCAGCTTGCCGGACATGAACACTCATTTTTTTCTTCAGAAAGATGCCAAATGCACAATAAAATATTTAACAGTCATAACACATGTACTTATTAGGCTTTTCTTGACCGCAAGTCGCGCAAGAGATACGAGATAATCTTACGTTTAACGAGGTGCTTGACTCTATAAGCTGCGAGGAGAAAAGGCATAAAAAGAGCGACCTTAAAGACCGTCACGATTAATGAGAACAATAGAGGATAGTATACTTCCTTCGCATAATTACTACTGCACGCTTCTTTCCTTCGTCCTGCGCATCTAATCATCTTTTATTGGCGACATCACGCGCCTATTTTGCCTCTCGGTTCTTATAGCATTCTCGTAAAAAGAAGAGGGATTACACGAATTTTGATGAAATTAAATGTGTCTTGTTTAATACGGAAGGTGTCTATAAAAAATGGGAATTCGTACAAAGATGTTCTAAAAGCAAGTAAAACAAATAGGATCCTTTTTACACAGTAATCTTTTATGCCGACAGATGTAGACGTAGACATAGCGTAAAAAAGTGTATGCGCTGTTAATTATTATAATTAGAGAATGACCCATCGTGACGTGCGCTTTCTAATCCGCTGCACCTCTGCTTCGAGTCTCCTTATCACTAGGTAATTAATGTTTATTCTGTTAGTTTCACTTTATCTCGAATCTTGATTACGACGGTTGTTCTGGATTCTAAGACACAAAAAAATAACGAGCATTTTAGATTTCATTTACACGCGTTGTTTGTATTCTGAGACAATTTGACACGTTTGAGAATTTATTATATATAATATTTATTATACAGGGCGTTTCTTAATAAGTTCGAAAAATTTTAGATGATTCTTTGTCGAAAATTAAGGGGAGTTTTTCATATAAACATATACTCCTACATCCCTCTCTGTGGAGTTACACTCCTCCAAAAATGGGGGTAAAAATTAGGTTTTTATTTTTTCCTCAAATTTGAAACAAGTTAAAGAAATGAAATTAGGTAGATATTTTCTACTAGTAAAAAGGTTATTTATTAATATTTTTTTCAGCCTCCCGTATTGTTATAAGGGGATGAAACTAGCAACCCCTATTCAATTTTTTATTAAAACTGTTTAATGGGCCGGAATATGATAATCTAAAAATATGCAAAAAGTTTGATTTATTTAGAAACTTTTTTATTTCTTTTATTTTTTCATAAAATCAAGTTTTCAAGAAAAAAATAAAATACATTATCGTGCACAGCATGATAAATAGCATAGGTTTCGAATTATGAAAAGTTAAGTTTTAAAATAAAAATAAAATTAGAGTAAATGTTGAGAAAATTGGAACAAAAACAAAATTATAATAAAAACCTAAAAACCTAAAAAATAAAAACCTAATTTTTACCCTTATTTTTGAAGGAGTGTAACTCCACAGGGAGGGATCTGGAGTATATGTTTATATGGAAAACCCCTCTTAATTTTCGACAAAGAATCATCTAAAATTTTTCGAACTTATTAAGAAACACTCTATATATATATATATATATATATATATATATATATATATATATATATATATATATATATATATATATATATATATAATATCTTCTTTCTATTTAAATTTCGGCAAATGTCTTAACATATGATTCATATTCTTGATTTTTACACCTTGACCAGTGAATGATAAGAAAAATCTGACTGGCAGATTGTTTTCACGCGCAACGTGATGTGCTACGTAGGTAGACAGCAATGCTATGGACAGGGAGAAACGTAATTATCGGTACTTGGCCGCTGATGAGATGATTGGTTGTCACATTAGCGGAACGTGTGGGAGGATCGGGGTGATCTCCATCGCGGATTCGTGGTTCATAGTCACTGCTGGACAAATGTAGAGGCCAAAGCTCTCGAACAATTTTACGTTTCTTCTCAGATATTCACGAATATCGAGGGGCCATTGTCTGAAAATATTATTTTTTATATTCACATCATCGTACATTGCTCAGGACGGACGATGGCGAAGCTAGATAGCGGAACGCGACGAAGAAAAGTAAAAGTGCCGCTTTCGTTTTTCATATATTTCGCGCAAGCGGCGAAAGGATAACGCACATTTCCTTATGATAAATTAAATTATTAGAATGATAAATATCCACTTAAATATATTTACGCGATACATGTATAAAGTTCTTTTGAATTTCTTGTAATTTGTGATGCTATTAAATGTAACGTAGAAAAAAAATTAATACAATTAGTATTACTCGCGCATTATTAGTAAAGGTTCTTAGAAAGTTGCTTCTAATGACTTCTAATCGGAGACAGACTATAACTCGTAACTGTTGTCTCTTTTAGAAACTCCTCGCGAATAGAATTCTCGATTAAAAATGAAGTAAGCTAGTTGCTTAAGATGTTGAGGCTTATCTAACCGTCAGCCTGTTGATTGCTCAAGATGTCGAGCCTTAACCAGCCTGATAGTTGCTTATCTTCGGAGATAACTTATTAGGCCAACTAAAAGCTAGAGTTTTCGTGAAGTAAAAAAATTGATTTAAACTTGAAGCAAGGAACTTTTAAAGTTCAAAAGGAAAGTTCGTTTATAGAAAAAATATACAGACTTTGTAGAGAGAATAGTTAACATGAGTGGAAACAAACGGACGTGAAACTGCAAAGGCGAAAGACGATTAAGTGCTTCATCCTCGAGTAGCACGACTTAGCGAGAGATAGTGCATTGTCGTTTACATTTCCTCGACAACTCGACTCCACTTCCTTTCGCGTCTCTCGTCGTCGTTGAAATTCAACGGACCGTCTCCGATTTATGATATCCACTATTAATTGCTGCCTCGATAAAGAACCAGACCAATAGTAACAGTAACAGTCTTGTGCGATTGATTATGCGTCAGGTAACATCGGTATGGGCTAAGGACGATGATAACATACTTCCGAGACGAATTGGACTCGAAATTAGAAAGGAAAATTTCTCTTGTGAACGAGACAATTCCGAGTACTTGGCTCTCACATGTAGAGAAAGAGAGAACCTTTTTCCATCAAATAGTGTAAGCAAGGAATTTAGGACGTACGCCATCGGCTCCAGAAAATGCATTAACTCACTGACGCACGCGCAACGCACATCTACGTACTGCAAATGCGTAAAATTGGGTCATTTCGGAGCGACGTGCACAGCTCGTGCGCGACGAGTTACAGAAATTCGACTGGAGAGAGAAACACCCTGTAGGTTTAACAGACCTTTATGACATGTTGGAGAGAATCATACAGTTTTAAACTGATAACCCAGTAAACACAAAGTAACAGTAATATAACATTAATGTTATAATTTTCCACTCAACAATGTAACTATTATGTACATGTTACATTGCAGTTACATTGTTGAGTGGGGAATTATAACATTGATGTTATATTACTGTTACTTTTCTTTGTGTTTACTGGGAGAGTACGTTTCGACTCGAATTCTGTGCTGTATCGTTTATCATTTCGCCGCGGTTGTTTTTCGATCAATCTGGCGGAACAAGTTGGTGAAACCGAACACGAGATACCCTTATTAGTCCTTTCACCTGATGACCTGATTTTTCGCGGCACGCTTCGTGGCGTGCTGGTATACTAGTGGTCGTTCAATAAAACGCGCCTATACCGGCGTCGAACTAAAAATACTTTATATCCGTTCAACAGGTGTTCGAGATAAGAACGTCAACGTACTTACGAAGTAATCTTGTACAGACAGATACAATGTCAGCGGATTGCTCGTTCCTGCGAACATAAAACAATGCTTGATTGAATCATGATTGTCTCATCTAACAGCACAAGGCGTAATGCTATGAAGGTGCTTATTTTCGCGTTATATCTCGAATGATTTCATGAGAGGACGAGATAGCGGAACGATTAGTTTACGACTCGAGGCTCACACTCGAGTCGTTAATTAATTGAAAAAAGTACGGTTATCGAGATAAATTTTTCGAATCTTCAAGAATCCTCTCGGGGGTGGACTTTCGCATGAATAGATGGCGACCGAGAAAACACTTTTTTGCGATTTCTAATTTTTACAAATGTCATTCATATCGGGATGAACCCTCGAGTCCAGCAAACATCGGCAGATGCGCGTTTCTCGTCGACGCTTCGCATAAAGGACCGTCTATGCTGGCAACTCTGTTGATCTGCCTCGTGAAACTCGATATCCATCATATACGACGGAGACGACAGTTCGCATATAGCGAGCTTATAAGTATTCTAAGTACCCCTCGCGAGCCATTATGTCATCCTCTTATATCGAGCGTGTTTTGTAACGATGTACAATACTCGCATGGATATTCGACGATGAGTCGAGCTAACTTAATAATTGTTTGCGACTTACATAGCATTAGCTTTAATGAGCATCTGCATACTTTATGTACCTAACAATAAATATACACCAATATACATAAGAATGATACAGCGATTAGCGACAGAGTGTACTATTGATATCTTAATTTTATGGAAATGGAGCTATAATCGTTGCACAGAGTTTGCAGAGATTAAGTTTTCACAAGTGAATTATTCAAGGAGTTACATAAACACTTCATTTGTAAAGTACAAAACGGGGAATCTAGTGCCCAATAAGCGATCATAAATCTTTTACGATATATCTAAATGATAAGAAAAATTCTAAGTGGCTGCGTAAAATTCTCAAGAAATTGATAAGAGAAAGAGAGATCTCTTTCATTTTCATAATTCATGTTTTTGCAATCCCTAATTTAAAGAGAATTTATCTCACTGAGAATTTATATTCCTTATTACTACGTATGTACATAAGTGATTTTAGTGAATTTTCGTATTGTGATAAATGTACATGACTTTTCGATAAGAGTTTATCAAGTTATACACTGAGAAAAAAATCTGGTTGCATTAATTAGAATTCTGGTAGATTCAACCAGTATGTCTGTTGGAAAATGGACGAATCAGAATTTTTGTAGGAATTACCAGATGAATCTGATTAATTTCTTCCTGTTAAATTTACCAAATTTTCTCGTTAATAATACTAAACTCACCAGCACCAAGTCGTCTAAAATTTTTTCCATCTAATTTCAAAAGTCTGTTTAATATTCTGAATTCCAACAAGATTATTGGATAAATTCAATCCAGATTATTGAATAAATTATTTTAAATTCAGTTTGTTAGAAATTAAACTGATAAACAGTGATGCAAGAAGAGGATGCTCAAACACTCACAGAGAGCTAGCGTCCTTTTTCTGGCACTACTGCTCGTAAGAGAAAAAAAATATACTTTGGATTTAATGTTAATACTAGTTCTTTATATACATTTCATGGCAAATATTGAATACGAGTTAAGTTAAGAGTGGGTCGTCGCCTAGTGGCAAGCAAAGAAGTTAATGTAACAAGAAATTTTATAGATTCAACCAGAAAATACTAACCAAATCCTTATAGTAAAATCTATTAAACGTTCTAGTTATAAAAAATCGAGTCTTATCATGATAACTAGAAATTCTTGTTTGATTTAACCAAAATGCCTTCAATCATATACGTCTTGTTGGTACAATCAAACGATTTTTCTCAGTATACACGGCGATCTTACATCTCGGACATTCAATGATGAATATTTATTGAAAGTTCGATTTGAATTCTCTCATCGTATCTTCCCTCTTTTGCAGAACAAAACAGATGCCGATGTTATCAGCATGACAGCCTACATTCTTATCGTAGCCGGTGCTCTTACGTTCATCGTCAGTTTCCTTGGGTATTGCGGTGCCATGTTCGAGTCTAGATGTCTTCTCTGCGTCGTAAGTCCGTTCTAATAAAGCTTGCTTCATTCAAAATTCTCGACGTGATGTTTATATATTCTGAAATGATTAGATAAAGATTAGAAAAACAGATTCGCAAAATATGGAGCAAAACGAAAGTACAAGTAAGCTGTCGAAGTTTAAGCATTCATTAATGTACATTTTTTTGTATATTACATTAAGAATATATTATGCATATTTTAATATACAAATAATTTTGCATCAACGGAAGTGTGTAAATACATATATCTTATGATAAACGCGCGATATCGACAAGAAAATTCTAGAGTATTACATATCAATATTTTGATAAAATATTATTATGATCGAAACTCTTAAGTTTCAGTCAAAGATCACAGCTTATTGAAAATGGCACATGTATGAGGTATGAACAAAAAGTTTGTGCACTGAATTTTTTTCTCGCTTCTATGGTGGTTTGGCATCTAGGGGGAAGTTTTGCGAGTAATGCAATTTAGCTCACTATCGAGTGCGTATTTTTTTGCGCCAGTTACTTTTTTGTGAAGGCAGCTTTTTTGCGCGGTCGAAATGGACCGAGATGTTTTAATCGAGCAAAGAGCCAACATCAAATTTCTCGTGAAACTCGATAAAAGCGGGCCAAAAATTCTTCAAATGTTAGAAACTGTGTAAGCGGAATCTGCCATGAAGCGTAGAACTGTATATAGGTGAACCGGTTTAAGGAAAGGAGACCGCGATGACACGCGAGAGTCACCCTTCAACGTCACGTGTTGATGAAAACATTCAACGTGTTCACGATTTGGTGATGTCAGACTGTCGCATTGCTACTAGAATGATTGCTGCTGAGCTGGGAATTAGTAAAGGTAGTGTTCAAATAATTTTAAAAGAAGATTTAAACATGTGGAAGCTGCGCAAAAGTCGTTCCGAAAGTTTTGACTCAGGAGTAAAAATAACGACGTATTGCTTGTTGCCAAGATTGGATGGAGAATGAAGAGGATTTGAATTTCTTGCAAAGGGTGATAACTGGAGATGAATCATGGATTTAAGAGTATGATCCGGAAACAAAAAGGCAGAGAGAAGAATGGAAACATGTTGGTTCGCAAGAATCCTTCAAAAATCAAGACTATACTCATTGTTTTTCTTATATTCGAGGAGTACATTTTGGGGATGTGGAGAGCATGAAACGAGGCTCCTGAAGGACCTAACTTTGCAAGACATGCAATACTGTTTTCAACAATGGAAAAAGCGTTGGGCCAAGTGCATTCGATCGGGGGAAGAGTACTTTGAGAGTGATCCCGTTCTGGAATAATTAAAATTAGATTTTTGATGAGCTCAGTGTACGAACTTTTTGTTCACACCTCGTAATGCTGTTTAATAATGCAAGATTCTCGCCTTTTCTCTCATTCGTGATATGATAGCGAAAATAGAAGAGAGTGATTTTGCATAAAAATGTATGTAAAAAATGTAAAATATTTGTTTAACGATGCTTTTTCGAGAGAATCAAATTTCGTGCCTGAATCAATTTCATTTTACGTTCGGATTTTTAATTTTTTAATGTGGTATGATTACAGTACGGCATTCTAATCTTGCTGGTTTTAGTCCTGGAGTGTGTGGTGGTTGGACTAGCTTTTGGACTTAAAGGAGACGTGCGTATCAATATAATTTTCCCGTTTTCTTGCACAAATGCGCTTCCACCTGGTAAAATCACAAGTTCGATTAATTATCGAGCAATTACGATAACCAGTGCGGATTGAATGAGTGACGATCACAGATACATAGACATTAAGGCTCGCTTTAATATGAAATTTAAATATAGGCCGAGAAAGGTATGCAGAGCTTCTTGAAGTCGACCATCAAATATTATGCGACCACCGCTGATAAAGCTGAAACAGTGACAGTCGCGTGGGACGGTATTATGAGCCAGGTAAAGATACCAATTATTATTTAATGAGTGCTTAATCAGTTAATTATCATTGATTAATGATAATCAATTAACTTTGAGCGACGAGTTGAATTAATTGGTACATCGATTCTTCCGGATTTCATTTATCTTGCATGTATAAGCGCGATTAATTGGCTAAAGCGGTTCGCTAACTGTACTGCGTTTCGGTATAAGTGAAAGTCGACAATATTACTCATATTAGTGAGCCATCGCGTTCACTATCCTATCACTTTGCAGTAAAATTACAAACTTATTTTAAATTTATCTATAAATTATGGAAAAAATGCGTAGAAAGTGTCACTTTATACTATTTTAAAATTCATCAAAAATCGATACTTAGAAGAATATTATTTATCCATTAGTTTAATAGGGCTTTCGTGCCATTAATTAGCTAGCATAAGTCATATAAGGAGCAATAATAGTTTATCTAATTATTCACTTGTTCAATTATTTAATTTATGAATATATAATATACTTTCTCTGCGTTTATTTTTATTACAATAAACAAAAAATAATATACTTCGTTTGTATAATGATCAACGACACATGATAGCAGATAAGCATTATTTGATATTAATGGAAATATTTTCAGCTTCATTGTTGCGGCGTGGAAAGTTATCGGGACTTCAGCGAAAATACGAATCTGACTGCAACCGGAAAATTGATTCCCGAAGCCTGCTGTATAAAAATGAGTGAAGGATCTAACGTTCTGAAGGATCCCTCGTGTCCAATTAGTCCTACCACTTCCAATTCGTACTATCTAACGGTAAATTGAGTTTATTATTACTTATTATTATTATTATTACTTTACTGACCTTTCCTTTATTATTCGGTGTATTCAAAACTGAGAGTAGAATCATCCAACACGTTTAACGTAATTGTTGCTGAAGACAGTGTTCATGATACGGACATGCATTCACGTCTATAGCATACTTTCTCCTTGACAATTTTCTGAGCGTGACTCGGCATTGGCATTGCGTGTTTCTAATTCCTGTACGACGCATCCATAAAGATATACGTACCAATTGAACAAATAGTTTCGTGCTATGCGTGATGAACATTTATATAAGCCTCATGTATAATGATTATTTTCAAATCGACATTTTCCAAAATCGGCAATAAAAAAGATTTGATATTTTAGTTTGATATACAGGGTGTCCCATTTTAAGTGTCCACCCCAAATATCTCTCTCATTTTTGATTTTAGAGAAAAATGGTTCAGACATGTTTTGTATGGTTTCGAGGGGGCCATAAGATGGTACCATTGATTTGACCTTGAAGAGTCATTTGAAGGTCACGTGAAGGTCACTTCAATTTTTTTAAATGGAACACCCTATATATTTTTACACATTCTTGTAGCTCATCTCGAGGGCTTTCCAAAACACTATAATTAAGTTAGTTTTCATTAAGTACTTTTCGAGTTATGAAGCTTGAAATCATTTCTTAATTTTACATAAACCGTAAAATATCTTGTAAAACATTCATTTTTCGATTATCTTACCTTAATACTTTTATGCACAAAATAATGAGAGGAATCAATTGGTGAAAAGAAAACACATAGTTGTTTCGAAGAAAAAAAATGTAATTTGCAATTAACAATTACATTTTTTTTCTTCGAAACAACTATGTGTTTTCTTTACACCAATTGATTCCTCTCATTATTTTGTGCATAAAAGTATTAAGGTAAGATAATCGAAAAATGAATATTTTACAAGATATTTTACGGTTTATGTAAAATTAAGAAATTATTTCAAGCCTCATAACTCAAAAAGTACTTAACGAAAAGGTACTTAATTATAGTGTTTTGGAAAGCCCTCGAGATGAGCTACAAGAATGTGTAAAAATATATAGGGTGTTCCATTTAAAAAAATTGAAGTGACCTTCACGTGACCTTCAAATGACTCTTCAAGGTCAAATCAATGGTACCATCTTATGGCCCCCTCGAAACCATACAAAACATGTCTGAACCATTTTTCTCTAAAATCAAAAATGAGAGAGATATTTGGGGTGGACACTTAAAATGGGACACCCTGTATATTAAACATTCCGTTATAACTTTTTCGGACTAAAATTTCAAGTCAAAGTCAAGTCAAATTTATACTTAAGATTTATTTGTAAACAATAAGCTTAACACATGAAATTTTCAGTATCGATATTTTTCTTAAGAAGATATTCACTTCAAATTAGCTAAAGAATTCGTATATAAAGTTATATTTACGTAAATGGAATATGTTAGGTAAACTGATGATTACTTATCTATCTCGTAGGGTTGCTACGAGGCTATAATGACCGCCATCGAGGAGAATGCGGCGATAGTGATCGGTGTGGCCGCTGTCCTGGTCTTCGTCGAGGTCTTGGTCATCATTCTGGCGCTGTATCTAGCCTGCTGCTACTGGCGTCCACAACATGGTAGGCTCGGTGTTAAAGTCAGTTACTAAATAAATCTATTACGGTAGTAAGCGTGCGCGCGCGCAAGAGTAACTTACGATATTCGATTTGAACGATTTCCCTCGGCCGTTAGTGATGCCTCAGTTTTCTTAATTGACGGTAAAATATGACCTCTTTAACACTTTGCAGTTTATCGATGCGTAGAACCTTCTGGCAAGGAATAACCTCGAGAGCAGAATGTGCTAAGCTTTCTGCCAGCAGTTCTTTTGAACGCAGTTCTTTTTCCTTTATGGACTTCGCGAATATACCTCGACTGTGTTTGTATGTGTATTATGTAATATACATGTATACACATACAAGATGATCATATGCGCATGTATGCATGTATATGCGTATGCATATTCATATGCATACATGTAGGTACGTGTTTTCGTGTTTTCCAACGCAATGACGACTCAAATCGAATCCGGTGGCATCGCATCGTGCGCTTCGACTGCATACAGTTTCAGAACTACGACGTAAGAAATCGAAGGGTTGCGAATTAGAGAAATGACGTGACATGAAATGTTGTATTTCAGTTTCGATTGGGTGATCACTAATTGATGGATCACGATTCGAACCCTTCGATTATGCTCTATCTATCGGCGGCATGTTAACACATGAATTTTCGCGAAAAATTGCGTTGAGCGGAAAGCGTTTTCACTTTGTGAAACACAATTCGTCCAATCAGCGACAAAGCCTCGAGTGCGTGTGCCAAATTCAATCGCGCTTAAGAGCCTTCACTTTGACGTTTCAAGTATCAATGTATCAAATTTGCATTTCGCTTTCGCTGATATTCAATACTAGGAAAAAACATGGAAAATCTCATCGAATTCTCAGGGATTTTTTTTGTACCTGAAGAAATCAGACACTTCATAAAAATTTATCGGGATTCGGGATATTTTTTACAAAATTCTCTTTGATGATGCTTTTATATTGTAAACAATCGGCAATCCGCTGAAATTATGAATTATGTGTGTTTAAAATATATTATAAATATATATCTATCTTTGTTTATATATTCATTGTCCTAACAAAATATTAAATATGCAGTAAATATTCATGTTATCGTAATATTTAATGATTTTTAAAGAAATGGAAATGTTACGCAAGTGCACAATGTTTATCTTACGAAAGCTTTTCTCAGTACATTTGCAAATCTCGCATTTGAGATTTAAGCGACCATGTTTCTCCTTCGTATGAGTGAAAAGCAGAAAACGTAAATATTCAATAAAAAAACTTTTATTTTAGAAAGTGGTACCAAAAATTTAAAAAAAAATCCTCTACTTGAAATCAAAATATCTGAAAGACCAGGATATTTTTTTTATAAAATTTGAGTAGACACCTTGTAAAACGTCGCTGTTTTTTCGATGCCGCGAATACTCGTTGATCGTTCAACATCTCTTGATGTATCCTGAAATGAAATTTCTTCTTTTCTTAACGAGGAATTAAGTCAAGAAGACACTTTTGTTTCGCGACGCGAAATGGGACGAGAATGCTCGGAGATTTCTTTTTATGTCACCGAGTATATCATTAGCATAAATATTCGGTCTCTATCCGCTCAACGCACGCTTATCAATGACATTCGTATCAATGTCGTCATCGCACTGTTCACCGTGCACATTATTCAAATGCTTTTAATGCTCGGGCGCGCGAAATGACCAAAATAATGTACATATCCGGAACATTTCTCGAACGTCAACAGCTTCGAATTGTCAAAGTTGTTTTTCGTACGAGATAAAGAATAAAATGCGAGATCTCCACGCATTTAAATAACACGTACCAATTATTTGTATCGATTATCGAACGAGTAACTATCGAGAGAGAACGAAAAACTTAATTTCCCAAGATTCTTAATATCCATCCAATTACACGTAGCTATTTCCGACATCTCACATTCCGTTATATCAGTACAAAAAAAAATTGTTGCACACGATTTTCCACGTAGCGTTATAGACGATCGAAAGTGTTGCAGCACAATTTCACACGTTCAGATCCTAGACGAGGACAAAGTGTCGTTGCAAATGTTAAAATCACAATGTTATAAATGTTATTATACGCGCATATCCATATCCGCGATTTTGATCACGCACGATCTATCCTATTAAAAGTAGATCCTTCCCCCACAATCGGAAAGCATTGACAAATGGACGTTCTTTTAGCTTGTGTAGACGTATCGTCAAGGCAGGCCTGGTGAGGTGCTGAAGTAAGGATGATGATTTTGATGGGATTTGCTTTCAAGTAAGATGGAGGTTGAAGCTGTCAGTTGACAGCTGATCCCTCCCACGCTGCTGTCTTGCTGCAGCGTCTAGATCTATCCTCCATTTCTACTCTACAAGCGTTCTTTCGTGAATTCTATTGAGGCATGGTAGCTTTGCTCTCCACCCTTGCATGGCCATGCTGTTGTATATAATTTGACAGAAAGAGAGAGATGCGGATATATGCGAAGACAGAGAGAGAGGCCCGATTGCATCGTTACGCGGCGCAACCTGTAACAGGAAGTGCGTTTAGCGAGGGATATCCTGATATAGTATCATCGATGAGAGATCACACACCACATCTAGGGTGTGATTGAAATAAGAAATAAATTATACAAACGAAAAGATACGTATAAAGTAGCCTGATGTAAACGTCTTAGTTTGACGTCTTAATCTGTGCAATCGTTGTTTCATGTTTACATCTAATCTAAAAAGAATGTTAATTATGATTAGACAGTCTTCGAGTTTCGCGAAATATAATGATATCATTTGTCATAATTTATATACAAGTAAATTATGAAGCAATAATTACGATTATGCTGAAGACGAGGCCAAAGTAGAAAAATATAGATCGCTCTAATCGAAGCGTTACTTTTGCAATGTTCTTTTTCAATTTATATAAATTTACTTTTATATTAATTTTATACATTCGAGCGAGATTTAAAAATCTTTCTTCTAACGCACACACTATAGTTCGCGCTGAGAAATGGAACGAATTATCCAAACGTATTCGTTCATGCCAAACGAATATGCAATTGGGCCTGTAAGTTTCATTTCCGCTTACAGCGTTACAATTTCATTTCATTTCACGATTTGTTCATGTACTCGAACGACTCTATCGGCACAAGTTATTAAACACACGTGACAAAATTCTACTCGGAATTGTCGTACGTAGTAACACAACATTAACTGTTTCTTTCCGTCCCACCCCATTTCATTAAATTAGAGTAGCTTAGTCAGTCTGTCGTCTGAATGTTGCAAACGCTATATACGTACCTAACATATACATCATAGATGGCGAGATGAAAGAATCTCATTTATGCATAATGTAAAGAACACAAAATATATTACTGTGTAAATGTGAGTACAAACGTACAATTTCGAGGAGAAATCCAATACATTGATAAGAAATTGATTAATGTATATTCTCAATGTTTAACACACACTGCTGTATACGCAATTTGTATACGTATGCGCACCCAACACGGAGACCCAAAGTAACAGACACTCTAAGACTGAAAATTAAGAAATCAAATTGAACGCGCACACACTACAAATGATCTGACGATTTATGCGGATTTTACAAATCGACAGTGTCACTTTCTTGAATATGACGGGATACGTGTATTTAGATAAAATATAGTTTTTACGACATAGATGTAACGAATGTGAAACGAACTTTTGATTCCTTGTTCATTTGTATAGAAGTAAAATAAAATTGTATTAGTATATCGCACGTATCTCCCGCGTAATATTACATAAGCATATACGTGTGGAAAATGCCAAAAAAATAATGATGCACAAATGATGTTACGCTTTTTCCTCGGTACCTGAACTTCTCTAGATTCTTAACAACTGATCCGTCTCTCGGTATCCATAGAGAAGATTTGAATTATATTGCAGCAATGTTGCATAATGTAGTGCGATGTTACAAGGACGGTATGTTGCGGTAACGTATCTGCAACATTGTAATTTTACAATTAAATGCTGTATAAATGCAGTGCCAATTATTATTATCGCGCTACATATCGGCTTGAAGAAGCGTGTTTTTTAAACACGTTCTTTCTCTCTGTGTTAGTATGCGTGCGCGTACGTACACACACAATCGATTGACATATAATTCAATTTTACGATGCTCTTTATACTCATGGCTACTAATTGTTCATGCCGCACATTCTAGACATTTTCGTTTCCAGTGTTAACTTGTTGGTGCTGCTGTTGACGAGGCATTAAGAGCATGGAACTGTTGAGTAGTGCCTCCTAGCACGTTGAGAGCCCTTAGTGTGCTCCTGTGCCTTGCTTGCTTGCGAAACTCTAGCTGCTAGCCTAGCCTAGGCTAGCTGAGAAATCGACCGACAGAGAAAAAAAAAGATTTTCTGACACGCTTGAGTCAATGAAACGTTTTCGGAAAAATATACTGGCAGTGACGTAGAAGATAATGAATCAATTCGCGTCGTGAGAATGAATCAATTTCTTTTAAAAAGGAATTATTATTATCTGATTATTTTAGAATATATATAATTCCCTTTTACTCATGTGTTTATTATATATTATATATATGTTATATATATATATATATATATATATATATATATATATTCTTATTTATATGATATATATATATAACATATAATATATATATAAAACTCTTATAATGTAAAGTATCTCAACGTTAATGTAAGTTGACAACGTTTCATGATTTCGTCAAGCGTTTATATTGTGGAGGTACAAGCGTTTAAAGCAATGGAGAAATGGTATCGAAGATATTGTAGAACCGACCGATCATACGTTTCGCAATAATGATCTTTTCTTTTTCATCTTCCGGCTCTTCTTGTCGTCTATAAGTTAATGCAAATACTAAATGTCGATAACAAATAGTGAATGTATATATACGCAATATATGCGATAACATTAGATATTTTCATAAAATATTTTAGATGCTTGTATCATAACTCGGAATACTCATGCGCGATGTTTCGTTCAACGTGAAGAAAAAATAAATGAAGTGGAATATTTGACGAAATATTCGTGAGACAAGAAGCCGATGTATACTTCTTCGGCATAACTTTTTCGCTATTTTATTGCATTCAACAGAATTTTCTTGTATACATGCAACTTATTGAACAATCGTAGCTTTATGCACGAGATCGGTTTTGGAGTAGCCTTCGAAAGAACAGTCAGATAAAGGCGTTGTTAATTGCTGAAAGAAATTAAAATATAAATTTTCATGCGAGAAGAATATTTCTTTCGACATTATGTTATATTGGCGAGGGAAAAGATATACACATACGTACAAATTCTATAACAGATTTGTAGTATAGATTTCGTGCTTATATTGGTACGCTCTGATTTTTTATCCTGATATATTTCTAGCCTTGTATTTTTCTCATGTACCTGATTAAAAAAAAGAGAGATTGTCAGATATAAATATATCAGATATAAATATTTCTATGTGAGAAACGCGGAGAAAAAACTGGCGCATCATTGCTGTAGATCGTGAGGAGCATTTTACATACATTCGCATTCTGTGAGCATCACAAAAGTCAGAGTGTCATAAGCATTTATATTCGAACGTTTATTCTCTTTTCTTTGTCAATTGTTCTGTATGAAAATGTGCTGCACATCATTGTGTTCCTAATAGAGGAATAACAATCAAACCTCCTTTTACCTCTGACATGCGCGAGAGAGCATCTTGAACTTAAAAAAGAAATATATAATCTATATTAAAAAATATTTTACTATACTTATAAATCGTGTAATGTCATGTAATAATTAACGATGTCTTAGTTATGGTCATCATTCGTAATACATTACGCGAGATTCGCACAGGCTAATTGGAGGATTGAAACTCTCATATAAAACTTGTTAGTTGATAGTTTAAAAATATAATACACAGTAAAGTGCTTGTTTTTTTTTTAAATAATGTGCAGTTTAATTTAGAGATCAAGAACACGTTTTTTGCATGCGATGTGCACTGTAAAAATATTCATACTTATTTTTAAACGTTCGCATAGAGTGTGTCTGTCGAATATATTAAAATAATGTAAAGGTTCTTTTTATTGCAATTTGATCCTTATATGAATATCGATATCGTAAGTAATAATCTAAGAAGATATCTTATTTTTTGCTACGGAAAGAAAATAAAAATAGTTTTGAATGTTTTTCTCAAAATCTTATTTCCTCCAATGCTTTGACATTCACATAGAAAATACATAGACATTTATATATTCAGAAATTAAAACCGCTGGTATTAAATAAGGATAAATTGCAATACTGATAGCCTGATTTTTATAAAGCTGTCTAATATGTAATTCCATGATATTATGAATGTATAAATTTCAGAAAGACTAAAATCAACAAAAAGTAAAATGATGTGAAAAAAAAAACATGGAGCCTATAAGACATCAGTTTAGAATTTTGTGTAAAATTTATGGAAGTCGAGTTAAGATTAATGTGTTTATTCTGGAGTTGCGATAAAATAATGAATAAAGCGCGTGTTGTAGTTGTATGCTATGATAGTTTCGTATAAATTAATATAGTAATATCTACTTTAAACAAGTATCTTTTCGGTACTAAAGATACAAATAAGAGCTATATTGCAGAGTTATTTTTGAAAGATTACGTGAGGTGTTACAGTGATAAGATTAAAAAAAAAAAGGGCAAAACAACATAGACACGGTCAAGAACACATGATATTGCTTAGTTTAAGTTCAAAGTTTAAGATTTTTAATAGGTATATTCATTTTTGTTTCGATGCAATTCAGAATTCATTAAATAGTTGTATCAAGATGTATTCAAATTTTATATACAGAGACTGATACCTGACCTAAAAGTGTACATATATTTGAGATGCGATTATCGATATACAGTTGTATTCCAATATATTATTATTAACTGTATGAGTATATACTGTACAATTACATATATTAAGAATATAATACGATTGATTTTTGTTAAGAGTATTACATGTTTTCTGTAAAAAAGAGCTGTACACGCAGAACCAAAATAAAAATTTTATATTATTCATAAATCCCAGATAAATTATGTAATGTTGGTGCAAATTGGTTTATTTTATCGATTCATTCCAACAACGATTATGAAAATAATTAAATGTAAAGAATAGATTCTTTGTTCACATACTATAAAACGGATGGACGAGCAAGTATAAAGTTAGACATTTTTAAAAATTGATTTCATATCTTTTGTATAAACATTTAGATTTCTACACATTTATTCGTAAAATAATATTAAACATATTCATTCTTTAAAAAATAGAATCGTGTCCATAAATACTATACTTCAGGAGACATACAGTACGTTTTATCCTTAATACCGTCTACAAACATACACACTTGTGAATATTTTTACATTTGCATTTTTGTAAATGTTTTTAATTTGCAATAATGTGAATTTTATTCTTTCATATTCACATTTTGATACACCAGATTGCTTATATGTTACAAAAGAATACTTATCTCAATAACAGATTTGTACTCTCTATTTATATACAGATAACTTTTAATGAAGAATATCAGCTAATATCAAGCAAAATGTAAATAAAAAGAAATTTTTCATGGCAATTATTGGCAAATAATTCTCTATTAAATTTCTTTTAGCTATCTCCTTTAGTTATCCATATAATACAATTTATACATTCTTTTTAGCGTTTTATACTTATCATGAATAGTGTACACACATACATAGTCGATTTTTAGCTGATGATAAGATATACGTGTATCTTTAATAGCAATTTCAGAGATGCCAGATTATCTATAAAAACAACTCAACAATTTTCTTGCTATTTCTCTCTCTATCTTTCTCGGATTGAATGTGGCAAACGTATAGCGCTATCTATCTCTCCTAAAATCTTCCCCATAAAATGTAAATCTGCTCGTGATGGAATAAACGTGCGCGTCCTCTAAAAGGACCGAACATTACATTTACATTCCTAATTCATCCACGTCGGATGATTCGGCAGACAAAGGGGATTAGGAGAGTAAAGCAAGTCCTATTGAGGCGGACCGCCCATCATACTCATCGGTGGCATGCTCTGGATTCCGTATGGTCCCTGCGGTGGTCCTTGGCCGCCAGCCATAGGCGAGTGCATTTGCATCGCTGCGTTTTGAATTTGCTGTGTGGAAGGTACCTGATTTCCCGCGGGAGATGCCACAACCTATTACAGATTTTAAAGTAAACTTTGTATTTTTCCATTAAAGTTTTCATAAAAATAATTCGTGCTTTGTTAATAATATTTTGTTTTCGGTATTTTATATTATTGAAAAAACTAATAAAAAACTAAATATTACTATTGCTTAATGTATTGCGTAAATTACGTAAATATAATGGTAATTTTTGTTCATATACAGGGTGACCCATTTTAACTTAGGCAGCCAAATAACTCGAAAAATAAGCAAGATAGAGAAAAATGTTTTAGACAAAAGTTGTATGGTTTCGAGGGGGCCATAAGATGGTACCATTGGTTTGACCTTGAAGAGTCATTTGAAGGTCACGTGAAGGTCACTTCAATTTTTTTAAATGGAACATCCTATATATTTTTGTACTTTCTTGTAGCTCATCTCGAGAGCTTTCCAAAACACTATAATTAAGTACATTTTCGTTAAGTACTTTTTGAGTTATGAGGCTTGAAATAATTTCTTAATTTTACATAAACCGTAAAATATCTTGTAAAATATTCATTTTTCGATTACCTTACCTTAATAGTTTTATGTACAAAATAATGAGAGGAATCAATTGGTGTAAAGAAAACACATAGTTGTTTCGAAGAAAAAATATGTAATTTGCAATTAACAATTCCATATTTTTTCTTAAAAACAACTATGTGTTTTCTTTACACCAATTGATTCCTCTCATTATTTTGTACATAAAAGTATTAAGGTAAGATAATCGAAAAATGAATATTTTACAAGATATTTTACGGTTTATGTAAAATTAAGAAATTATTTCAAGCATCATAACTCAAAAAGTACTTAACGGAAAGGTACTTAATTATAGTGTTTTGGAAAGCTCTCGAAATAAGCTACAAGAATGTACAAAAATATATAGGGTATTCCATTTAAAAAAATTGAAGTAACCTTCACGTGACCTTCAAATGACTCTTCAAGGTCAAACCAATGATACCATCTTATGGCCCCCTCGAAACCATACAACTTTTGTCTAAAACATTTTTCTCTATCTTGCTTATTTTTCGAGTTATTTGGCTGCCAAAGTTAAAATGGGTCACCCTGTATATGTATATACATACACAATGCAGAAAAAAGATTTATGTAGTTTCTCACGATCTAATAGAATTGCAGTGAGAGATCAAGAATTTTAAGATTTATTTCTTCTGCTTAGCAAAGAATTATACCTGTGATATAACCGGCGGTTCCGATGGCAATGTGAAATTAGCTAAAAGATCCCTTACAGAGGGAAATAGCGAACATTCCGATTGATTTGCCCCGTACTCGGCGAATCTCTTTAACTGCATGGACGCTGCCGTAATCGCTGGACTAAGATCTCTTCTTTCCGCCAATTGCGTTAAATTTGTCGTGACATCATATACAAATGGTAATACGAAGGACGTTTCTCCTGGATATGACATACCTATTCTCGTAAGTTGCAACTGCGAAATCATGTAAGTTGCATATGCAAAATCATGTAACGATCAATTGAATTTAATGAAATTCCAAGTGCTTCACAAGTCGTACTTACAAAGAATAAAATTTTGCTTCTGCAAACATGCACTCCCTCTGATCCCGGGGGCACAATCTGTCCGGTAGAAGGTGGAATACGCAAGCACAATTGCACGGACCATTTCAATTGCTGTTGCTGCACAAGACCGGGAACCAACTCTAGCTTCATTATTTGCACAAAGTCTTTCAGCACCTTGAAACGTATATTAAGCATTCTGCCGAAACCAGATAGTGTGTTGTGTTTATAAGGCGGAGCAGCGACTCGTGTATCAAAGAATTTTTCTATAATCTATGAATAAGAAGAGTTATTGCAATTAATAAATGTTGCGTATTAATATATACAACATATGCGTTTTAATTACTTACTTGTAACTCTTCCAGAGTCCACTGATCTTTGTACTCTGGAAGTGGTTGCACTTTGATATGAAGAGATTGGAAATATTGCGGATTTAATCCAACTCTACATTGTAAGCTTTCGACTTTAAAATGTACTACGCCAGGTTCGGTGCTATTGATACCAGTCACCTGTAATTTATACATATATACTCAGGGTGTTATCTAATAATCGCCTAAGTCTCTCGTGTGCAACTAGAACGAGTTAAACTGATTGTGAGTAGGAAAGTCCTCTATCGTTTTGCGATCTTCGCAATAATTAATGAGATATTAATTTAAAAAGATCAGCCAATTCGCGTGAGTAAAAGCACGCTGCGAGAAAAGCCGTCCCACTTTAAGTGGAGTGCTCTCCGAAACATGATGGCAGTCCGTGATGCTTCAGTGTTAAGTTTGGTGAATTGAATTTTCCTACTCAATTCTATCTTCAATATATATATATATATATATATATATATATACAGGGTGTCCCATTTTAACTTGGACAGTAAAATATCTCAAAAACTAAGCCCAGCAAACAAAAATGTTTCAGACAAAAGTTGTATGGTTTTGAGGGGGCCATAAGATAGTACCATTGGTTTGACCTTGAAGAGTCATTTGAAGGTCACGTGAAGGTCACTTCAATTTTTTTAAGTGGAACACCCTATATATTTTTGCATATTCTTGTAGCTTATCTCGAGAGCTTTCCAAAACACTATAATTAAGTACCTTTTCGTTAAGTACTTTTTGAGTTATGAGGCTTGAAATAATTTCTTAATTTTACATAAACTGTAAAATATCTTGTAAAATATTCATTTTTCGATTATCTTACCTTAATACTTTTACGTACAAAATAATGAGAGGAATCAATTGATGTAAAGAAAACACATAGTTGTTTTTAAGAAAAAATATGGAATTGTTAATTGCAAATTACATATTTTTTCTTCAAAACAACTATGTGTTTTCTTTACACCAATTGATTCCTCTCATTATTTTCTACGTAAAAGTATTAAGGTAAGATAAACGAAAAATGAATATTTTACAAGATATTGTACGGTTTATGTAAAATTAAGAAATTATTTCAAGCCTCATAACTCAAAAAGTACTTAACGAAAAGGTACTTAATTATAGTGTTTTGGAAAGCTCTCGAGATAAGCTACAAGAATATGCAATGACAAATAGTAGGTTCCATTTAAGAAATTGAAGGTGACCTTCATGTGACCTTCAAATAACTCTTCAAGGTCAAACCAATGGTACCATCTTATGTCCCCCTCGAAACCATACAACTTTTGTCTGAAACATTTTTGTTTGCTGGGCTTAGTTTTTAAGATATTTTACTGTCCAAGTTAAAATGGGACACCCTGTATATATACAGGGTGTCCCTGAATGGTCTGTACAAACTTTGTAAATAAGTTCCAGGGACTTAAACAAGCAGAAAATGTCCCATAAACATGGGGTCGGAAACGCTTGCTTCTGTAGTTACGACGGTTCGAAGTTTTCCTGCAATAGCTGGAGAAATTATCACGTCAAATCGCATAGGTGTTACAAAACTGTGTTTATTTATTTCATGTAGCAATTCTTCACCAGCGGATCGTGGACGGCTGCGACATCATTCGTAACACATCTGGTATTTTCCAACGGGTTCGCCAGACAATGCGGCGACGTGCGCAGGCACCTTGGAATTTAACGGAGGCCATTTCGAGCATTTGCTATAGCAAGTGTACTGTCCTGTTATGTCCGTAGCAAAATCGAGGAAATAAATAAACACAGTTTTGTAACACCTATGCGATTTGACGTGATAATTTCTCCAGCTATTGCAGGAAAACTTCGAACCGTCGTAACTTCAGAAGCAAGCGTTTCCGACCCCATGTTTATGGGACATTTTCTGCTTGTTTAGGTCCCTGGAACTTATTCACAAAGTTTGTACAGACCATTCAGGGACACCCTGTATATATTGAAGATAGAATTGAGTAGGAAAATTCAATTCATCAAACTTAACACTGAAGCGTCACGGACTGCCATCATGTTTCGGAGAGCACTTCACTTGCTGCTTCACCGCGCGCCTAATATCAAGTTAAAGTGGGACGGCGTTATTTTTAAGAAAAAAAATGTAATTGTTAATTGCAAATTACATTTTTTTTTTCGAAACAATTATGTGTTTTCTTTACACCAATTGATTCCTCTCATTATTTTGTACATAAAAGTATTAAGGTAAGATAATCGAAAAATGAATATTTTACAAGATATTTTACAGTTTATGTAAAATGAAGAAATTATTTCAAGCCTCATAACTCGGAAAGTATTTAATAAAAACTAACTTAATTATAGTGTTTTGGAAAGCACTCGAGATGAGCTATAAGAATATGCAAAAGCATATAGGGTGTCCCATTTAAAAAGTTGGAGGTGACCTTCACGTGACCTTCAGGTGACTCTTCAAGGTCAAACTAATGGCACCGTCTCATGTCCCCCTTGAAACCATATAACTTTTGTCTGAAACGTTTTTTTCTATAATCAAAATTAAAAAAGTTATTCGGGATGATCGATTAAAATGGGACACCCTGTGTGTGTGTGTGTGTATATAATATAGTATAGTATAGTATGTGTGTGTGTGTGTGTGTGTGTGTGTGTGTGTGTGTGTGCGCGTGCGTGCGTGCGTGTGCGCGCGTGTATATAGAATACTGTGTGTATATAGAATACTATATATATAATACATATAGAAAAATACTATACTTTTTTTATATTTATTTTATGTATATATTTAAAATAAATATATGAATATTTAGCACACAAATTCGCCAAATACTATTCGCGGCTAATATTCTGTAACAATTTATGTATTATGTTACAATTTATGTATACAAGTTCTCTTACACAATCGTCTGTCTGAATAAAGCGTTGCAATTGTCTCCTCATGTAGACGCAACCCAGAAATCTCTCGAGCGGCGACATATCCGGACCGGGTAAGCCGGATGGATGCGGTGAGGCGCAACAAAGCGATTCTAGCGCTTCGTGCGTGAGAAGCGTCGGTACGGCACCAGCCCAAGATCTCGGCGGTAATACTCTGGACATGTGACTACCGGTCTTGTGATCAGAGGCTTGCGGGCTATGCAGTGCCACGTGACCCGGACTTTGCCCAGGTCTCGCAGGAGATGGTCTTGGTACACTCGGTGATCCAGGCCAATTGGAAGCAGCCGGTGAGGCCATACTTTGAGAAGATGGGAAAGGACTACCATCGATATGACCTGAATATCGACGTTTCGTTGTTATTAAAAGCCTCTTGTAAAGATTAATTAATATTAAAAGTGGTGGCAAATATTACTACCATTGTGGAGTCTAAGGTTTCATTTTTGTAAAACAATCATAATTTTTGAAAGCGAGAATTTCATCATTTCTCGCTTTTTTTTAAGTAATGCAATGGAAATGCGTTTTCAGTTAAGGTAAATATTAAAAAAAACTCACAAAATATAATAGTTTTGAAAAGGACAGAAGAAATATCGAAGAATGAAAAATATATATCAAAACACACACCTGTTTGCATGAATGAACCAGCAGGCGAATGTCCTACTTGAACATTACTACAAGGTCCAGGTGACGATGTTGGCATGAGACCAGCCGGACTAGGAACATGCATTGGATTTAGAGGACTGTTCGCAACGAGTCCCGAGCCAGGAGATGGATGTGGTAACATGTTAGGTGTATTCGGTGGTAATGATGGCGGGGACGCTAAATTAAATGATGTTGCGGGACTGCTTCCGAAACTTTGATGTTGACTGGCCTAAGAAAAAAAAAATATTTTTGTAATCACAGCCAAATAATTTACATATTATGTGTATATTTACATTAGTCAGGCAATCTACCTGGGATATATTTGTAGTATGAGGACTGGCCGGTGTGTGAGGATTACTGCCGGATGGTGGTGTGAGTGGCGGATGAAATCTTAGACCTTCACGCTGTTGCGCGGGCGATTGCGGTCCGCTTCTGTGATGTCCTAAGAACCCTCCTACGTTGCTTCCACCACCATCGCTATCCATAGTGACGGGGGACGGTGGATTATCGTCCTCCGATTGAGATCTTCTTCTAAATACCGCGTTCTCATCGACGTATTTCGACAAAAATGCCTACAACATATACATATAGAATATAAACATATAGTGAATATGCTTAGTTATATCACTTCAAGTGCTTTGCACTTTATTAAAAAAGAAGAAAATATCATTTCTTACCTTTAAGCCCTGCGTGGGTGTGAACTCGTCGACGACGTTACTTTTGTCAAAATGACTATAAGCACCGTCACGTAAACTCACCAAACCTCCGCCGCGCAAACGTAATTCCAAACAATACATGCCTTGATACGCTATCTTTACTAAAGTGACACATTGTGGCATTATAGTAAACGTTTGTACTGGCACTCGTGGTCTCTGTAGAGAGGAATTTATCCGTAAGTCTGAACCAAAAAAAGGCAGATATGCGCGTGCACTTACCGCATGCACGCATAACTGAGGGATTGTCGGTAATTTACTGATCGACGTAAGCGGCTGAAGCGTTTCATTAAGTATATGAATAATTTGTGCCAAATTCTTATGTCTATTTAAATGGGCTTCTAGCTGTTCCTTCATTATAGAATGCGCATTAGTCACTGTATTGGTTGGACCTATTAATACAAATAAAATTTTTATTATTATGCATTTCCAATAATAATAATAACAATAATAATAATAATAATAATAATAATAATAATAATAATAATAATAATAATGTGTTTAAACTAAAATCAAAACTTACTTCTACCAAATACTAGTTTGAAGTTTGCTTTATCATTCCATTGTACAGTTACAATTGCAGCATGATTTGGACCATATGCAAGAACTAACTTGCTATAACTATAAGACTTAATGCTAACCATGTTGCGTAAATTGTACTTCTCTAGAGTGAAAAGCAACATTAAATTATAAAAACGTAATTATATATGTGATATATAACAGCGTATGAGATTGGAACATGTAACATATATATATATATATATATATATATATATATATATATATATATATATATATATATATATAACATACCCATTTTGAAATATTCAGCTAAATCATGAACAAGTGAATACAAATGCACTATTTGTGCCCAGTCATGTAATAAGGCATCTACAGTACGAGAGACGGTATCGGCTGTCCCCATTTCATATTGAAAATAGACTGGTCTCCGTACACCTATAAAATTCGATAAGATTCGATAAGGAAAGAAAAATACATTTGCGTTCTATAATTTTTATTGTAACAAAAAAGAAAATTATAATGTATTATTTTATGAATCCATTTATACAAGAGGTCAAATTTTACTTAGAAGTTAAAATAGAAATTAATTATATAATAAAATATTGTATATTTATGAGTTAAAAATATAAAATTTTAGATAAATTCCTTAAAAGTATAACAATAAAAAATTATAACAATTAACGAAAAAGAATTATCTTTGAAATATGAATAAATATAAGAATATATAATTATGCTTTAAAAATTGAAAATACAAAGAAAAAAATACAGATTTATATAATAAATACTCCATTATTCAATTTCATGTAGTATCCAAAAATTCAAATTTTAAATGTAAAATAATGAAAGGTGTCAATAATTAATGTGGTATCTGATTAAAGAAAATTTAATACCTTGTTCTTTGGAATGACTACTAGAGAGGGGACTACCAAAAAATACAAATTCCACCATCCAAGTTTTAGCCATGCCTTTGCCTTGAACTCTAATCGAAACGCTTAGCAACCTTTTGAGGAGAGCGTGCCAAGCACTGCTTGTAGCGATAGTCGGCGATGGCGCAGGTAATTGAACAAGTTTAAGTACCAATGCTGTGGCATTTGCTTCAACCTGTAACCCTTGATGAGCTATCTCTCGTCTGGTAAGCTGCAAATTAACAATTAAATGAAGAGAATCATGGAAAAATCTCAATTATCGTTATGCAAGACGTCCCATAGAAAGGAAATTTTTCTTCCTCTAATGAGAGGCAATCTATGATATAAAAATAAACGGAAATTTAAATCTTACTTCTTGAGCTAGAGTTACGAATGGTATCCGTTCGTCGCATAGAGCGACAACATGCGCCAATTCCGGAATGAAGTAAGCTGGATGTTTTGCTCTTCTATTCTGTGATGTTCCCACCGCGTCTGTCCTTCCTCCGATTCCAGTGCTTCTACGTTTGTTGCTCATCGTCGTCTCCACCACTTCTGTAATGCACCCCCCATCTTGATCATTATTCCCTAAAAAATCCACCCGTTAATCCCCCTAAAAGTAGCAGAGGTAGTACACCACTCAATGTTGCCAGATGTTAATTATTATGTGTACACTATACAGATTATGTGTACACTATACTGTATTAATAATCAAGCAATTAAATGTTAATGTAAGGATTAGTGAGAAAGTTCTTATAGCAAGCAGGATAAACTATATATATCATACTATATATATCAACTATATATATCATACTTAATACAAGAGAATGTATAATTGCATGTACATATAATTACATTAGCTCGACAACAAATTAAGACAATCGATTTATAGATTTTATCAGACCTATTCAAGCTTTAACTCGCGATGCTTTTACTTCTTCTTCAATCTTGCCGAATCGGAGAAGAAATAAAAAACCAGTTAACATGCCATTTATATAGATATAATTCAAGGCATTCTTAATGAAGCACGTACTATGCTTGGAATTGATTAAATTGCTTCATTAAGAATGATTATAGCAATATGATTGTTTGCAAATGGAAATAATAAGCTTATTGTTAGTGATAAATTTGAATAGGCCTGATTTGTGTATAATAAATATATATACATACTTATATGTCATATAACACTAGTAGATAGAATAAATCAGAAGTTGGAAAAGTTGAATTGTAATAAAAAAAGAGAAAAGAAAAAACGTTATTATATACAAGATTTTAATAAACTGCATACTACAATTAAAACTACATGCTACTAATATATATACTTTTTACTTTTACCTGTATACTTATATATCTATATTAATAATGTATATAATAACAAAAAACTAAACTCACATTCAAATACACATGCATATCCATATACATTTTATTTATCCATTAATGATAAATAACAATATTATTGTATCCACAATATTATAATATTGAATAATAATAATATCAATAATGTTATAATATTGTTGATAATTAATAGTGAATTCATTTAAATATGTAAATTTTGAAGATAGAAAATAAAAGTTGAGAGAAACATAAATAAAAAAGAAATATATATAGAAAAAAATTATGCATTAAAGCATGTACCAATACTCACCACTGTCGACACTTGTAAACGGCCCGTGTGTAATGACAAAAGTATCAAACTCAATAAGACTCTGAACTTTTAGATACATTTTTGGTATTTCCGTTTCTATACTATCATCGTGCGGATCATCTTCAATGGAACTATGTTTCACTACAGCGAGATAGAAGGAACACTCTATCTCACATGGTGAGTTTTCTTTTTCTTTGAACGCAACAATCTAGAGTAAGCAATATCACAAAATATATATAAACAATTATTGTTATATAAACAATTATTGTACATATAATACTAATGTAATATATTTCTCAATGAATATATCTTTCAATGAGATGATTATTATTATAATCCTTGAAATCATGAATTTACATACCAGTATAACATTAGGATGTCTATGCAATTGCACAAACATGCGGTGTCTACTAATCTTAGACATAGGGTGATCTGGATGATGTAAGACAGGCAAACGTTCACGAGGGGTAGCGGCTAAATGCTGTAATGTTTTCTCGCAACGTCTTTGTGTTATCCAAAATCTGTCATAAAATAATTTATCAATAATTCTATTTTAAATGAAAGGAAAGCTTACAAGCAGTATTACAATAATATTTATACCTCAATTCAGATATAAGTGTCGGAAGACGCGAATGATCCCCATTCAGAGCCGCTGTTAATTCTGGTACAAGAGGCGCATCGTATTGAGGGATATGACATTGTAACATACCAGTATGAGTATCAACTGTAACTAATAGAAGCTCAGCACGTAAACACGGTTGTAATATCGGTACTGACAAAATAGCTGGAGATCCTGCTAAAGTACCTAAGAAATATACGTGCATTATATAAATATTTTATTTTATTTGAACTTATAAAAAGTAAAAGAAGGATGCAGAAAAAATCCTTAACTTACATTCGACATCCTTCAGCATTGTTTGTAATTCTTGTTTCAATTCGGATAGACGACTTCGCGTCCGAATATAAATTGTATGCACGAGTAAACATTCCATTGATAACTGATCTGATCTAATGGCTCTATGTGCTATTTCACTTTCCTGTGTAATATTACCATAATATATTATTATAAACATTGTAGAATTTTGAAAAATATAAATGTATTCCTTTTTTTACCTTACTACCCAGTGACGGAATGTGTACAACTGCAAGAGGCCTCGCAGGATCATGTTGATCTACTTGAATGGTCAATTTGTACCCAAGTTCTGATCGTGGATCTTTATTCGTTAATTCCCTAAAAAGATTTCATACATGAGGTAAAAATGTATCTGTATATACAATTCTTTTTGCAACAATATTTTTTTCTGAACACGTTTTATACATAAGTGTATCAATACAATTATTATTACCTCCAATAAGATACAGAGAGACATTTGCCAGGTACATATTCATCCACATGAATATGATCATCTAATCTATCCTGAATTAGTCTTAATGTTTGAGAAAATAAAACTTCTAATTGTAATGACTGGCAAAAGTAATGCAAGATATAATACACTTCTGACAATGGATTGGTACTTTCAGCCAATCGTGATTGAATAACCTTATAGAAAGAAATTCTATTTGTTAAATGCATCTGAGAATACAGTTTATCTTAACTTTTTCTAACTTTATTTTATGATATACCTGATGTACATATCGAGTTTGCAAGGGATGCACTAATGCCTTTCCATCACCAGTTTCCCTATCCGAAACCAAAATCTCCAATTCTAATAATCTCCATGGAACTGTTGGTCCATCACTCATAACTGTAAGAGATACTGAAAACTCTTGCTCTACAAGAAACGTCACTCTTCCTGCTTCAATCTATATCAATAATAAATCGAATTTAATCATATTGGATATGTAAACAACAAATCATATATGTAATTTTTTTTCTTCCACAAAGTAATGTATATCACAGCAATTTTTAATTTAAAGAATTTACTTATATTTTTATTGTTATTTGTACATATCTACCTTCAAGTTACGCATCTGTGGCAACAAATTTCCAGTGACTAATCTATGTTGAATAACTTGATTCAATCTTTGCAGTGTGCTTCTCTTTTCTGCAGCTGTTATAGGATCTGGAGGCACTATTCTTTCCTGTATAAATGTTATAAATATGATATTTTTATGAATACTTGCCATAAACTTATATAATTAACACTTCTTTGCATGCAGACTTTCTATACTTACTCTAATACAGGCTGGTAATCTACCATAAGTGCCAGTAGTAAGTACTTCTACAGCTGCAGGGATATGAAAATTTGGAAGTCTAGCATGCACCAAAGTTTCACGAGCCATTCTTGCCAACATATCCGCAGTATCAACAAAGAGCAATGATTGTTTATCTAAAAATGCCATAATATGCTAAAACAAAAAAGACGTAAGTTATTAGGTGATTTTAATTATATAACTTAATTATATATAATCATATATAATTAAGTTATATATGATTATTATGTAAACTTAATTATATATAATTATATAACAATAATTTAATTATATAAAAGAATATATATATATATATATATAAATATATATCTTACTGTAGACTTATCCACTTTAGATGCACTATTCGCCCACTTTACTAATGCCAATAAACGAACATACAATTGTCTCGTTCGAGCAGAAAAATTATAAATTTCAATTTTGCGTTCCATATCTGTTTTACGAGGCAATCTAAATACATAAAGAATGTACAAAATCCATAATAAATTGTATTATAAAATGTTAATGTATGCCTATTAATATCTTGATATTTTGTACTTACAGTTCAGCAAGAACAGTGAGTTCATGATATGTTCGTTGTATTATAAAATCTATGAGCATGCCTAAGGAGATAGATCCCCCACGATTACCCTCTTGCGGTATATTATTTGTAACAGGAGTCTGATGACCTTCTAAAGGTACTGGCGCCATTTTGATGTTGTCTTCGATAAAAAATATTATATCAATCTAATATGTATGTACATTTGGATAAAAAAAAATCATATGTAAAATCTCTTCTTCATTATGTATTACAAGCTGTATATTATATATATGTATATATTCTAGTTACATATACTTTATATTAATTATATATTTTTAAGAATTATTTATTACTTTTTATTGCAATATGCTTATAAAAAATATTATTTCAAAGATAATAAAGAAAATGCATAGAGTTTAACATATTGATAACATATATGTAATATACTTAGTTTTTTAATAATAAAAGCTATATCTGACACTCAAACGAATTCTTTCATAGAAATAATTGAGAATCTATGTAATGTTTATTAAAATATATAATTTATTGTTTGAAAATTAACATAATTGTGTGGACGAAGTCTAGAAAAAAATTGCTTTTGTGAATTTAAATAATACATCAATAATAATTCTAAATAAATATAACATTTAGAATCATTTTATAAATGCTTGCTGTAATATGCAGTAATGTCGCTTTTATTTGAACCTGTATGTAAATTTATTATACCAACCACATACAATTAGTATTTTATAATTATTTTGGTCACCAGATCTTTCTCCTAGATTAGTATCTAACTTTTATATTTATTCTTTTAATGACGCCGCGATGATCAACATAATTGAAAAGAACACATTGCGACAATTCTGTTATTTTGTTAATTTACAGAATGGGCGAATACGTTTTATTTTCCGCCGTGATTTTATAACTCGACCACATAATTACAATATATCTGACAACAATAATTTTCAGCATATTTAGTATAATAATTAAGTTAAAAAACTGGTACACATTCAGAGCTGTAAAAATTTCACCTTTCACTTACTACGAAATGGTACGAAATCATTGAATAAAGAATATCATTAAGGGTCGGTTAAAGTGACGAGCAAACTCCGAACTAGCTCCGAATAGAGTTCCTCAAGTAAGCCTATGTTCCAAAATTCACTGCCAGCGCTGAAAATATATAATATACGTAACGTGAACTATAGATTTTCAGCGCTGGCAGTGAATTTTGGAACACGCCCTAAGAGTTAGGACACCGCGTGATGATTTCTGATTGGTCGCGCCATTATAGGAAAGCAGTGAGTGAGAAAGAGATAGAAAAGAAGAAAGCTATTCGAGACATGTCACGGTAAATAATGTATAGGTATGTATTAAAAATAATTCACATATAACAAAGAATTAATTTTTATATCTATTTCATTTCATATAACGATTATTAAGTGATATTTACTAATAAAACGTATTCTTTTATTGTAAATTTATAAACTTAAAACTGAGATATAACTAACCTTAATGTAAAACTTTTAAACTTATATATAAAAATAGTTTGGAAAGATAATTAATGAATACATAATGAAATCAGATTTGATTTCAGATTTGATTAATCATACGCATGAATCATTTATTTTTATTTGGTCAATTTGATTTTATCGTGAAAGCTCAATTTGATTTTATCGTGAAAGCAGCCCATTGCTCATTTATGTTACATGCATGGTGTTATACACATTATATGATGTGCTTATTTTTAAAATGTTTGTTTTTAAAATGTTTAACATCTAGTTTATTTTTTTTTTAATTTATTTGTTACATGTATGATATGTTTTTACATAATGTTATGTGTTTATTTTCATTAAATATTTAACATAACATTAACATATAAATGTTTATTTGTGTTAAAAAGTTTATAATTTTTGTAAATAAAGCTAAATAATTACAAATAATAAATATAACATAAATTACAAATAGATACAAATAAATTACAATAATATAAATTAAAAACATAATATAAATAATTCCAAGTAGCAAACAAATGTATAAAAAAATGTTTCAAACTTATTTTCAAAGATATTTTTAAAATGGTAAAATAATTGGATAATATACCTTTTTATTCATTAAAAGAACGTTTATTTTAATGTTACTGTAATATGAATATTTATTTAATGCTTATTAAATATTTATTTGATTAATATTTAATTAATATTTTATTAATGAAATATTAAATATTTAATAAACGTTAAATAAATATTTATATTACATTAACGTTAAAATTTGCTACTTAGAATATATTACAGAATAATTTTTTATTATTTATTAATATAAATGAAATATAAATCTCTATTTACCCTGGTGAAAATTAAACGCTTCTCGAAGTGTCAAAGAAGCGTAAACGAACAGAATAAACGCTTCTTAGAAGCTTCATTGACTTCCCATTAACTCTTCGCGATTTTAAATCTTCGTGCATATTTCTCGAACGCTCCATAAAGTGTATACGAAGCACTCCGATACGCTTCCCACACACTTCAATGATTGACATTTAGAAACTCTTCATTTACACTTCCTAAACGCTCCATAAAATGTGAACGAAGCACTCCAATACGCTTCCTATACACTTCAATGATTGATTGCCTTAGAAACTCTTCATCCACATTTCTTCAACGCTTAAACACTGCACAAAACATGTATGAAATACTTTCCATACACTTTAACAATTTAAAGAAATATTTTTAAGGACGTCAAAGTTTCGCGGGAGCACGCAAGGATCTGTTAGTTCGTTCGTTTACTGCTACGCGCGCTATCTTTCTCGTATTTAAGTTTAGTTATGAGAATTATATAAAGAGTTTACAAAGAGTAACAAATAAGATTAAAGATATACTTCAATTTAATTTCTGATCTCGATGTAGGAGCTTCAGATATTAAATTGATTTTTATTAGTCGGACAAATAAATGTCTGGCGAATAAACGAAAATAATAATTTATTACCTCTTTAAAATGTAAAGTGCAATATTAATGGTACAGTATAAATATAGTAGAGTATAAACATTTCATTCGTATTCGCCAATAAGTTTGATGACATTTCATTTACGTTCTTTAAAAATTATATTAGATATTTCCCCTGGCGAAAATAATTATCGGAGCGTAAGTCGAATGTAAGGAAAGAGTAACAGAAGTGTAAACGAAGCTTCTAGGAGGCGTAAATTGAAACAACGAAACGTAAACGAAGCTTTAATACTTCGTTAAGAATATAATACCAAGCAAATAAACAGAGACAGAGAGAGCGAGAGAGAGAGAGAGAAACGCAACATGTGTAACCGTGTATGTGTGAAGCATGAAGCTAGGCGATATGTAATGAGCGAGAAATTAGAAAGAGACAGAATGAGCATATGATCGAGAAAACGAAAGAAAAAATATGAGAGGGAATGTAATAATAATAATGCGTATATATAAATTATTGTCACACGCATGAAAGAGGGAAAGAGACAATACGATATTTTGTCTGTCCTTGTCGATAATAGATTGCAGTTCCATCTATCATACTATCCGTCAATTTTGCTCTGTTTTACTCTTTTGACATCGATTCTGCACACGTACGCACGTACACTAAACAGTTCGATCATTAATCTTTTTATACAAGCTTCTAAGATCATTTCTTTTACTTCTGTATTATTCTTTCATGTTATCCCAAGTGAGAGCGCTGTGTCTTTTACACAGACAAACTGCAAAACTTATATATTAAAGCAATATTGTTACGACGTGATGCAAGAAGTCGGTAACACGACTGTAATTAACACAATTATAAGTAACTTTTCTTGGTTTTTTACATGAAGTTATAGGGTCCGCACTTCGTTATTCTTAGTACTTTAATTGTGGAAAAGGATTTATCGATCTGTGTAGCTGTTCCGGAAAGGGTGTTATCGACGCCGATCACAGTGGATTGAGCGGCTAGATTATTGACAGCGCGGGGTCCGCGAAGGCGCTGGCGCTGCGGGGGCGCTAGTATAGGAAGGGCCCGAGAGCATGTTCGTTACGCTGGCTTTGTCTAGCGTGCACGTGCGTTACGGCCGTAATGGCGGACGGGTTTTCCGTTGTCTCGAGTGTTGTGCACGAATTCACGGGCAGCTACGAATTTAAGGGCAGCTACAATATCATCTTGCGGATGATATTCTGGGTTTTACCCTTGCCGTTGCCAGGTGCATTGCGAAATTTAAGGGCAGCTACAAAATCATCCTGTGGATAATATTCTGGGTTTTACCCTTGCCGTTGCCAGGTGCATTGCAAAATTTAAGGGCAGCTACAAAATCATCCTGCGGATGATATTCTGGGTTTTACCCTTGCCGTTGCCACGTGCTTTGTGACTGAAATTCAAGGGCAGCTACAAAATCATCCTGCGGATGATATTCTGGGTTTTACCCTTGCCGTTGCCACGTGTTTTGTGACTAAAATTCGAGGGCAGCTACGAGATCATCCTGCGGATGATATTCAGGGTTTTGCCCTTGCCATTGCGAGATTCTTTGCGACAGGAACGTGAGATATACTAGGAGGTGACCAAGAGTCGTCATTCGACTCTCGCGCTATTGCGTTTGTATAAGGTGACAGATCCTTGCCTGAGCCTCACTTTCTTCACGAGATTATTCACGAGATTATTATACGTATTATATTTATACTATTTATATACCACGTTATTATACTTACGTTATTTCTTTACGATATTTATTTACGTTATTATATTTATGTTATTTCTTCACGATATTTACTTATCTTATTATACTTATGCTATTTCTTCACGTTAATTACACTCATAAATAGTTGCGTTGATTATGGCTTAATTAATAGATAATTATTTTCATGCCTATTACTTTATTTAATTTTCTCGTCTGCGGCTCTGAAAGTGTTGTTTATTTTAAGGGTAACAAGTAATAGTAGCTTTCTCTATTTGCATAAGTTGACTTGATCGCCGCATAATTGCATTTTTCTTTGTTTGTTTACTCATTTTCAGTTAAAGTTTCCCTTGATGCTATTGTAAGGAAATCTGTCGAATAAAACTATGCCTACTGTTTACACGAAGCAATTCTGATCGGAAATAGTCTAGTATTTGATTTCCTTCGTTTCTAACCGTTTCTTTCAGGTATCTATAACCAGTTCTTTCAGGTAATTTTCCCAAAGGTAAGCCGACGCGGAACCAGATACATAGCGCGGTAACAACCGTACATTTTATGGTCCTTCGAGCCGGAGATCCGCGTCAGAGCTACATTTGATTTCCACGCTGAATTCTACCTTGCAAGATGGCAAATTTGGACACACGGATCGCTCTGCAACGGAGCCGATTTACGTTTATACAGGAAGCGACGAATTTAGACGATGTGAACGCTGCCCGATCAAATCGACAACTGGTCAATGCTCGCTTGGACATGCTCGAACAGAATTGGAATAAATTTCAAGAAGAGCATGAAAACTTGTGTCTATCCGTCAGCGAGAGCTTGAGCGACAATCCTTACATGAGGGAGCGCGTATACGAGCGCTGCCAAGCCTTCTATGTTTATGCTCGTGCCACGTTACACACCCAACTAGAAGAGTTCGATACAACAGATCGCCACTTCAGATCGACGCGCTCTGACCAAGAAGCATCTACATCGCTAATGCCACGCAGTTCCTTGTCACGCATAAAACTGCTGAACTTCTCCGGAGATTACCCATCCTGGAGACCGTTTTATGATCTGTTTGCCTCGTTAATCAGAGATAATCCGGCCTTGACGAATGTCGAGAGAATGCATTACTTAAAGACATGCGTCACTGGAGAAGCCGCACGATTGGTGAGCAACCTGTCTATCTTAGGCGACAACTTCTCAATTGCGTGGAATTTGCTGGTATCGCGATATGAGAACAAGCGTTTCCTAATCGCGGCCCAATTGGATAGGATAACGAATCTGAAGCCACTCAAGACGAAGAGTGCCCAAGGTCTTCGAACTCTTTTAACCACGATCTCCGAGGCGATAGCGGCCCTTCGCTCACTGGGATGCGCGGTAGAAAGTTGGGATCCATTATTACTTCACCACATTGTGAAGTTGCTAGACTCTGAATCTCGAGAGGCGTGGGAGGTTAAGCTCGGGTCATCCACTAATTATCCAACCTTCACCCAATTTGAAGAATTTCTCATTGGACGGACACGAGCTATGGAGAGTCTCGGTATAATCACGGGAACGCCTACCGCTGCCTCTTCTGGAAAACATCGTACGAAGGTCGCGGCGCACGCCGCAGCGTCTGCGTCAAATCCAAACCTTCCGACATGCCCTCTGTGCGAATCGTCGCATCAACTAGCAAGATGTGAACGCTATCAGTCAAAACCGGCTAATCAACGGAAAGACATTGTCATCAAACATAGAAGATGCTTTAATTGTCTCGCTCCTCACTCCGCTAAGAAGTGCACCTCTGTGAAACGATGCCTGAAATGCGGGAAGAAGCATCACACGTCCATTCATGAGAGCTACGGTGAATCTTCAGCAACACTTTCTACTGGTACGCCGGCTAAGAAAATCGCAAATCGATCTGAGGAGAAGTCAGATCCACCAGCACCGGTAAACTGACGATTGGGAACATGTGCGCATCAATCCGGGCAGGCAAATCGTACGGGAGAGCTCACGTTGCTCGCGACGAGTAGAGCCTTGCTGAGGAAAGGCAATGGGGAACTCCATCCATTGCGTCTATTGATCGACCAGGGATCAGAGTTATCTTTCATCACGGAGGATCTAGTGCAACGAGCCCAGCTCACCCGTAGCGCAGCCTCTATTCCGCTTCTCGGAATTGGTGGCACGTATTCCGGCCGTACTAAAGGAAGCGTCTCCATACAGCTGCAATCCATTCAGGATTCAACGTCCTATTGTCAAATCCGAGCCTTCGTATTGCCACGCCTTACGGCGAGGTTACCATCGTTCAGCGTTAGTCCTCTTGGTCTCATATTTCAGGACTCCAGCTCGCCGATCCGGATTATTCCGTCTCTGGACCAATACAAGTCATCATAGGCTCAGACAATTATCATGCCGTGATTCGACTAGGCTTGATACCAGGGGATTCATCCTCGCCTACAGCGCAGCAAACCATCTTCGGATGGGTCCTCTGTGGCCCTATTTCAGCAGCAGATACAGCTGTTTCCGCGCGCGCGCATCATTGTTCGCCGGATCTCGACTTACAAAACCTCATTGCAAGATTCTGGACACAGGAGGAACTCCCTGATTCCAACAAAGCAGGGTTGACCGAAGAGGAAGAGGAGTGCGAACGACACTTTTCATCAACTTGCTCCCGGGATGCCACGGGCAGATACGTGGTTCGCCTACCTCTAAAATCCAATCCGACGGCTTTGGGAGAATCTAAATCAAAGGTTCTCGGTTGTCTTAAGACACTGTTCCAACGATTCTCCAACAAGAGCACATTCCAGCAACTTTACGTGGACTTCCTAGAGGAGTATCTGGAGATGGGTCACATGACAGAAGTTGACGCCTCATCCGACCAGACTCCTTTTGCACATTATCTCCCACATCATGGTGTATTTCGGGAGAATAATCGCACCACCAAACTCAGGATGGTTTTAACGCATCCAGCCGCACTAGCAACGGCCTTTCGCTTAATGATATTCTCCACGCTGGTGCAAAGCTTCAAACCGACATGTGTGACATTCTGCTTTGGACACGCACCCATAAAGTTCTCTTCTCTGCGGACATTGTTAAAATGTTCCGTCAGATCGCGGTGCACCCGGACGACTGGGACTTGCAGAGAATTTTGTGGTACGGACGGGACAATCAGCTTCTCGCCTACCGCCTTACAACAGTGACTTACGGACTAAATTGTGCGCCCTTAGGTTTGTTCGTTTTCGAAGAACTTTCTGAACTAGTGTACACTAGTGCAAAGAGTGTACACCGAAGCGTTCGATTTTCTGGAAATGACATCAGATATGCTGTTCGTTTTCGAAGTGTAATAGCGTGTAGTGCAACAGTTCATTGTACTGCCTGCACTGAGTCGTGAGGTAGTGCCGTCAGTTCAGTGCAGAGTGATTTGTAAACATAACTAAAAATACGCCATCAAAAGTTTAGAAAAAAGTCATAATTATTCAAGGTAATAATTATTATAAAAGAAAATATGGAATTTGCGTTTTTAAAAAAAGATTCGGATGGCAACATCATCATTAACAACAATGGAACTGTTACATGTGTTACTGAAGGTATAAAAAATTCATTTAAAAATTAAGAAATGTTTAAACAACAAAAAAAAAATTGAAATATATAATATATTTACAGGTGGCGTAGAATATGAATTCAACTATGATGAAATAGATTTTAATTGCGAAAATTTAAAATTATGTGTAGATGACAAAACTATTTTTATATCGTTGCATAATAATACAATATTAAATAAAGAAAACGAAGCTACACATGAACAAGATTCATTTGCTTGGAGTGACTCGAGCACGAAATTATTTCTTAGTTTATACAAAGATTGCAACGAATTGTTACAAAGTAGAAAAATTAAAACGAAAAAGATGATGTGGAACAAAATAGCATTAGAAATGCAAAAAAACGGTTATAAAACAACCTCATTACAAGTAGAAAGTAAATACAAATCACTTGAACGATCATATAAAAATATGAAATTAAATAATAAAAAAACAAGGAGAGGTCGTATGTCATGTACCTTTGAAACGTAAGTATTTACATAAATATATATATAAATTGATTCTGAAAAGTATAAAATGTACAAAGGTAATATGCATAATAAAATTGTATATCATTATTATAGAGAATTGACTGAATTGCTAGGATCGAAACATAATATAGAGCCATTGGCTGTGTGTGGTAGTGAAGGGTTAATTATAAGAGAAAACCAAAGGAAAAATATATCTCTGTAAGTACATAAATATTAATTTTTTTTATTATTAATGTAAATATTAATTTTATGATGTTAATATAAATATAAATTAATAGTTTTTATCAATAATATATAGTAAATAATATCTTCAATTAGTTATAATAATAAAATAAGCATTATTTCTTATATTAATATAATTAGATTGTTTCGTTTATTTATTAAATATTTCTTGCAGACTTATGGATATAAATAATGCTAACAGAAATAGCAATATAGACAATTCAATAGCAAACAGAGATAATTTTGATGATTTTGAGATATTTAATACCAATAATGGTAATATAAATAGTGCAGAGATACCAAGCACAGATAGTAATACAGATAGCCCAGTACCAAGTACATCTTCAAAGGAAAATAATCTAAACAGAGCAACAACGAGTCAATCAAAAAAAGTAAATATAAAGGAATTTCTTATTGTAAATTATTGTGAATATCTTATTGTGAATATATAATTAAGTTAAAATATAAGTGTTGAAGGTATACTTAGTTATAACGTAAGATGTTGATTTGTATAGTCAAAATTATACATGTTACACAAACATTACAGAAAAATGAAAGAAAACATTTAGGTGCTACTGCTCGAATGTTGGAAAGTTGGCAAGAAACAATTAAAGAATTTGCAACTAATATCAAAGATGGCAATAATAATAAATATAGCATGCAGAAAGAGATGTTGGAGGAATATAAAAAGATTCGATTAACACAAGAAGAATTTGTAAAAGAATTAAAAAGAGCAAATAATTTGAAGGAAGAAAAAAATCAATTGCTGAAGGAAATCTTTACAAAATGAAATTAATATAAGTTAATTATTTAAAGATAAAAATTGGCTATTAAGGAATTAAAATATTTATTTTCTTTTATTTTTTTTATTAACGTTAGAGTTATTAAATATTATTATTAAATATTAGTATTAGTTATTGTAGTAATTTTATATAATATGTTATGTGATTTTTATAGTTTTATATAATATTTGTCATATTTTATTTTGTAATATTTGTGATATTAATTATAGTTCTATGTAATATTTTATGCAATGTTAATTTTTTCATACATTTTTATTATATCCTGTGATATTATTTTTTATTGATGCTGTAATAAGTTTCTTGCGCTTTATTATTTAAAGAGAAATTGATATATATGAAACTAATATTAAATAAAATAAAAATAAAAATGTTAATTACGTTTAATAATAAAGTATAAGAAAATAAATTTGTAGGCAAAATAAAATAAATTTTATTTAGTAAAATTGTTTATTTTATATTTCATATCATCCAGAAATTAATCGACATAATTCGTCACGTATATGTATACCGTTTTCTAATTCTCTAGGTGCATTATCTATTTCAACACAAAAATTTTGTGCTTCAATATCGGGATATTCATCATTCATTGGTTCATTGACTTCAAAATATTCTAACTCTCGGTTATTTGCCAGATTGTGCAGCACACAGCAGGCATATATCACTTGTACCATTCTTACAATGTCCCTTAATTTACAGTGATACAACTGCCGAAATCGTTGCTTTAGGCATCCAAAAGCGTTTTCAATAATTACTCGACAAGAACTTAATTGACGATTAAAACTTCTTTGGGCATGTGTCAAGTGCCCATTGTCTCTGTACGGTACTATTAGGTTCTTTAGACAAGGATATGCACTATCGCCCAATAAGAAATAATTATCTGAAAAAATATTTTTTTAAATAAAATATGGATTATTATTATTAAGACTCCCAGGTATTTATCGTGACCTGTGTCTTCATTTATGATCTGAAAAGCTGCTGTGGTAAATATCCAGGAGTTTTAATTATATTTATCATATTACATTTTTTTCTATACATATTACTTACCTTCACAAAGTTCATGTAAATGATCATATAATGGTAAATTTTTAAACACTCTTGCGTCATGCACGGAACCAGGATATCCCACAAAAACATCTATAAATTTCATATTTTGATCCACTGTTCCTTGTATGTGCAATGAAAAATATTGTTCTCTGTTTATATATGAATCAGGATCTTCTAATGGCTTATCAATCCTGACATGGGAGCCATCAATAGCACCTGCAGATAACAGAATGTCACATATAAGTTACACAAGTCATGTAATAAAAAAATGTTTTTCATCTATAACTATAAATGTATTACCAATTATACCAGGAGGAAATCCCTTTCTTTCTTCATAAAAAGTACTTGTTTCTCTTTTTTCATTTGCAGTGGGATATTTGATAATATTAGGTGCAATAGAAATAAGAAACTCTGTAACCCGACTAATAACATGATATAAAGTGCTAATTGTTATCTCAAATCTGTCAGCTACATCTCTATATGATGCAGTTTGATGGCCTACAAACCACAGGAAACATAATAAATGTTTTTCAGCTGTTATTTTCGAACGCCCTGTTAGATCTAAAATATAATATACAATGAAATAGCAATCTGTACATCTTTATACAAATAAAAATTAAAAATAATATTAATTTTTGTTACGCTACATACTTTCCATGGAAGTATATATATAAGACATCCTGAATTGATCTATCAGACCATATGCTACTTGTCTTGATAATCGAAAATGCATTATAAAATCCACATTAGTATAATAGATTACAATATTTTCTATATAATTGTTAACTTTAATATGTTCTATTCTCTGCATTATTCCTAAAACTGGATCTAACATTGGTAGCACATTTTGATCTATAAATAAACAATACAGAATTAGGTTATATTTTCTCCTAAGATTTATATAATATAAATTAATAGTAATAAATTCACTATTTAATATATTACAAGCATCGTCTTCCTGTTGAATCGGTGGTAACGCCGGTGGTATGTTAATTAAGACATCTTCATCTGACGAAGAATCAAATAATAATGCCATGTCAATGTGATACGCCATGTTATTGACTTGTACGGACGAAATTTGGCGTTTTTTTATCTTTGATTGCACTTTTGCACTGATGTGAACTAGTACTGTACTGCCTGCCCTAGTTCAGTTTAGTTCAATACAGTTCAGTTCTAGTGTAGTTTTAGTGCAGCGAAAACGAACAAACCTCTTCTTGGTGTTGAGAACTCTACAGCAATTAGTGAGTGAGGAGGGTTACCGTTATCCTAAAGCGGTCATTCCTATGACGAAGAGCAGATATGTCGACGACATTTTCGGGGGAGCTGACTCACTATCCGAAGCAAGGGATATTATACAACAGTTGACTCGGCTTTGCGATGCGGGAGGATTTCCACTGCAAAAATGGAGTAGCAACTGTCCTGAACTTCTGCCTAAATCAAATGAAGGAAGGCCTACCGACGTAGAAATCGAGCCTACTCTGTGCAAGATCCTGGGTCTCGTTTGGCGACCCTGTTCTGATACTCTACATTTTTCCTCAACAATTCCAGGCACCGTCACCTTCACTAAAAGAGTGATTGCCTCGGACATAGCGAAGCTGTACGATCCTTTAGGATTGATTTCCCCTATTCTGATAAGAGCTAAAACCATCTTGCAGGACCTATGGCTGTTGAAGACTGGATGGGATGAGCCTCTTCCTACCGAGTTACAAGAGAGATGGTCCGCATTTCGACAACAATTACTACAGCTCGAACCCCTTTCTATACCGAGATGGCTCAGCATTGTCCGTTCCGACACTTCGAGAATCGAAATACATGGATTTTCGGATGCGTCACAATTAGCCATGGCGGCGGCGGTGTACATAAAAGCTCCGAGTAACGACAACGCATTCTCAGTGCAATTGGTGTGCTTAAAAACAAGAGTTGCGCCTCTAAAACGGCTCACCATTCCGCGACTTGAGCTCACTGCAGCTCTCCTCTTAGCGCAGTTGATAGCAAGAACGACAAAAGCTCTTGAGCTGCCAGAGGCTCCAGTATTTTGTTGGTCAGACTCATCAGTAACGCTTACTTGGATAACAGCTCATCCATCACGCTGGAAGGATTTTGTTAGGAATCGCGTGTCCGCCATACAAGAAATCCTGCCAAATAGGTCGTGGCGTTTTGTGCCGGGAAAGGAAAATCCCGCGGATCTTGCATCACGAGGCCTAAGACCGGATCAATTACTTCACCATGATCTTTGGTGGAAGGGACCGAAATGGCTATCCGAATCCCAAGCTTCCTGGCCTTCCACGGGATATAGACCGGCACCAGACGCAAATTTGGAAGAGCGTCCTGGATATGTCATGGTTGCTGCCGCTAGTCGACCTCCATGCTGGGAGCTATTACGCAAGTATTCCTCTCTTACGAGATTACTGCGTGACACTGCGACGTGTCGTCGAATCGTATCCTGCGTTCGTAAGGTGCCACAATCTTCTCCTTCTAATTATCCGTTGACACCGATAGAGATCCAGCAGAGCCGTGCTTTATGGGTGCGGATTGTGCAACGAGCATGGTTCCACGAGGAGATACGACTTCTATTGAGAGAAGAGCAGTTGCCGAAGTCCAACTCCTTGGTACGACTCACTCCATTCATAGACCGGGACGGCTTGCTTCGAGTAGGTGGCCGTCTTCATTATGCCCAGATTGGTATAGAAGCCAAGCACCAGCTTATCTTACCTAGGAGGTCACCACTGACCACGCTCGTTATTGAAGATGCTCACCGAAGATCGCTCCACGGAGGCACCCAAGTCACTCTAAGCCTTCTGCGTGAGACCTTCTGGATTATTGGCGGAAGGGCGCCATACGATCCCATATATTGAGATGCGGGCGTTGTGCTCGCTACCGCGGCATTCGAGCCAAACAGCTGATGGGCCAACTACCACCGGCTAGAGTGACCCCAGCGCGGCCTTTCTACAACTCGGGCCTCGACTATGCCGGTCCCGTGACGTTGAAGACTTGGAGAGGGCGGGCGGCACGGTCGTACAAGGGCTATCTGGCAATATTCGTCTGTCTCGCGACATCAGCCGTACACATCGAAGTGGTCACGGATTATACAACTGATGCGTTTATTACTGCCTTATTTATTGCTGCCTAGAAACGATTCAGCGGAAGACGAGGCATATGCGCCACCCTGCAGAGTGACTGTGGCACGAACTTCGTGGGAGCCGACGTAGAGTTGAAACGCCTATTTCAACAATCCTCACAAGAACTTGGTAGCCTCGCCTCTCTTCTGGCCAACGACGGTACCGAGTGGAAGTTTAACCCTCCGTCGGCTCCTCACTTCGGTGGAAAGTGGGAAGCGGCGGTGAAATCCGTTAAATTTCATCTGAAACGGGTACTGGGAGATACCGCAGTTACCTACGAGGAGATGTCCACTGTCGTTGTGCAGATTGAGGCCGTGTTGAATTCTCGACCGCTCACTCCACTCTCCGACGATGCAAACGACTACGCCGTTTTAACTCCTGGGCATTTTCTGATAGGACAAGCACCGATTGCTATACCGGAACCCAACCTGTCTACTGAGCCCCTCTCGCGACTCACCCGTTGGCAACCACTTCGCCAAGCCGTAGAACATTTCTGGAAGAGGTGGTCTTCGGAGTGTCTACAAAGATATCAAGCCATATCCAAGTGGCATCATCCTGTTAACGAGATTAAAGAGGGAACACTAGTTTTGATTACAGATGAGCGTTATCCGCCGAGGAAGTGGCCTCTTGCCAGGGTTATACAATTGCACCCCGGACCGGATGGATTGACTAGAGTCGTCACCCTGAGAACTCCAACGTCCACCTACAAGCGACCTATCGCCAAGCTATGTGTCTTACCTACGGATCTCGATCCGACGTATTCGACAACACTCTTGTCGAAGGCGGGCGGAAATGTTCCGGAAAGGGTCGATGTTATCGACGCCGATCACAGTGGATTGAGCGGCTAGATTATCGACAGCGCGGGGTCCGCGGAGGCGCTGGCGCTGCGGGGGCGCTAGTATAGGAAGGGCCCGAGAGCATGTTCGTTACGCTGGCTTTGTCTAGCGTGCACGTGCGTTACGGCCGTAATGGCGGACGGGTTTTCCGTTGTCTCGAGTGTTGTGCACGAATTCACGGGCAGCTACGAATTTAAGGGCAGCTACAATATCATCTTGCGGATGATATTCTGGGTTTTACCCTTGCCGTTGCCAGGTGCATTGCGAAATTTAAGGGCAGCTACAAAATCATCCTGTGGATGATATTCTGGGTTTTACCCTTGCCGTTGCCACGTGCTTTGTGACCGAATTTAAGGGCAGCTACAAAATCATCCTGCGGATGATATTCTGGGTTTTACCCTTGCCGTTGCCAGGTGCATTGCAAAATTTAAGGGCAGCTACAAAATCATCCTGCGGATGATATTCTGGGTTTTACCCTTGCCGTTGCCACGTGCTTTGTGACTGAAATTCAAGGGCAGCTACAAAATCATCCTGCGGATGATATTCTGGGTTTTACCCTTGCCGTTGCCACGTGCTTTGTGACTAAAATTCGAGGGCAGCTACGAGATCATCCTGCGGATGATATTCAGGGTTTTGCCCTTGCCATTGCGAGATTCTTTGCGACAGGAACGTGAGATATACTAGGAGGTGACCAAGAATCGTCATTCGACTCTCGCGCTATTGCGTTTGTATAAGGTGACAGATCCTTGCCTGAGCCTCACTTTCTTCACGAGATTATTCACGAGATTATTATACGTATTATATTTATACTACTTATATACCACGTTATTATACTTACGTTATTTCTTTACGATATTTATTTACGTTATTATATTTATGTTATTTCTTCACGATATTTACTTATCTTATTATACTTATGCTATTTCTTCACGTTAATTACACTCATAAATAGTTGCGTTGATTATGACTTAATTAATAGATAATTATTTTCATGCCTATTACTTTATTTAATTTTCTCGTCTGCGGCTCTGAAAGTGTTGTTTATTTTAAGGGTAACAAGTAATAGTAGCTTTCTCTATTTGCATAAGTTGACTTGATCGCCGCATAATTGCATTTTTCTTTGTTTGTTTACTCATTTTCAGTTAAAGTTTCCCTTGATGCTATTGTAAGGAAATCTGTCGAATAAAACTATGCCTACTGTTTACACGAAGCAATTCTGATCGGAAATAGTCTAGTCTTTGATTTCCTTCGTTTCTAACCGTTTCTTTCAGGTATCTATAATCAGTTCTTTCAGGTAATTTTCCCAAAGGTAAGCCGACGCGGAACCAGATACATAGCGCGGTAACAACCGTACAGTAGCCAATAAAAGATTAATGATCGAACTGATTCTTCTAGAGAACCTCTAGGAGAGAGAATGGACAACTGATCATGTGATCAAGCCTTTTCATGATTGGCTGGCAGAAAATGTATCAATTTTAGCTATTGCGACGCCAATGCAAAATATGATGACACACAAATAGGTTATATCTCGAGCATAGAAGATGTCAAAGTCGACTGATTAATTAATAATAATCATTTTTAAATAGAATTTTTTGCTTATTATAAAAGTTTTGATAAAATAGGAGGTAAGTGTTTATTAATAAAAATTATAAATAAACTTTGATTTTAACAAAGGTACGTTTAGACGTGTCGAAAGTATATATTTATTGTTAGCAGGATTATTTTTGTAATAAATGTTGGAATATCTGTTAATTTGATGACACAAAATTTGTTGTCAGTTAATTTATTGTTTTATTACAGAAAACGTTATTTACTATGCCGTCGAGTTGCTCTGCATACAAATGTTTTAATAATAGTAATCAAGGATATTCTTTATTTAGATATCCGCAGGATAAAATATTCAAGCAAAAATGGATTGCTGCAGTTGGAAGAGGCAAAAATTGGTTACCCAGTAATTCTCAAAAACTTTGCGAGGTTAGTAGCAATGTGCTCTGATTTTGGAGTGAAAGAATAAATAGATGTAACAATATATTTTATTGTTGGAGGTCAAAGTACATTTATGTGATTTTCTATCTTTAGATACATTTTTTGCCATCAGAAATTGAATTCGTTGCTAAACGTAAACGAGTAAAATTTGGCTCAGTTCCTTCTCGTTTTTGCACATGTTCTTCGGAGAATCAAGAAAACTATAGAAAATTAAGAAAGAAGCAGAATTATAAAAGTTGTCCTTATCAGCGAGAGAGAAAACAGAATGATTATTGTGTTCTACATCTTCCTCGTGACATAAAAAAAAATGAAGTATCGGATGATAAACAGAAGGATTTAATAGAAGTAATACGCAGAGAAAACGATACCTTGAGAACAATTGTTTCTCTTCTTCAAAACATATTACAAAATAGAAAACAGTAATTTTGTAAAAAATTGTGGCAAATTTTTGTAAAAATCCTATTATTATAACAATTTTTAATTAACTTTAACTGTGTAGTTGTAAAATAAATTTATTATTAATAAATTTATTATAACCAAAAAACTTAACATTATCCTTATTAATTGAAAATATGTAATGCATAGATAACATATATATATATATATATATATATATATATATATGTTATCTATGCATTACATTATTTTCTTTATATTTATATATTAATAATTATTATTTTTGTAATTTTTATTATCTTTAAAATAAAAAGAAAACGTTTTTAGAGTTTTTCTAAAATATGATTTTATTATTTATAACTGCCAGTTGTATATATTATGTTTCTTTCACATAAAAAAAAATAAAATTTTTTTATATTATACAGGGTGAGCCATTTTAATTAACGCACGCAATTATTTCGGAAACAAAGCATTTTAGAGAAAAATGTTTCAGACAAAAGTTGTTTGGTTTCGAGGGGGCCATAAGATGGTATCGTTAGTTTGACCTTGAAGAGTTATTTGAAGGTCACCTTCAATTTCTTAAATGGAACCTACTATTTGTCATTGCATATTCTTGTAGCTTATCTCGATAGCTTTCCAAAACACTATAATTAAGTACCTTTTCGTTAAGTACTTTTTGAGTTATGAGGCTTGAAATAATTTCTTAATTTTACATAAACCGTAAAATATCTTGTAAAATATTCATTTTTCGATTATCTTACCTTAATACTTTTACGTACAAAATAATGAGAGGAATCAACTGGTGTAAAAAAAACACATAGTTGTTTTGAAGAAAAAATATGTAATTTGCAATTAACAATTCCTCTCTTGATTCCTCTCATTATTTTGTACATAAAAGTATTAAGGTAAGATAATCGAAAAATGAATATTTTACAAGATATTTTACGATTTATGTAAAATTAAGAAATTATTTCAAGCCTCATAACTCAGAAAATACTTAACAAAAAAGTACTTAATTATAGTGTTTTGGAAAGCTCTCGAGATAAGCTACAAGAATATGCAATGATAAATAGTAGGTTCCATTTAAGAAATTGAAGGTGACCTTCATGTGACCTTCAAATAACTCTTCAAGGTCAAACCAATGATACCATCTTATGGCCCCCTCGAAACCATAAAACTTTTGTCTGAAACATTTTTCTCTAAAATGCTTTGTTTCCGAAATAATTGCGTGCGTTAATTAAAATGGCTCACCCTGTATATACAGTAAAAAAGGGATATATTTTAAGTAATATAAAATAAATATACTAGTTACTATAACGAAGGCAGTAAAGTTAAAAATTAAGCACAAGTATTAATTTTCAAATATAACACAAAGCCTTATTGTTGAAGTAATATCACAATCAATAAATATTTTTTGTTTATACCTTGTTAAATTAGTATGGCAATCAATAAAAGCGTTTATAACACAAAGATTAAATATCACAATGTATATATTATTTGTTTGATATCTAAAATAACATTATAATACTTGAAAAATAACAAATTTAAAATATTGAAATAGCAATAACAACAGAAATAAATATAAGCAATCCAAGTTATCCGTTATTGTCTACCTATTACAACAAAAATACAATGTGTTATGTTATAAACATTTTACTTTCTAGGAACTTATATTATAGGAACTTATTAATTCATTGTCATTAAAAATCAATATTGCAATGAATAAAAAACTAATAACTTTTTATATATTATAAAATATTTTTCTAAAAGTATATGCATTGCACACAATTTCATTATGCCATATTAATTGATAGTGCATTACAATTAAAGCTGTTTTTTTTTGTTGGATTAAAATTATCAGCTAAAAGTCTTGATCCCATGCTTTTACTGCCAAAGGCAGCTGTTCTACTCTTTTCAATAGAAATATTGCTTAAGTCTGACGATATCTGATACAATCTCATTCTGCAATATCTGGAAATTAAAAGATCTTTTGTATTATGACAAGTACTAATGGTAAAAGTAGTCAATTCTTTTCTTAAATGGTGTTCCAGTTTTGTTTTCAATCCTTGTCCAACATATTTAACTTTATTTTTTATAGCTTGCAAAATTAATTCAACAGTTTTTAAGAGTTTAAATACTTCATCTGAGACTGAAATAAGAATTCCTTCGAAAAATTCACAAGCCTTCACTAAGCCGCTTCTGGGATGGTAAACTGGGTCTGAGTGTAATAGTTTTGAGTAACAATTAGTGCACTTTATTCGCTTCTTAAGCTTGAACACAATATAGCCACACATTTTATATAAGATCTCTTCTTCTTCATCCGTTAAAGATTCGATTTCATGTAGCTGTGGTAATATTATTTCTGGTAAAGTGTCAGTTTCCTTTGATTTTTCATTTCTTGAAATTATATTAAGCAACGTTGTAGCTCCATCAAAGTTGTAACTGGAATTATTCATTGATACAGCTTTACGTGATATGGCCAATTGTTTTAGGCGGTTTTTACATTCCAGAGCAGAAGGCTTTGGCCGTTGTATACGAATGTTAGAAAATTCATTTTCAATGCAGTCCTGGCTAAAGCGAGCTAAGCATAAGAAATGTAGTGAGTCTACTTGAAGTAAGCTCTCTTGAATTTCTAATATAGCTTCTAAACACATTATCATGTGTGTAAGAGTAACTTTCCAGTCTTCGTTAATCGTTGCATTTCTGAAGATACAAATGAATAACTGAATAATTTCTATTGCTGTATAATAACAATCCATTTTATTAAAACTCAATGCAAATAATCGATCACGTGAAGTCATTATCTTGAACAAGTGTCTTAACATCAAAATAAACCAAGCTGTCGTCTCCATTATTGAGTCATTCATAATTTCACTAAGACGAAAAAGAGCTCCTGCAGTTTGAGAACTAAGAGTGTTAGTAGCTGGAGTAACCTTCATTTTATTAAAATGATTAGGTTTTAAATCCTTTTTCTTTAGTGTCGGATTAAATTTTAGGTTCATATCGGATTGTTTTTCTTCAAGCCACTCTACATATCTCATATCAACTGTTTGTGATTTTAATTTATATATATCAACAACATCTTTAGGCAATAGAATAACACCAATTTTCATTAATATTTCTTTCAAGTTTTTGAATGTATGAATAAAATCAGGAATAGCGTATAAATTTCTTGTATGGGTGAGGAATGCTGTACACCATTTTGTTTTTTTTGTAACTGAATCCGAGTTCATTTAAAATGCCACGATTACCTATATCACAAACCAAACAAATCACAACAAGGCCACTCTTCTCACATTGTTCTAATATGCTTAATATAATTTCCTTGATACTTTTATTATGTGTCTGTAAGGGTGTAAAATGATACGCTACAATCTGCTTCCATCTTTCACACACTCCACTGAAAAGAAAGGCCATTAATTTAGATGCTATTGTCCGAGGTACACCTGGTAAAGTTGTGTATCCAATGTAAGCATTACTATTCAAATCAAAATCTATTCTTTCTTGGATGCTCATTTCATCAAAAACCAAACAGCAGAATTTATGAATTTCATCCAAATGTTCTGCCATTTCCTTAAGTAGAATAAAAATATCTGACAAAAGTCCTGCTTCAAAAGAGATATTTTCTACTCTTCGCTGTAAGGTCCTGACTGAAGGAAAAGGAGCAATAATTTCTCTTATATAATTGTAACCTATAGTACCGCAAGTAAAACGTAAGCCTAATCCTTTTAGAATTGTTTCTTCTGACCATTTTGAACCTTTGGTGTTCCCAGTTTTTAAAGCTTTCAATTGATCCTCAGCCAACACTTTTTGTGTAAGTTGCACGTGTTCAGTTAGTCTTTTAACCTCTTGTTTTAATTCATAATTTTCTTTGCATATCTTTTTATATACATCTGAATCAATCTCTATATTCTTCTCAGCTACTTTTACTATTTCTTCCACAGTTTTTCTTACTTCATTCTGCAATTGTTCATTTTCATCTATAATGCTACTGAGTAAATTCTCATTCTCGTCCACTGTCTGCATTTCATGTATTTGTTCTGCAATTCCTTGAGATTTCTCAATAGTTTGTACTTTCATGGTTAATGGTTTGTAAGTCTGTATACAGTCACATTGATGTTTAGACAAGATTTTTCGTTTCGTTTTTAGAAATTCCTTTCCATTGGACATATTATTAATGCTCAATGCTGTTAATGGCATTTGATCATTTGACCTACTATATGTGTGATAGTTATTATTTTCAGTCATATTTTTCAAGCAGTTCTCTTGATTCTCCGAAGAACATGTGCAAAAACGAGAAGGAACTGAGCCAAATTTTACTCGTTTACGTTTAGCAACGAATTCAATTTCTGATGGCAAAAAATGTATCTAAAGATAGAAAATCACATAAATGTACTTTGACCTCCAACAATAAAATATATTGTTACATCTATTTATTCTTTCAAACTCCAAAATCAGAGCACATTGCTACTAACCTCGCAAAGTTTTTGAGAATTACTGGGTAACCAATTTTTGCCTCTTCCAACTGCAGCAATCCATTTTTGCTTGAATATTTTATCCTGCGGATATCTAAATAAAAAATATACTTGATTACTATTATTAAAACATTTGTATGCAGAGCAACTCGACGGCATAGTAAATAACGTTTTCTGTAATAAAACAATAAATTAACTGACAACAAATTTTGTGTCATCAAATTAACAGATATTCCAACATTTATTACAAAAATAATTCTGCTAACAATAAATATATACTTTCGACACGTCTAAACGTACCTTTGTTAAAATCAAAATTTATTTATAATTTTTATTAATAAACACTTACCTCCTATTTTATCAAAACTTTTATAATAAGCAAAAAATTCTATTTAAAAATGATTATTATTAATTAATCAGTCGACTTTGACATCTTTTATGCTCGAGATATAACCTATTTGTGTGTCATCATATTTTGCATTGGCGTCGCAATAGCTAAAATTGATACATTTTCTGCCAGCCAATCATGAAAAGGCTTGATCACATGATCAGTTGTCCATTCTCTCTCCTAGAGGTTCTCTAGATTCTTCGCATCTTGTCGGTAAAAAAGTCGACTTTAGGATCCCCTTAAGAAGATATATTTGATCGAATACATGTTCAATAGATAGAGAGAGAGTAAACGTGACATTGCGTTCAACAATTTAAATTTATATAGAATTTAATACAATTTAATTCAATTAAAAAATATCACAAATGTATGTGTACACGCACCGGCAGGAATGGTGTCCCGGTATGCCTGTGTGACGCTCACTGACGTTACACTCACACAAGTGAAGCGCGCATGTACGCGGGCCGAGCAGCGAGAGAGAAAGTGGGGGTAGAGTAGTGGCGGGCATTCCGATTGCGTCCTTCGCGCACGGCACAAGAGCGAGAGAGAAAGCACTATAAAACGTGATACCGAGTTAGAGGTGTCGGATAGCCGTTTCTCTCGCTTGACACTCGAACGCTATAAAGCTATAAAGCTATAAACCGCGCTGTTTCTGTACGTGTCTCGTGCGCTTTAATATCGATATCGATATATTTTTCATTTCTTTCTTTAACGGAGTTAAAATGCGGTTGAACCGCGTGCACCAAAGGCCAGCGTAAAATATTAAAAATAGAAATAAATATTAAATATTAAGAATTAAAGAGATTAAAGATATTAATTATTACAAAAATTAATTGTTATAAGATTTATTACAGCATTAATTATTTATAAAAATTAATGGTAATTATGCATAAAAGGGGCCCCCTCTCCGATTTGCTTTATTTTTAAATATGTTATAGGGGAGATCTTTCCGAGTAATTTCGTATATACAGGGTGTCATGAAAGTGATCATAATTTTAAAAAATTAAGGTAGATTGGCTCAAAGTCAGAAGAAAAGTCTTGTACAGTTATACAATATTCGCAATAATTAACGAGAAATAAATTAAAGAAAATCGGCCAATGCGCGTGGCTAGAAGTGCGTGGCGGTGAAGGCGGTTTCATTGTAACATAATGGCGGCGCGCGGCGAAGCAGTGATTGGAGAGGGGAAGAGCCTTCGCCGCGCGCCTACACACTCATCGCTCCTCCCCTCCCCAATCACCGTTTCGCCGCGCGCCGCCATTATGTTACAATGAAACCGCCTTCACCGCCACGCACTTCTAGCCACGCGCATTGGCCGATTTTCTTTAATTTATTTCTCGTTAATTATTGCGAATATTGCATAACTGTACAAGACTTTTCTTCTAACTTTGAGCCAATCTACCTTAATTTTTTAAAATTATAATCACTTTCATGACACCCTGTATTGTTGCGTCCGCGGGGCGAGGACTTTGAGATATATCGAAGTGCGCGTACTACGCTATCGGGCACTCGCGGATCGCGTGAAATAGCTAGACACTTTTAAGAACAATGTGAAACTTTAATGAAGAACACAGAACACACACAACAGCGGATAATAACAAGAAACACGGTAACAATTCGTAAACGCGTCCGCTCAGCTTAACAGCTGGCTCCAGACTCAAATGACGGCTGCTGTCATCAACAATTCCTTGGCAACGAGATCTTCTTCCTTTTTCAAAACAGACTCGACTGCGACTTAAACCAGGGACGTAACAATATATATAAGGGTCGGACTCAAATAGTTTTGGAGATATAGGCTGAAAAAGGATAAAAATAATAAATACAAAAATAATTTTGTTAGAATACAATGGTATATTTCTTTTTATGTGGTAGCACTGATTTGGAGCGAATGTTTTTGTTCCTAGAGTTTAATTTTTTTTATATACGTTACGTTCGTTAATAAGTCCGCGTTCTATTGTTACAAGTTTGTGCTCTTGATAAAGAATTATAATAAATACTATAATATATATATACTATAATATATATATATATATATATGTATATATATATATATATATGTCGATAATTGTCTACTGTCTTTTAACTTAACGAAAAGTAACAGGTTATGGACCCAGGTCGTAGTGGGCAGTAAAGTTGAGAAGTCGACGTGTGACTAAAAATTTTTTTTTTGAGGTTATCTGTAGATCAAGAAGTAAATAATCTGAGAAAATTCTCTTGAAAATGGATCAAGTTCAGATAGCTACACCATCCATCAAGTTAAATGGAGAAAATTGAGTGGTTTGGAAGTTTCAGACCTCAGTTATTTTAAAAGGACGAGGGTTATTTGATATAGGGGCAGGCGAACAGTTGAGACCGTCAGAGGCAGGCGCAGCTCAGGAATGGAACAAAAATGATGCTAAAGCTCAAGAGTTATTGGTAACAAGAATAGAGCAAGGACCGCTCACTCATTTATTGTCATGTAGCACGTCGAGAGAAATGTGGTTTAAGTTGAAATCAGTATATGACAAAGAGTCCGTAGTAAGTATTCATCTGCTTCAACAAAAATTCTTTACATTGGAATTCAGAGAGTCGGTGTCAACATACATATCACAGTTAGAAGAAATAAGAAACAAGTTAAAACAACCAGGTGAGGAATTGTCTGAAAAAATGATTATGACAAAGATAATAATGTTGCTACCTGAACAATATAAGCATTTTAGATCGGCGTGGGAATCTGTAACTATTGAAAATCAAACCTTGGAAGAGTTGACAGCGAGACTTTTGATTGAAGAAGAGAGAATGAAGTCATTGAAAGGAGCAGGTGCATAAGCAAGTACGAGTAACAGAAGAGATTTTAAGCATAAAAGAGATGAGAAGGCTTTGAAGAAAATAAAATGCTTCGTGTGTAACCAGGGCATATAGCTAAACATTGCTTCAAAAATGAAGATTCCAAGACAAATGTGAAGAAATGCCAGATATGCAAGAAAGCCGAACATACAAGCAAAAATTGCTGGTTTCGAAAGAATAAAGAAAGTGAAAAGGATAAAGATACGAAAGCAGACAAGAAATCAGAAGTAAATGCATTTATAGGAACAAGTACAAGCTTAAATTCAAATGATTGGTGTTTGGACTCAGGAGCAAGCGAACATATGTGCAACGACAAGAATTTATTTGAAATGCTGAAAGAACAAGCAGCTGGTAAAATAAAAATCGGTGATGGAACTCTATTAGACATCGAAGGAACAGAAATTGTTAAATTATACGCATGGAATGGATCAGAGTTCATAAAAACATACTTATCAGATGTGGTGTATGTACCGAAATTAAAAGTTAATTTATTCTCAGTCGGCCATACTTTGGATAAAGGATATCGTTTTGTTACGTCCCAGTTACAAAATAATAGAAAACTACAATACCGAGATGGTTAACTTAATTATTTTATTCAAATGCCTCCCGTATTTTTGAGTCACCCTGCATTCACCGGGTTTACTGGATGAGGGAGATTATGATCTATTATCAAATTTAAAATTAAATTCTAAATGAGGGTAAGCAGAATAAAAAGATAAAATAAAATAATATAATATAATTAAATGATTAGATTAAATAAGAAAACGCAATTAATCATAAAGTAATGCCGAAAGAATGAATAAAATTAAAATAATCAAGATTAATATAAATATTATTAACTCAATCATTTCATTTATTAATAAATGATAATAATCAAATAATGATAAGGAACTCAAATAATAGCCCACACAGCACCAAGTCGTCTAAAAGTATTACTAAAACTGGACATTTTTTTGTCACAGACATCTTTTACTGACATCGTTAAGTCGACGGAAAGATGGCTAAAAGTCGTCTCATGACCGGAATTCAGTGACTTTTTAGTCTTGTCCATATGATGACTAAAAGATGACTTGATTCATTCTATATAGATTATCGACACTCGGTAGGAAAGTAGGAATACTTCAATACACGCAATAAATGGACTATTTCTCCAATTTATCCGCCTAATTTCTAATAATCAGTTTAATATTCTGAATCCCAACAAGGAATCCAGATTATTAAATAAATTATTTTAAATTCCATTTGTCAGAAATTAAACTGATAAATAGTAATGTCAGGAAAAGGATGCGGCTCGCATGTATACAATCATTCTGCGTAGCACACGTATGTGGCTCTCTCTGATTGATGCGTGCGAGCAGTATCCTCTTTCTGGCATTACTGCTCGTAAAAGGCAAAAATATGCTTCAGATCTTATATTAATTACTAATTCTTTATATACATTTCGTGATAAATATTAAATACGAGATAAGTTAAGAGTGGCTCGCCGCGTAGCGGCAAGCGAAGAAACACGTGCCACATACCATTATGTCTTTTTTATGTCATCTTTAATAACGATAACTTAAAAAAGACATCTTTTCGTTATCTTTTAGTATAATGTGCTGTGTGGGAGGATAATTAATAATTATAAATCGAAGTAATAATTATAAATTATAGTAATAATTATGAATCGTACAAAACAATTATATCAAGTAAAGTAATAATGACAAAATTATGTTAAATAATCCAATGGAAATTAAATTAATGACATTAATTATAATAATAATATGATAGATAAAGGATTAAAATAATCTTGACTCACCTAGTTTCTAATTATCCCTTACTTACTAGGAGAATAATTGATATTCTTCCTTCCTTCTAGATCTGTCAGAAGTATCGCTCGAAATTCAAAGATCCCGCAGTGTGAATTCTCCAATGGATAATGGATTTTAAAATTCGGCGGTAAAGAGTGGTTCTCAGTAAAATCTCTCGTAGAACTTTCCAATTAACTATACATTTATTGAAGATTTTTATACTCTCCCTTGCAAATCGCACCTTGTTGGAATTTATCTTGTATCTAAACTTTCTGATCTGAAGCAATGGCCTCTTAATGGAACTATTAAAAAGAAATGTTTAAGAGTACCGTGGAAAAAAAATAAAAATGTCGTTATATCTCTATTACATTCTCATGAATAAAAATTTCAAGAAACGATAACATATTCAAAAATATATAAAAATACGTAAAAATATATAAATAATATGTATAAAAATATATAAAAATGTATAAAAACATATATAAAATTTATAAAAATAATATGTATAAAGTGTATAAAAACATGTATAAGAAATATTGAAATTTTATGGTATGTTGTATTTATAATAATATAATATTATTGTTTTTCTTTTACATTTGTTGAAAAATACTGATTTATATATTCATTTTTTTCCAGTTTATTATAATGACGGAAAAATTACCGACAGACAAAGGATTATTTTATGTGGTCGAATTTTATGATGGAATCCAGATCATTCCAGATAGCTGGGTTATTGAAGATGAAAGCTTAGCATATTAGCCTAAAGTAAAATCAGATAAAGATTTTGATATTATTGTCTATAAAAGGAGTTCTGTAAAAGATGATTGGACATTAGAACCAATTAAAACAATTCTATACAAAACAGGTATATACTAATTACTGATTTCTGATTTTGTATTTTTAATCTATTATTCTTTATTCCAATCTCATTTCTTAATTTTCATATAAATAAATATTGATAATAAAATAAATTTTGTTCAATTTTCAGATTCATTTTCAAATGCGAAAGTTAAACTAAAGAAGGCCCAATATCAAAGCGATGTCGATTCACCATATGATACAGACGAGAAAAAGAAACAGAGAAGAGATAATGCTAAAGTACATTTTAACGATAACAGTGATAATGAAGAACAGATTCATGAAAAAAGAAGAAAAGTTAATCCAAAAAAATCGAATTCACCGTCACTTCCTCAAGTTGCTAATATATCAAACAACCCTTCTTGTTCAGTTGCTTCAATTGCCATGCATAGCAAAGTTAATATATCAAACAACCCTTCTTCATTTGCTTCAATTGCCACATATAGCAAAGCTAATATACCGAACAATCCTTCTTTCTCAGTTACGGATATAAATTCATTATCATCTAGCCAAAAACTATTAGATATTGCTGTATTGTCTTCCAATAATAATAAAGATAAGAAAAAATATAACATTTTTATTTATATGAGTATCAATTTGTGAACAGAAGTTTTCACGTAATTATTATTATTTCAGAAATTAATCATGGCATTCAAATCTTGAAAGCAGTGGAAAGTTTGAAAGTATCTATGAACAGTCTCTTTCCTTAAATCGAGAAATCATTCAGAGGTTAGATGTTTTAGAAAAAAATAGTGAATCTTTAAAAGTGCAATGTATTTTGGATGAACACAATATACTTGTTGGAGTTTTTCCTATTGAGACTGCAGCTAGTCTTGAAGAAGTGGAAAGCACAATTGAAAACAATTCTGCATTTAAAGAAAAATTGGTAAAAAAATTTCATATTTAAATATTCTTTTATTTAGGAAAAAGATAAATATTATTTTATAAAAACAGTTACATTTTTAAAAATGTGCTATGTATATTTAAATTAATTTATTTTTATTTTTGTACAGGTAAGAAATCTTACGCAAGTTACCAGCGCAGATATTAAAAAAACGATCCGTAACATTTTACATTATCTTATAACCGATGAAATAGCTCAACAGTACAGTTGGTTAGGACAAAGACACAAGGCTGCATTTCAAAATTTACAGATATCTAAAATTTTGACACGTTAGTATATTTCCTATATTTATATATATAAAATGTCTAACGATAAATATATCAACATTTGTATAAAGTGCAATAGATTGAGTCAAATTAAACAAATAAGTCCTTTACTATTGTACAAATAACTACATAACATTTTTAATTATTACGTTTTATATGCAAAGTGATAACAGCCTTCTATTTAATTTCACTTTTTCTATATGCACACAGCGTTGATATACTTATCGTTTGATATTTTGTAAATATACAGGGTTTGTCAAAAGTGTGGAAACTCCTAAATATCTCACAAACGGTGCATTTTAGAAAAAAATGTTTCAGGCAAAAGTTGTTTGGTTTCAAAGGGGCCATAAGACGGTACCATTGGTTGACCTTGAAGAGTCATTTGAAGGTCACGTGAAGGTCAATTCAATTTTTTTAAACGGAACACCCTATATATTTTTGCACACTCTTGTAGCTTATCTTGAGAGCTTTCCAAAACACTATAATTAAGTACCTTTTCGTTAAGTACTTTTTGAGTTATGAGGCTTGAAATAATTTCTTAATTTTACATAAACCGTAAAATATCTTGTAAAATATTCATTTTTCGATTATCTTACCTTAATACTTTTATGTAGAAAATAATGAGAGGAATCAATTGGTGTAAAGAAAACACATAGTTGTTTTTAAGAAAAAATATGAAATTGTTAATTGCAAATTACATATTTTTTCTTCAAAACAACTATGTGTTTTCTTTATACCAATTGATTCCTCTCATTATTTTGTACGTAAAAGTATTAAGGTAAGATAATCGAAAAATAAATATTTTACAAGATATTTTACGGTTTATGTAAAATTAAGAAATTATTTCAAGCCTCATAACTCAAAAAGTACTTAACGAAAAGGTACTTAATTATAGTGTTTTGGAAAGCTCTCGAGATAAGCTACAAGAGTGTGCAAAAATATATAGGGTGTTCCATTTAAAAAAATTGAAGTGACCTTCACGTGACCTTCAAATGACTCTTTAAGGTCAAACCAATGGTACCATCTTATGGCCCCTTTGAAACCAAACAACTTTTGCCTGAAACATTTTTTTCTAAAATGCACCGTTTGTGAGATATTTAGGGGTTTCCACACTTTTGACAAACCCTGTATAATGTATTTGCATGCTTAAGAATTTTTAGTTTTAAAATTACACAAAAGATAGGGAAGTATTTACGTATCAAAAAATATTTTATGTATATGTGAAAAAAGTTTATTATTAAAATATTAAGAGTAATTATTATAATAAAAATATAGTATACAAATTTTATAACATTATGGATATTTTTATATTCACTATTTTACAAAATTTGCATACACTTTGCGAACTTTAATCATTGTTGTGTATATAAGTACAAAACACGTTTTGTTGTGTTGTGTCTACTTTTAATGCAATATTTTGCTCAAAAGTTTGTCCAATTTATTTGAATTTTATTTATATTATTTAATTATATATAGAAGCGATAAATATACTTTTTCACTCATATATTTATACTTACTGCTGCTTATTTTAGTATTTACATTCAATTCATTTATTATTTTTAGTTGTTAAAATGCGGCATCAAGATACTACATATGAGCAAATTTCTTCTGTTGCTGCAGAATGGTTAAAACATGCAAAACAAAGAGCACAAAGTCCGAGTAAGTTTAAAAGATAATATAAAAAAGTTTGTCTTGTTTTAAAATGTGAGTTTTCTCATTCATTACACAGGACCACAAAATAAAATCGATGCAAGGTTCCATGGACCAGACCTAGTGCATAATATGTTTTTGGGGTCGCTGAAACCGAATCTGCAACCTATTTTTCTCTATCACGTCAGCATTTTTCCTAACCTCAAAAAATAGCTAAAAATGGTAAAATCCAACCTTATCAACCATGAAACCTCATTTAACCTTATAACTTTATACCCTTGTAACCCTTTAACTGTAAAAACGATAACTAATAACCCTAAATCTCATAACCTAAAAGTCCATAACCTCAAAACCCTAATTCTCAAACCCCAATAACCCAATAAACGCATGAAACAGCAGATATGTTAGATTCCAACCTAAATCTTGGATAATATTAACCTTAAAACCCCACAACCCTATAACCCCTTAAAACCTCATAACCCTATAACCTCACAATGCAGCATCAAAAGGACTTACAGATAAAACTTTAATCTTCGATCTAAAAGATAAAAAAAACTACATCTTCTTTACAATCTTGAAACTCTCAAATGCAACTACAAATCAATGCCCTGGACGAAATTCTCGTTAAAAGTAACAAGCGTTAACCAAGCACCCCGAATCGTGAGAGGCAAGGGGACTCACGTTAATCAAGTACCCCAAAGGGAACAAAAACCTGCTACGTCCACATCGTTGTTCTTGGGTAAAGCTAAATGTAGGTTATTGCAATGTACAAAATTTTGACCTTATCGGGTATTCTTATCGGGTTCTTTTGATGCTGCATTGTGAGGTTATAGAGTTATGAGGTTTTAAGGTTATAGATTTAAAGTTGATGGACTTATAAAGATGTTAGTTTATGGAGTTTGAACTCTGTAACATTCAGAATCAAAATCTTACGTATAAATTTTTCCGAAGTTGCGTTTCAGGCTCGTAGGGTTATGGGGTTATAGGGTTGTGGGGTTTTAAGGTTAATATTATCCAAGATTTAGGTTGGAATCTCACATGTCTGCTGTTTCATGCGTTTATTGGATTATTGGGGTTTGAGAATTAGGGTTTTGAGGTTATGGACTTTTAGGTTATGAGATTTAGGGTTATTAGTTATCGTTTTTACAGTTAAAGGGTTACAAGGGTATAAAGTTATAAGGTTAAATGAGGTTACATGGTTGATAAGGTTGGATTTTACCATTTTTAGCTATTTTTTGAGGTTAGGAAAAATGCTGACGTGATAGAGAAAAATAGGTTGCAGATTCGGTTTCAGCGACCCCAAAAACATATTATGCACTAGGTCTGGTCCATGGAACCTTCCATCGATTTTATTTTGTGGTCCTGTGTTATTATTAGAATTAAAATATGATTTTAATTTACATATATATGAATTATGCGAGTGTGTTCCGATTGAATATATTTGATAAAAACAGTTATTAATTACAAGGTGCTCATTCCATCGTGAATCTCCGTTAAACATTAACTGTTTTTCTTTTTATTTCAATTAATGTTTTATTATATATACATACATATATTTCTAGACATCTTCTGCAATCTGAACTTCATATGCTTTTCACAATACTTCAAACAATATCTTTATTTTTATTTACTTGTTTCAGGAAAGGAGAGAAATGTCGACAGAAAACGCCCCAATTAAGTTCAGACGACTCGGAAAATGATGAATGTTTTTAAGAAACAAAAAACAACAAATGAAGATTCAACAATATAAAGATTCTCAAAATGGCTCAAAATTGCTAAAAATTATACAGGTGTTATGAAAAAAAAAAACACTTAAGATTTATAAAAACATTTTAAGATCTCATAGAAATTCTGAAGATCTCATAAAAATAAGTATTCTATTACATTAAGTATTTTATTTTACGATTATTTTTGTTTACAATTTAAAAATTTTACGAAGTATTCATTTATTTCATTTTTATTTTATTTTTTTTATTTGTGCAATTTAATTGTGCAATATATGCATACATATATATAGAATGTTTATTTTTGTATTGATAAATATGTATTTTTTTTAAATCTTTGTTTCACGAGTGGTTATGAGTTAACATATTTTAAAAAGTATTATAAAAATTTGTATTTTGCTACTTATATTTTGCTACATGTGTAAAAATGTACATCATATATATATATTTTATGAAAAATAAACATAAATTTATTTATTTCTTATTGTGTAACATTAATATAGTATTAGTATATGCAATGTATACATTTCAATATAAAAGTAGAAATTAAGATTAATCTTCGTATTGTATCATGTTAAGTCGTCCGATTTTGAAAAGTTAAGATTGGTTTTTACTGTGTTATGTACGTAAAATACTTAATAGACAAAATGCGTGATTATACATGAATTGTGACAGAAATTTTAACAGATATATGTCCGTTAATTAAATAAAATATCTCTGTTAAAAATTCACAAATGAACCAAGTATAATTACATATTTTGTCTATTAAATATTTCACGTACGTAACATAGTAAAAACTAATCTTAACTTTTCAAAACCGAATAATCATTTTTAGGTTGAGAATAGGTGCTCAACACGTCACATAAAGTCACAAATATACGTTACTACAACGTTTCTGTCACCAGAAATTTGGCCGTTAGTTACGTGACAGTGACGTGGCAATTACGTTTCGAACACCAATTGAGACGTTGTTGCAACGTGACATGCGACGAATTAGCACGTCGTAGTGACATATTTGACACGTACAATGCTGGCTGGGTAGTTACAATCAAGTCAGTGAATAATGCAGTGAACAATCAGCGAAAATCAGAGTACGTCTTGACTGTAAGCCGGAGAAAAAACTTCTGGTCCTCCGTGACAATGCCCGTAGACGCTGGTCCTCCTTAGTACGATTTGGTAGGGGATTAGATAATGCAAATTTCGTCATCTTCTTTGTCCGTTGGAATATCGATCGGCCAGAGCTTGGTATGCGGATGTTATGTTTAGCTGATTAGCGAGAGCAAGTCGCCGTGTGAAATATACAGGGTGATTCAAAATAACCCCCTTGTCCCTGAAATGACACATTCTTGAATCAATTCTAAGACGATTTTTTCTTTGGCAAAATTTCGTCCGAAGCTTAGTTTTTGAATTATTAAAGGAAGTAGTTAACGTATGACGGGTCGAATACAAGAAGCAGGCAAGGGTGGCGCGATTCACCGTCAGACGCGGGTGCTTACGCGGGGCGCCTGCTGCGATCAGCTGGTCGCTATACACATACCGACACACATGCGAACACAAACATTCTCTCTCTGTCTGTCTGTCTGTCTGTCTGTCTGGTCTGTCTGTCTGTCTGGTCTGTCTGTCTGTCTGGTCTGTCTGTCTGTCTGGTCTGTCTGTCTGTCTGGTCTGTCTGTCTGTCTGGTCTGTCTGTCTGTCTGGTCTGTCTGTCTGTCTGGTCTGTCTGTCTGTCTGTCTGTCTGTCTGTCTGTCTCTCTCTGTCTGTCTCTCTCTCTCTGTCTGTCTGTCTCTCTCTCTCTCTGTCTCTCTCTCTCTCTCTCTCTCTCTCTCTCTCTCTCTCTCTCTCTCTCTCTCTCTGTCTCTCTCTCTCTGTCTGTCTGTCTCTCTCTCTCTCTCTCTCTCTCTCTCTGTCTCTCTCTCTCTCTCTCTCTGTCTCTCTCTCTCTCTCTCTGTCTCTCTCTCTCTCTCTCTCTCTCTCTCTCTCTCTCTCTCTCTGTCTGTCTCTCTTTCTCTCTGTCTCTCTCTCTCCGTCTCTCTCTCTCTCTCTCTCACTCTCTCTCTCTCTCTCTCTCTCTCTCTCTCTCTGTCTCTCTCTCTGTCTCTCTCTCTGTCTCTCTCTCTCTCTCTCTCTCTCTCATTCGCTCACTCACCTGTAATTTTTTTTTCCCTTTTCCCTTTTTTTTTACGAGAGAGGGGAAAATGCATTTTATGCATATCCACCGGTCGATCCAGTGAATAATGTGGGACTCGAATACCAAGTCGAATTACCAACTCGGTACTCCCTACCCACTAAAAACCCCTCTCTTTTCACGAATTTCCTTTGACACACTGTCCCTCTGACTTCCCGAGACCTGTTTTCACATAACGTCAAAAAATAGTTATCATTACCTTGTTCGATGACTTTTGATGTATTGCTGTAATTGCTTGAAGGAGAAATGAATTTTGATAGATCGTACGTTCTCAAATTTAACGTAGATATCACGTTGCAAAAGACAAGAAATCCACACTAAATTATTAACTGAAAGTTTTTCTTCTTTCATGAACTGTATTCTTATAAAAACTTTAACGTAATCACATTTATTTACTCATTCGATGAGACGAAAAATTTACTAATGACTCTATCACTAATCGCTATTAATCACTGTCGAATAATAACTGTTGGCGATTAAAAATCACTCGATAAAAGAAACACGCGCGCACACGTTACTACACGACGCGATGACGCGACAATGCGAGGATAATTACTCGGCGACTGCAAGCAGTTTTTTGTCATGGTAGGTTGCGGTAGATTAAGATACTACTGGCGCTATCGAACGCGATCATGTGTTCGATTGAAGAATGCGGTAAACATAATAAACATTTAACATATTAATATTATTATTATCATGTGTATGATATCCATATATCGTATGATATCTATTTAAAAATTAATTAGATTAAATAAGTGTTTTTAAAATATTTATTACTTTTACTATTATCATATAAAATATTAATATTAAATATTTATTTAACTATTTTATCTATTTATTTATTTATTTATCTATTTCACCTATTTATTTTTAACTATTTATTATCAATGATCGAAAATCGATCGAATATGCACTTTTGAAGTTTCATACTTTTATGTCATCTTTTCGTTATATCCTATTTATATATTTACATTTTTTGTAATAGAAATACTTTTAATAAAATGCAGTAAACGCACACACTATTTCTCATTTTAATTTCAAATAATCTGTTTAATATTTTGAATTCCAACAAGTAATCCAGATTATTAGACAAATTACTTTAAATTATATCAGTTTATTATAAATTAAACTGACTAAAAAGAATAAAAGAAGAAACTTTGGAACTCATGTTAGTACCAGTCCTTTATATCCATTTTATCAAAAATTAAGTACGAGTTTGGTGGCGCGCGTAGCGGCAAACTGAAGAAACACATGCAATATTATAGAATATCCTGAAAATAAACGAGAAAGAATATACTAATACGAGATATTGAAGGTATATTCTGAGAATATATGAAAAATAATATACAACAAGAGATGTTATGGGAATAGTCTCAATATATTACATCTGTAACGTATATTTACAGTATGAGTATAGAATATTCAAATGATATCATGTGCTGTGTGGGTAATTTAATAGGATGAATACGCCGGCCTTTGGTGCACGCGGTTCAACCGCATTTTAACTCCGTTAAAGAAAGAAATGAAAAATATATCGATATCGATATTAAAGCGCACGAGACACGTACAAAAACAGCGCGGTATCCCGCGCAGTATATAGCTGTCTCGCTCGCACACTCTCGTTCGAGCGTCGAGCGAGAGAGACGGCTATCGGACACCTCTAATGGCCATTTCTACCAACGCCGCTTAATTTTAATCTTAGCTTAACTCATTCTTTGTCTCTTTCTAAAGGAACAGTTAGAAGGAGATAAAGAGTGAGTTAAGAGGATGTCGTAGCGGCGGCCGAACTCCGACGGGTAGGCGCCCTCATTTTAACATAACTAAAAGTGTCGGTACATTACCAACACTTATAGTTATGTTACCGACAGTATTGTCTAGAATAAAAAGATATGCATATTTTATTTAGGAAGAGCAATGTGAAAGCTTTCCTTTGTATTGTATTTAATTGTTTATTGAAGCAAAAGATATATTGCATTTTTACTGCTCTATCGTCTCATACAAGCAATGATTTTAGAGCATAGATCTTTATTGCGTATCGGGCCCGTTACTAGGGTTTTAGGCGCCCTACGCTGGAGGTCACTTGTGCGCCCCTTGAAAAAAAAATCCCTGCTTTTAGCACTACCCAGAACCACGACGAGGACGTAACAGGGGAAAGGTTCCACTTTTTTTCTTTTTTCTTCTTTTTTTTCTTTTTTTTACTGTTTTTTACTTTTTATATATATTTATAATTTTTTGATTTTTGTTCTCCCCTTCTTACAAGGGGTTTTTGATATTATCAAGAACTAATAAAATATATCATATATTTCAATATGTTTTTCTTGTTGATAAAATGAGAAATGTAATTTAAAAGTGATGTTTTCTAGCCTTAACTTTTGCAAATGTTTCTACGATGTCGTTATAATCGAGGTCGTTGGTCACTTCTTTTTCAATAGAAATCATTGCTAAATCAGACAAGCGTGTCTGCATCATCGTACTTCTCAAATAATTTTTGATTATTTTCAATTTCGAAAAACTTGCCTCAGCAGTTGCCATAGATATTGGCATGGTTAATAATATCCGAAATGCTACTGTTAAATTAGGAAATAGTTCCAAAAAACCATTTTCAGCTATTTTATTTAAAATATCAATGGGAGATTGTAAAGGTTTTTGCTGCATTTCTAAATATGTTGCTTTATATAGATTTATTTCTTCAAACAGTTCAACAGCATTTATATCAGAACAACTTGTATTTTTGTTATAAAGTTTCGATTCCAAAGTTTTACATTCATTTAAAGTAATATCAGAAATATTGATATCATACAGAAATTTGAAAGCATGACTGTGAGAGTTAAGCTGATCGAATCGTCCTTCCAGAGAATTTAAAGCTACGTCAATAATATAATTAAAAAATTCTACTTTAAATTTCTGTCTAGCATCTGCAATTGGTTCATCAGGACATTGATCACTAACTTGTATCCGTTTTCTTAAACGAAATCGTGACACAGGTGGAAACTCTGGAGAAACATTCATTTGAGCTGCTATATCTTTAGCATTTATTTCAATGTTAATGAAACCATTTTCACGATATTTTCTTAAAAATACAGTTACATTTTCGATCAAGTTTATACATTGTGATATATTAATTTGATGCGACTGTAAAGATTTTGAAACAATGTTAATTCTTTGTAAAATGTCAAACCAGCACAGCACGGATAATATAAACTTATAATTTGAAATTTTTTCAGCGATACTATGAGCTGTATTCTTAACAATATTATCATTTGCAGTGTTAAAAATCTCCAGAAGGCTATCGTAAATAATTGGTAAATTATAACGTAAAGCTTTTACTGCATTCAAACGCGATGACCATCGTGTAGCTGATACATTTTTGGGGGTTAAACCACAGCTGTCCGAATTGTTTAAATGTTTTTCTTAAATATCCCACCGATTTGTAGATCGAGAAAAAAAGTTGAATATTTCTTGTATGATTAAAAAAAATGAAAATGATTCTGATGATGCTTCAGCTGCATCATTTACTACTAAATTTAAAGAGTGACATGCGCAGGGAACAAAAAAAAGGCTAAAGGATTTTTATTTAAAATTTGTTGTTGCACTCCATTATTTTTTCTTTTCATATTTGTACCATTATCATAACCTTGACCTCTCAGATTTTGTACATCTAAATTATTTGTTGATAGGAAGTTTAAAATAGCACTTGCAATGGCTGAACTTGTTTTATTTTCCTTAATAAAACCAAGAAAATGTTCAGAAACTTTAAATTGATTATTTTTATATGAAACAAATCGCATCACTATCGTTAATTGCTCCTGATGAGAGATATCAGGTGTTGAATCTACAATAATCGCAAAATATTTACTTGAATTAATTGAAGAAATTATTGAATCAGAAATTAATTTCGACATAGCTGATAATAACTCATTTTGAATCATATTACTTAAATAGTGGTGTTTATTATCTTTTTTTATAAATCGATGCAAGTGTTCAGCCATGATCAAATTCAGCTATCATCTGTATAAGTTGCAAGAAATTACCATTATTTGGAGTATATAAAGTGCTAGATGTACCTCGAAAAGCTAAATTTTGCTCAGCAAGATATTTAATAATTAGAATTATTCGCTTAAGAACATTTCTCCAATGTGCTTGTTCAATATTTAAAATTTTTTCATTATGAAAGTCTACAGTGTGCTGCGAGATCATTCGATTAGCGAAAAGATGCCAAGATTTAAAAGCTTCAATATGTTTTTTACCTCGCTCATGATTTTTAATGACACGATGTGCATTCGACCAATCAGAATAGCCAGAGGGACTTGAAAATTTATTTTCATTTCGTTTATATAAAGAACAACAGAAGCAAAAAACAGTATTTTTGGATTTTGAGTAAACTAACCAATTTCTGGATAATTTTTCACCGTTAGCCATTGTACAGGTATATAAACTTATTGAAAAACATCTATTGTTTGAATCCAACGGAAAGTTAAAATCCATAATTTGTTTGGGAACTCCATGATCAATTATCTGAGTCCGAAAATCTTGAGAGATTATATCTGGCCAGAGACCTGGGTCTTCAAATTAATCAATCTCAACTAATTGAGAATTATTTTCAATGTCGATATTGCTATCAATTTGAATTGAAACAGAAGAGGAAGTCGAATTTGGGAGAGCTTTGGAAAATGAAACGTCTGCGAGCGACGTTGAAGTTGAAGATATTGGGTCTGAAAAAGTAGACGTCGAAGAAAGAGTACAAGAAGATGTGCTTGCTATCGATGAATTCGATAAGTGAATTGAATCATTTGATGTAGTTTTTAAAAATTTAGCTAATGAGCCCGATAATTTTTTACCTTCTTCTTCTTTTCGCTTTCTTTCTTGAAGAAATTGAAAACCAGAAGGTTTTTTATTATTCATGGTAATATACTTATGAACCAGAAAAAAGAAAATGAATAAGGAGATGGTAAAATATTAGATCGTGTTAATTTTTCCACAATAATATATGAGAAAATTATCTCAAGAAAACTCTCAATCTCATCAAATCACAATAGATGATCCTGTCTGCACGTCTTACTGCGCTATATAATATAACGTGTAGAGTAGGCCAGCTAGTGTTTCGATCAGTGATTCAAGCCGCTAGCGGTGCTCTTAGTGGAGAGGGCACGTAACAAGCGAGAATCGCATCCACATCGACAAGCGATTTTCATTTGGTGCGTGCCCCCTCCTATAGCATCGTGGGCTACCGGCAGTCTTGTATCATCGCGTCCGTGCGCCCCGCAAAAAAAAAAAAAAAATTTGCGTTCTTCCAAATTTTGCGCCCCTCCAAAACTTACGCTTTACGCTGGAGCGTATGCTGCGTACTGCCTCGTAACGGCCCCGTTGCGTATATACCCACTAAGCAAAATGTTAGCAGGTTGGCAGCAGATTGGCAGCAAATTCGATCAGAATCCCACACCAGAACCATAGCCATCTGTGTCCGCATTAAGCTTTTGTTTTGGTGACAGAGTCTGTAAAACATAACCTGTCAACAAACTATCGGCAGAAACCGAGCAGGATCTGCGCGATGCAATTTGATGTTAGATTGCCAGCAGAAACCGAGCAGAATCTGCGCATGCAACCTGATGGCAAATTGACAGCAGAAACTGCACAAGATTTGCGCTTACTTTTATTAATATTATATAAATGCAACAAAATTGATTATTACAAGTGCTAAATAAGAATATTATCGGTAAGTTATTTACAATTTTCTTCTAAAATGACATATATGTCATATGTTATATCGTAATATATGTTAATGTAATATATGTTATATCGTAGTTATATCTCATATAGCAAAGGACTAATTTAATTAAATTAAATTAATAATAAAGTAAATGATAAAAGTAAATGTAACTTGTAAAACTGGAGATGTAATTTATTTAGAATTAAATTCTTGCTTTATGCCTCAAATAGGCAGTACATGAATAATTATTCCAATCAGTTTAATATTCTGAATCTCATCTGCTTGTATCAGATATCAGAAATTAAAGTGATAGAAATTAAAATGATAATTACTATATTTTTAGTCTTTTATTCATATTCGCGACTTTATATATATTTCTGACAGAAATTAGATTACGAGAAAGTACAGCTCACGTAGCGGTAAGTGAAGGAACTATCGAATCATGCAAACTCTGTTGTCTCTGTTCCGTTTCTGTCGTCAATCTGCTATCAGAGATTGTGTGCGCAGATTCTGCTCGATTTTTGTTATCAATTTGCTATCAAATTGCGCCTCACAGATCCTGTTAAATTTCTGCTATCAATTTGCTGTCAGTTATATCTGGCTTTACTCGATTTCTGTCGATAATTTGACATCAAATTCCATTGCGCAGATCCTGCTCGATTTCTGCCGACAATCTGTTGTCAAATTGCGTCGCACAGATCCTGTTCAATTTCTGCCATCAATCTGCCGTCAGTTATATCAGCAGGCTCTACACGATATCGGCCGAGAATTTAATATCAAATTTTATTGCGCAGATCCTGCTCGGTTTCTGCAACCAATCTGATATCAAACTGTGTTGCTCAGATCTTGCTCGATTTCTGCCACCAATCTGCTATGATAATTTTAAACAAATCCTGTTCAGTTTCTGCTATCAAATTATGTCAGCAGGTTTTGTTTCTGCTGACATTCTGTTATCATTATTTGATATAACAAATTTTTTATACAATCTGCAATCTTACGGACGACAAAAATTTGTAGCAGAAATTGACAAAATCTGTTTGAACAGACTTTGCTGACTGGGTATATACATACATATATATATATATACATATATATATATATATGTTATACTACTGTATATGTATATACTACTGTATATACATATACAGGGCGATCCCGAAAAACGATCCGTCTATAAAATGACGTATTCCTGACACCATTCTAAGACAATTTTTCCTTTACCAAAATTTGATTTGAAGCGTAGTTTTTGAATTATTAAAGGAAGTAGTTAACGTATGACGGGTCGAATACAAGAGGCAGGCAAGGGTGGCGCGATTCACCGTCAGACGCGGGTGCTTACGCGGGGCGCCTGTTGCGATCAGCTGGTCGTTATATACATACAGACACACATGCGAACACATACATTCTCTGTCTGTCTGTCTGTCTGTCTGTCTGTCTGTCTGTCTGTCTGTCTGTCTGTCTCTCTCTCTCTCTCTCTCTCTCTCTCTCTCTCTCTCTCTCTCTCTCTCTCTCACTCACTCACCTGTAATTTTTTTTTTTTTTTTTTACGAGAGAGGGGAAAATGCATACGCACCGGTCGATCCAGTGAGTTATGTGGGACTCGAGTACCAAGTCGAATTACCAACTCGGTACTCCCTACCCACTAAAAACCCCTCTCTTTTCACGAATTTCCTTTGACACACTGTCCCTCTGACTTCCCGAGACCTGTTTTCACATAACGTCAAAAAATAGTTATCATTACCTTGTTCGATGACTTTTGATGTATTGCTGTAATTGCTTGAAGGAGAAATGAATTTTCCGATAGATCGTACGTTCTCAAATTTAACGTAGATATCACGTTGCAAGAGACAAGAAATTCACACTAAATTATTAACTGAAAGTTTTTCTTCTTTCATGAACTGTATTCTTTTATAAACTTTAACGTAATCACATTTATTTACTCACTCGATGAGACGAGAAATTTACTAATGACTCTATCACTAATCACTATTAATCATTGTCGAATAATAATTGTTGGCGATTAAAAATCACTCGATAAAAGAAATACGCGCGGACACGTTACTACACGACGCGTACACATTCTCACACACACACTGATTGTTACAGTCATCGCGTATAGCAATCAGCTGATCGCGGCGAGTGTCCCACGTAATCGCCTATATCGCGTCGTCCCTGCCTACCTCTTGTACTCGTTCCGTAAGTAGTTAACTATTTTCCTTTATAGTATAAAAACTAAGCTCCGGGCAAAATTTTGCAAGAGGAAAAATCGTCTTAGAATTCATTCAAGAATTTGATATTTTAAAGACAAACGTTTGTTCAGAATCACCCTGTATAGTAAAATATATATATATATATATATAATATGTAATATAATAAATATGATAAAAGTTTATATATACCCGGTAAAAAATTTTTCATATATAATTAGACAAAACTGATTATATCTAGTTATACAAATTTATATATCAATTTTGTCCATATAGAAACAGATATGCTTATGTTACGTCCGGTGGACTCCACGATTCTTTTCTTTCCTCGAAACGATTTCGTGGAAGAAAGAAATCAAGGATCGACTTGCATTCGAAATGCAAAGCGATTCTTCTTAGGAATAAAGATAGCGCTTAGAAGAACGCAACCTAACCCGCGGGTATCGCCATTAAACTTTAACAAATCTAATACTGAGAATGGCCAGCCGAGATAGCGTTAACGAAACTCTAAATAAATTCGTGAATTATGAGATAAAAAGTTGTTATGAGAAACTCTAACTGTCCCGTATCTATTGGTACGGCTTTATGTTCGAAGCCTCTCTATCTAAAGAATTTTTAAAATAAAGATCTGGTTCTCGGGAAGATTGTCAAAATCTAAACATGCAGCAATATTCTTGAAATTGATAGTGCACGTGCGCTCGTTCGACAGGCCACCCTCGAGCGTTCTCCGAATCGCCAAATCATCAAGCGATAAGATAATCAGCTCACTCCCACTCTGTACTGGATGGAGCTAAGTCTCGAGCCAAAGGGCTTAACCAATTAAAATCTTAAGAGACCCCTCTCCTTTTAAAAATCAAGCTCCTTGTCCTTAGGAAGGGAGTAATAGAAATTATTTTATTCGCCTAAAAAGATTCCCCACCATCCAGAAGGGAGGAGGAGAAAAATCCTTAAAACTCGCGTGTCGAAGACGCGGACACACAGTTCATTCTTTAAAAAATATCACGCCAGCTCTTCCGGGCAGTTCAGAGTTTTTACTCACAGTCTTACTAGAAAGATTCTCTTTCCGGTTATATTTTTCTCCAGTTCACATACAATAAAAAGAAAGAATATATATATATTCTAAAAGTGCGACCGCTAATATCTATCGGTAAACAAACTCTTCACGTGCGGCTAAATCTCACAATAAGAAAGTGAAGTGAGTGAGGTACATGGCGGATCAACCGAGCCCTTCCTCATCACCAGCCAGCAATTAGACACCTGCGCCTCCAGGTCCGGCCGGGCTAAATTTTGTTTACGTATTGCAACGCTCTCAATAAGTAGTAAGTTTAAATTTTCTCTCAGTCCTTATTTCTCTTTCCCATTCGACTGGCGATATCAAAAACGATCTTTAGGTAATTAAAGAGTTTGAGCTATAGATCCTTAAAGTAATAAAAATTTAATCAATAACTCTCGATCAGTTAGAATTCCATAATAATCATCAATAGTAATTTATCGTTAACAATTAAATTCCCCTCTCCATATAACTCTTATCTATTCGTTGCGGATTTCAGAATTGGAATTCACGAATATTCCTCCTATCTATTCGTTGCGGATTTCAGAATTGGAATTCACGAATATTCCTCCTACCTATTCGTTGCGGATTTCAGAATTGGAATTCACGAATATTCCTCCTATCTATTCGTTGCGGATTTCAGAATTGGAATTCACGAATATTCCTCCTATCTATTCGTTGCGGATTTCAGAATTGGAATTCACGAATATTCCTCTTATCTATTCGTTGCGGATTTCAGAATTGGAATTCACGAATATTCCTCCTATCTATTCGTTGCGGATTTCAGAATTGGAATTCACGAATATTCCTCCTATCTATTCGTTGCGGATTTCAGAATTGGAATTCACGAATATTCCTCTTATCTATTCGTTGCGGATTTCAGAATTGGAATTCACGAATATTCCTCCTATCTATTCGTTGCGGATTTCAAAATTGGAATTCACGAATATTTCTCTTATCTATTCGTTGCGGATTTCAGAATTGGAATTCACGAATACTTCCCTACTCTCCAAAGATTCTTTGCAGCAGACTATCCTATTAGTTTCCCTTAATCCTCTTCCCAATATAATAAAAGAATTTATATATATATATATATATATATATATTTTTTTATTATGTATATATATATATATATATTATATATATATATTTTTTATTATTATATATATTATATATATATATTTTTTATTATGTATATATATATATATATATATATATATACATATATATATATATATATATATATATACATAATAAAAGAATTTATATATATATATATATATATACAATTATTTCTTCAATTTGTGATCGGATATATTTCAAATGAAGGGATTAAACGATAAATAAACCTTAAGGATCGTTTCTTGATAGAGACCTAATATACCTGATCGATCATCTATCTTCATCAATAATTACCGTATCTAAATCGCGCATCTTAAATTTTATTAGTGTCGCCTCACAATTCGCGATCAAACAATAGGCGTTGGCGGAATCGCCGGAACAAACGGTTAAGAGAAGGGCTGGCTCAATCTATATCAGAGTCCATTATCGGCGGTCCAGTAAATCATTCAACCACTAGTATAGGCAGTAATAAACTCGACACTAACACACACCCTCCTAACCCCTCTTCCTCACCCCTTATCCCAAATTATTCTCCAATCTCGTCCCCAGGGCATTCCTCGACCTCCCCCGGTACACCTGTTCCGGGCCCCGCGCCGTCGTCTGCTTCATCCCCCAGATCTCATACCCCGCCCCCACCTGAACTTTCTCCTTCCCCAGCTACTCCCTCTACCCTTGTTTTCGAACCCTCTCCTTCACCTTCTCCCGCACCCTCCTTAGAATCTCCCCCTCCTTCCCCCATACCTGTTATCACCCTTGATTCAGACCCTCCTTCCCCTTCCACCTCCTCGGAGATTTCTGAATTCGGCGAGGCTCTGGGAGATTTCGCGAGAGATCTTCCCGACCTTGAAGAAGATTCCCCCGACTTTGACTTCCCTCCCGATTCCCCATCGGAACATCCTGACACCCCTGAAACTCCTGAACCTCCTCATCCTCACCCCTTAAGTTATTTCTTATCCCAGTTCCCCTTCCTCGATTTCCCCATTCCCGAAGGATCTTTCGTAGGTCCCGGTCCAGTGGACCACGAGGAGTTCCTTCACTACCTAACTACTGCCCCTTCCGATGCTATAATTCCTTGGTATCTCCCTGGCTCCCACCTTCCATTAGGAGTTCCTATCCAAGCCCTGTGGAGGAAATTCCCTCCGTCCACCATCCAGTTTGACAACCTTTGATCCCTTGTCCTCTCCCCTTTAGCCTTATAATACACATGTTTAGATAGGAAATTTTAAATTAAAAAGAAACAAATTTGTAATAATCTCCAGCCAGGATTAATTACTTAAGGCAGATTTCCCACTTTTTATCCTGGCTGACGTCCTCCGAACCTATGTAACACCCGCGGAAATTCCCTCACATATACAATACAACACACATTTTCAATTATATTTGTATTTTTTATAAAAAAGTTTTATATAAATAATTAATTAATGAATAAATTCTAGTTTATGACAAAATCTTCATTTATTTTTCTACCCGTTCTCATTCCTTGAAGTCCGAAATCGCACAGGGTCCCGTCCCGAGTAAAAGAGATTCGATTCTCTTACCGAAAAGGGACCGACGAGCGTAACGGCCTAGGACACTCACAGAGTTAAAGGGACCATTCTGGTCACTGACCTGTGCCAGGCCCCTGACAGTGCGCTCGACCCGATCTGTACACACGCTCGAAAAGTGTGTCACCTGGTAAGTAGGTTGCGTCCTTCCAGATGGCCCGACCTTTCAAGGGTCTGGACGTAACACTTATGTATAAATGAATATGAATATATATATATATATATATTTGTATATTATTATATAAAGGTGTATTTTTATAATGAAAGTAACAAATATAGGATTTTTGTTTTTTATTGTTGCGTGCTTGTTACAAATTATTTACTAAATGTTACATCGCATTTTTATTGTCTTACATTTAACTAGATACAGTACAATATCTTTTGTAATCACGTGTGTATATGTATATATATAGGGTGTCCCAGGTATCTTCCGTCCAAAAAAAATTATAAGAGCTCGCTAAACTGAATTAAAGTCCTGCACCATTTTGCACAAAACCACGTAAAATTTCGAGGAATTAATTAAAGAAGATCGGGCAATAATTGCGCGATCCGCGTAGCTAGGCAGTCGGCCATTCCAGCGAGGACGGCCCACCGCCTGCCCGAAACATGCGACTGCTCGCGACGATGAATATCAGGTGGCAGAAAAAAACGAAGTAAAAATGATTCTTATAAACTTGTAAACACCATATCTAAAATTCTAAAAGTTTTTTTTTCGAATTCTTAACATTCTTTTAAATAGTTTTAGAGTTCTATGCAAACATTTAAAATAATTTTAATGATTAAATACCAAAAAAATTCGAAAATATGGTGCGTTAAAGTTCACGCATCGCACCAAATCATGTAAAATCAATTATTCTTCGGAATTGTAGTTTATTTTACAATAGTTCTGCAGTTCTGGATCAAATATACCAATGGTTTTAGCAAATTAAAAGCAAAAAATTGATTTTTGATAACTCGAACTATAATTCGTATAAGAAAAGTGAGATCGGATCGTATTTTTGCGATATTTCTATGCGATTTTGTAAGAAATTTTAATCACTTCCTAGTCAAATAATTATTTTTCAAATAAAAACTATTTTCAACATTTAAAAATCAATATTTATTTAAACTATTATAATTATCTTACAGGGAAAAAGTTATAAGATTTGTAAAATTCAAAGAATATTGCGCAGAATTCTTATCACATCGACTAGAGTCCGTAAAAAAAAAATTTTTTTTAAACAAATGATTGATTTAAATGGTTGATTTTATATGATAAAAATGGTTTTCACTTAAAAAATAATTATTTGATTAAAAAGTAATTAAAATTTTTTACAATATCGCGTGGAAACATCGCAAAAATACAATCCCGATCCATTACTTTTCTTATACGTTTGAGTTTCCAAAAATCGGTTTTTTGCTTTTAATTTGTTAAAATTATTGGTATATTTAGCACAAAACTGCAGAACTATTGTAAAATGAATTACAATTTCGAAGAAAAAATTGATTTTCATGATCTGGTGCGGTGCGTAAACTTTAACGTACCATATTTTTGGATTTGATTTTTTTTTAATATTTAATCATCAGAATTATTTAAAATGTTTACATAGAAATCTAAAACTATTGAAAAAAATGTCAGACTTTTAGAAAAACTTTTAGATTTTTAGATATGGTGTGGCAAATACATAAGAATGTTAAAAATGCGAGCGACGCGCAGATAACGATTTCTTGACGTTTCACTAGCGCGTAATGCACGCATCGCTGAACTAAATCGTGCATTTTTTTCTCTTGCTAAAAATTCTTTAAGAATGTTTGATGCTATCTTTTCCGCACCACTTAACGGTAGATAGCAAGGCGCGTTTTTTTTTAAGTGGTTTCCCTAATAAGCCTAATCCACTCTCATTATTTATTATAAAAATTGTTCAAAGTGCCGTCCTTCCTCTCGTACACAAATTTCGGCTCTTCGAATGATATTGCGCGTCGCGCGGTGCGCCATGTCCGGCGTGATAGCATCGAAGGCCGCAACAATAGCTTCATGGACTTCTTGTTCTGTATCATCACGCCAGTGCTCTATTAGATTTTTTATATGACCCCATACAAAGAAATCTAATACATTTAGATCAGGCGACCGTGGCGGCCAAATGATTGGGCCACCTCGACCTATCCACCTTTCGGGGAAATGCGCGTCTAAAATATTTCGCACTTGTCGCTGGAAATGCGCAGGAGCTCCATCGTGCTGGAAGATCAATTCCGCCCGTTCATTAAGAGGAACATCTTCAAGAAGTAACGGAAGTTAATCCTCAATGAAGGCTCCATATATTTGCCCGGTTATTC